>NW_006790761.1:865660-878909 GCF_000442215.2 Lipotes vexillifer | reverse complement strand
AAAGTCATTCTGGAAAGAGTGCGTTAGTCAGTGGGAAAGCAATATTTAATTTGCAAAGATTCCATTTGTGTGTATTTCAGAAGTTCAGGGCTGAATGCGGGAAGGAAATAGGGAGAGCTGCTTGTGATTGTTAGAAACATGTTGTTTAATGTATTTTTTAAAAAGAGAAAATGAATTTTCTTTTATTTACATGATGCACACAGTAGTGTCTCATCAGTTGTGCATTTAGCTTACAAGAATGAAACTATAACATTTAAGGACCAGTCAGTATAACAGAAATCACACTAGGTATTTCAGATAGAAAAAAGAAATACAGGTAGTTGTTAATACAGGTTTTGCAAGACTGAAAGAGGGAAAAAAAGAGTACAGTGAGGTAACCCAGGGGAAGCACTTACCACCCTTAAGGCTGAGGTAACAAAGGGCAGAGATGGGATTTCAGAAAGTAAGAGCTCAGGGGAGGGGCCCACAGGGCTGGTGCTCAGACCTCCAGCAGGGAAGCTCTGGGCAGCTGTGTTCAGATGTCTCAGGAGAGGACATTGCATGGCTGGTGCAGGGAGTCCTCAAAGAAGCTGGAGGCTGGGGTGATGCTGAGAGAACCTGAAAAACAGATAGGAAGTCTCTTCTGTCTTCCTCCTTATTGTCAGGACCCATCAGGAAGCCAGCTGGAAAAGGAGTATTAAAACATGGTAGGCAGAGACCCAGCCCCAGCATTAGAGAGCAGAGTATATACAAGAGTGAACTTGGAGCTCAAAGGCCAAAGATAAAGAACCAGCCATGTATTTGCTTAGGCCTGAGATAGTATCATCTTTGATTCCCCCCTCTCCTTTACCTTATTATATGAATCCATTTACTTTTCTCCATCCTATTGCAACCACCTAAGTAAGTTCAAGCCTCTTCCTTCCTGGTCTCTTCCTAACTGGTCTTCTGCATCCACTCTCACCATGATCCAATCTGTGCTTTGCTTGACCGCCAAAGCATCTTCCCCTAGGTTCCCCTGAAAGCAGAGACTGAGGCAATCCATATGTGCTGCTGTTTCATTTAGAGAGCACAGTCCAAGGTAGCAGGAATAAGGGGGAAAGGAATTGGGACAGCATACGAAGGAAAACCGATCAAGAGTGTGTGACTGATCTGATCAGTGCTTAGCATCAAGGTTGACTGATTGATGTTATGGGACCATCTTTGGAGAGGACTTATAAGTTTTAAAGCTTCTTAGGGCAACCTATGTAGGCAAGGAAGGGAGATGAATTTATTTACCAACTCTCAGTTCTGATTGCTCAAGGGTTTGTGTCTTAATGAGTTAATTTCCTTGCACCCGGTTATACCTGCATGGACACTGAACAGGTCTCAAGCATCTCACACCCCGGCATCAACAACAACACAGCTCACCAGTAGTGTGGGCACCAGCAGAGGGCTGTGCAGTTGTGCCCAAGTGAAACTGGCCCACACGGAGTTGATACCACCGCAGTGGCCGGAGCTAAAGGGGCAAAGAAGGGGAAACTGTACAGTGATCTTTTAAAAGTGCAACTCTCGTAAGTTTTGTTTTAATCATGACTATTTCAATTATAAGTGAGAAAAACACAACTTAAACTAGGCAAAAAGATAATTTATTGGCTTATGGAATCTACGGAACAGTCAAACCGTGGGAAGGGAAAGGTTGTGCACAAGCCTCAGGAGCCGCTGTCACTTGCTGCAATAAAATCAGCTTGTTCAAAGAACAAGGGTCTAGGGCTTCCCTGGTGGCGCAGTGGTTGAGAGTCCGCCTGCCAATGCAGGGGACACGGGTTCGTGCCCCGGTCCGGGAAGATCCCACATGCCGCGGAGCGGCTGGGCCCGTGAGCCATGGCCGCTGAGCCTGCGCGTCCGGAGCCTGTGCTCCGCAATGGGAGAGGCCCGCGTACCGCAAAAAAAAAAAGAACAAGGGTCTGAAGAGAGGCGCCACTGTTCCAGGTACCACGGTGCATTTAGAGAAGGAGATGCCACCCTGGTTTTGAGCAGCAGCTCAGAGTCAAGCTGAATAAAATGACTAAGATGTGAAATTACTAGTTAATTGAACATGGTTTGGACCTAACTCCCAAAATGTAAGGTCTACTCACCCTCATTCACTCTTTCGAGCTCTGTTCACTCTGACTTCTCCCCTCCAGGGCCATAGACAGAGGATTGTTGCCTGGGCACCAGTCTCTCCTCATTTCCCTGGGCTGCAATCTCAGTATTTGCCCTTCTCATTTCATAAGGTCGATGACTGGTGACCCTGCATAGTTCTAAGTGGCTACAGTACCGCCAGATGGTAAGACCTGGCTTCAACATCACATTCTGAACATTTTCATCACCATGATATCTGAGAAAATACAGATGAAGCTGGTAAGAGGAGGAGAGAGCATTTCTACCAGGACTCTGGACTGAGGTGCTACCAAGCACATGGTACAAGAGACTCTGGGCTCCCTCAGAGCTATGCTCACAGCTATTTGTATGGGGTTATATGATTCCTGGGCCATGAGCATCACGGAGGCAAGGCCCTTGTCTTACCATGTTTATATACCCAGCACCTATTCCAGGGATGCGTTTGGGGTAGGTGCTCAGTGAGAGTTACTTGAATGAAGGAGTGATGGAGTCCAGCAGACTCACCACATTGGGAGAAAACAAGGCGGAAGAGCAAAGCATCACATCTATGGCTCAGACAAAATAGGAGTAGGAGTGCCCACATGGCGGGGAGTCCTTGCTCAGGAGCAATCAGGAAAGACTTCATAAGCAACTGGAGCTAGGGCTTGGAGAATGGAAAGGATTTATAGATATGGCATGTCAGACAGAGGACAGCCCTGTGGTTGGGCACAAGGGGAGCGTTAGCTTCAGCAGAGGCAGGAGAAGATTCACAGGCTTTCAAGAGGACCCATAGAGAAGACAGTTTTGAGTCTCCAAGCCCCTCCTCCTGGAGTTTCGATCTGTTTAGCCGTCCTGAATGAGGTGACTGTGAGAACTTAAAGCCTAAGTAATTTACAAATTGTTAATGTCTCAGGTAGCCCAGAGAAGCAACCAAACTCATTCACTCCCAGGAAAGATCTTGTGATTTCATAAGGCTGAATTCTGTGTACTGTAGGCTGGGTCCGGTGAAACACTGAAGGAGACAGAAACTTCCAAGCTTTCATGAGCTTTGCCACCAACTTACAGGGTTCAAACACTGAGGAAACAACAATAGTTGTTGGTCCTTACTGGTCACCCACTAGATGCCAGGCACTGGGTGAGGTAATTCCACACACAGGACCTCAGCTGTAGTCGCAAAGACGTATTAATGAGGCAGGAACTCAGAGGCATGAGATCACCTAAATATGTCTCATTTCAGTATATGACAAAACTTGGATTTAAGCCAGTTCTGACTGGCCCCCTGCTTTCCAGTGCACCACAGCACCATCATTTCTGACACTTGTCACCATGCCCACCTCCTATGCTAAAATTAAAATCAAAGCAAAATACAGATACACATACAGCTACAGTGATTGCAAATACTTTACTAAGTACTAACTACATGTCAGGCTCATTTTATCCTTTCATACTATTGGGTTGGGCAAAAAGTGCCTTTGGTTTTTTAAGTAAAAATAAAAGCCACATTTTTCATTTTCACCAAGAACTTTATTGAACAATGTATTCACCCTTTTGTTCCACTACCTTCTGCCATTTTTCAGGCAACTTCATAATTCCGTCTTCCCAAAACTTTTTGTCTTTGTGAGCAAAGAACTGTTCTAGGTGCCTTTTACAGTCTTCCAGGGAATTGAAATTTTTTCCACTAAAAGAATTTTTTGTAAACACCAAAATAAAAGGAAATCCGAAGGTGCAATGTCTGGTGAATACAGCAGATGAATCAGAACTTCCCAGCCAAGCTGTAACAGTTTTTGCCTGGCCATCAAAAAAACATGCAGTCTTGCGTTATCCTGATGGAAGATTATGCGTTTTCTGTTGACTAACTCTGGATGCTTTTCGTCAAGTGCTGCTTTCAGTCGGTCTAATTGGGAGCAGTACTTGTTGGAATTAACCGTTTTGTTTTCCGGAAGTAGCTCATAATAGAGGACTCCCTTCCAATCCCACCATATACACAACATCAGCTTGTTTGGATGAAGACCGGCCTTTGGTGTGGTTGTTGGTGATTCATTTCACTTGCACCATGATCTCTTCTGCTCCGTATTGTTGTACAGTATCCACTTTTCATGGCCTGTCACAATTTGTTTTAAAAATGGAATGTTTTCATTACGTTTCAGTAGAGAATCACATGCGGAAGTATGGTCAAGAAGGTTTTTCTTGCTTAACTTAGGTGGAACCCAAACATCAAAGGAATGAACATAACCAAGCTGGTGCAAATGACTTTCAACACTTGATTTGGATATTTTGAGTATGCAGGCTATCTCCCGCGTGATATAACATTGATTGTTCTCAATTATTGTTTCGATTTGATCGCTATCGACTTCAACTGGTCTACTCGAACATGGAGCATCGTCCAGCGAGAAATCTCCAGCACGAAACTTCTCAAACCACTTTTGACACATTCGATCAGTTACAGCCCCTTCTCCATACACTGCACAAATCTTTTTTGCATTTTTACCTTTCTTGAAATAATAAAGCATAACATGCCGAAAATGTTGCTTTTTTTCTTCCACTTTCAATATTAAAATGGCTACACAAAAATTCACCAATTTTGATGTCTTTTTTAAATGCACGCTGAAAAGACAGCTGTCACATACAATCTAACAAAATTGTTTCAAATGAAGTTAAAGAGGACTAAGTGCTACTAGAGCCATCTTACGGAAAAAAACGAATGAACATTTTGGCCCACCCAATACTACAGTCTTACAACTTTGGTATTATTATCCCCATTTTACTGGTAAGGACATTGAGATTTAGAGATTAAGCAGTTTGTTTACAGTTATAAGACAGATTAGAAGCAGAGCTGGGCTCAAACTTAAGCCTCCATAACTTGGAAGAGCACATCCTGAACCAAGGGACACAAAAGAACTTAGAAATTAGGAGCAGAGGGGCAGGTGTATAATCATGATCTTCATCTCCAGCCCCAGGACAAATGGGAGGGATCATTGCCCAAGACCCACACCTGGAGACCTTTGAACAAGTCTCCCTGAAGGCCCTGGACACCATTGTGAAGTATGCCTTCAGCCAGCAGGGCAACATCCAGACTGACAAGTCAGTGGCCAAAGGAAAATACTTATCACCCACTAACATGTTGTCCCATCTTGCCTCTTCCAGGACCCTCCAACTCTACCTGCAAGCAGTGTTCAACCTTACCAAACTCACCCACCAACACATGTACAGCCTTTTGTATCACAACGACCTGATTTTCAAATTCAGCTCTCAAGGCCACATCTTTTCTAAATCTAGCAAAGTGGTCCATCAGTACGCAGATTAGTCCTGGGCTTTGCATCGCCTGAGTCCTCTGTGAGACATTCCATTGTCTGAGACACAGACTCTGTGTCTGCCATGGACATATGGCATGGTCATCTTTCAGAAAAGCCTTATTTGTACCCTTTGAATGAACATGCTACATAAATTGTAGGTAGAGATTGTATTATTGAGTATGTATCTGCATTGTAATATTTAGAGTTAGAACTAATAAGCAAACATCCCTATATTTTGCTTCATTTGTTATGCAGCAGCTTCAGCTGTGAAGAACAACTGACGTGAAGGGAAGCAAATTTCTCTAGGAAGACAAAGCAGGACCTCTGGATAAGTCCTGGGCATGCATGTGTGGTTCATCATTTATTATTTGTAGACTTTTTAATGATGGCCATTCTTCATCAAAAAAACAATAAATGCTGGAAAGGGTGTGGAGAAAAGGGAACCCTCTTGCACTGTTGGTGGGAATGTAAATTGATACAGCCACTGTGGAGAACAGTATGGAGGTTCCTTAAAAAACTACAAATAGAACTACCATATGACCCAGCAATCCCACTACTGGGCATATACCCTGAGAAAACCATAATTCAAAAAGGGTCATGTACCAAAATGTTCATTGCAGCTCTATTTTCAATAGCCAGGATATGGAATCAACCTAAGTGTCTATCGACAGGTGAATGGATAAAGAAGATGTGACACTTATATACAATGGAATATTACTCAGCCATAAAAAGGAATGAAATTGAGTTATTTGTAGTGAGGTGGATGGACCTAGAGTCTGTCATACAGAGTGAAGTAAGTCAGAAAGAGAAAAACAAATACCGTATGCAGACATATAAAGGAATAGGCCAAAATTTATCTTTGACTATGTTGGGTGTTTTTCTAGAGCTTCCTCTAATCTTAATCCTCTTTCAAGTGCTGGCTTTGATTTGGGCAGCTGTAGTAGTCCAATTAAACTGTAGCAGTATTTTATTGCAGCTGTGCTACTATAGTTGTCCAACAGCAATTAATTGTTCCCTACAAAATCAGCTTTACTTCTGTAATAAAAAAGCAAACAGTTATATAGCACTTTCTAGGTGGTAAGCATTGTTCTATATGTTTTTCATGTATTAACTCATTTAATCCTCTCAACAGTTCTGCCATGAAGGTCATAGTATTATGTACATTTTAGAGAAACTGAGGCACAAAGAGGTGAAATTTTACCACCAGTAAACTTTGGAGCCAGGATTTGAACCCAAGTAGTTTAACTCCAGGGTCTGTGCTCTTAACCACTATATTGAAGCAATAATTCCAGTTTTCTCTGAGATCTCTCCCATTACTTGTTCATGAGGATCTGCGCTATTACCTAGTATACAGAAGTTTCCTCTTTTTAATTCAGCACAATGGCATTTTTCACACACTATTCATTGTAATGTTTATTACCTACATAATATTCCATGTGCCTAGTTGCTCGAACTAGACAACTCAGAGTCAATGTTTACTCTCTTGTTCCCTATCTTTCTATTTCAATTATACTTACATCTGGTCAGTGTTTTAGCTTTTCCAGCATCATAAAATGATTTATTGCTGCCTTCCAACTGGAGAAAATTCTTTTCTCTACCTCTATGCTAGATCCCCTAAGGCCCATAATCCATGCAATTTTACCATCCCTTTGCTCACACAAAAGCTACATTTGCAAAATACGGGAATCAACATGTCTTTTAATTTTTCCCATCCAGGCGCTTTCTGTTGCGTTTTCCTTTTACTTTCTTGTCACTTTCTTTTTACTACTGTGGGTAACTTTCTTCGCTTCAGGTCAATCTGTTGAGCTCCTGATGGATTGGGGCTGAAGAACTGACCTTACACACAACGCCCTGACTTCCAGCCAGGGATCTCTCCATTTGGGCCACCTCCACATCTCCCCAGGGATCCTATCAACGGCCACTACACTCAGACCCCCAGCCTGGGCACACTCCCCTATACACACAGGAAAAGGGGTTTGCTGGTACAGGAGGGAGCATCCCAGGAACTGTGTGAGCTCTGCCATCTGGTGGCTGTTCAGGATATTGCAAGGAATAGGGAGAAAGGATAAAAGGACAGAAGAGACATCCGGTAAAAAGACAGTGCTGTACTTCGTGAACAGCCCTTTAGAAAGTGTTTGGCCTCAAAGCAAACTGAAATCTTCCCCCACCCCCACCCCCACTGTCTACAGTGAACTGATTAAATGTAAACTGGATTCAGCTCTTAAGGAAACCACTAGTGAGCTCGTACCTTACAAGAGCGTCAGAAATGCTCATATTCTTTGATGGAGACATCCCACTCCTGGGAGTTTGTCCTAAGGAAGGGCCATTGCTTCAGTGGTTTGACGGGAGAAGCACAATGACTAGGGTCATCCAGACAGAGGCAGAATAAGAGTGCAGAGATCCAGGAACCAGACCTTCTGCCCAACGCCAGCCAGGACATCAAGAACTGGGGTGAAGAAAAGGAGGCCCAGGAGGGCTTCATTCAGGAGGACAGTGGGGCTTTCAGGGGCAGGGAGGTTGAGCCTGTGCTTTCCAGGCAAATGGGAGCCCACTCCAGGCAAATGGTCTCTGCTTTCCAGGCAAATGGTCTCTGCTGAACCATCAACTAAGCCTAGGCCCACCAAGCCCAGCCAGCTTGCAGATTAATTCCAGACCATACCTGGTAAAGAAGGACCTTTGGGAAGAGGTAAAACCATTTTTTAAATTAATTAATTAATTAATTAATTTGGCTGTGTCGGGTCTTAGTTGCAACACACAGGATCTTCGTTGCAGCATGCGGGATCTTTCATTGTGGCGTGTGGTCCTCTAGGGCACGCCAGCTCAGTAGTTGTGGCTCACAGGCTTAGCTGCCCTGCGGCATGTAGGATCTTAGTTCCCCAACCAGGGATTGAACCCGCGTCCCTTGCACTGGAAAGTGGATTCTTAACCACTGGACCACCAGGGAAGTCCCGGTAAAACCATTTTTAAAACCCTCAACTGGGACAGGGGAAAGGTGTAAGCACAAGTGGGCAATAGCTGGTCGACGATGAGAATGAGCCATGGTTGGTAGGTGTCTGTGCGTGCTGGCCCTGGGGCTACAGCATGCCAGATCTTATGCTAGGGCTTTACACCGGACTCTCCACAAATACGACATAGAGCCTCTTTTTGATGTCCACTTAAGGAAAAGAAAACTGAGAGGTTAAGTGATATTCCCAAGATCGTGCAAATTATTTAAGCCGTTGAGCTGGGACTGGCTGACACATATTCATTCATCTGACAAACACTGAGCACTTGTCCTGCGCAGGGACTCTGCCAGGTGTCCTGGAGATGTCCTGCCCTCCAGGAGCTCTCAGACATAGAACATAGCCCATTTGGTGAGCACGGAGTGGGAAAGATGTCTGAGAAAGCTGTCTTGAAGGAGGTGAGGCTGACAGAAGGGAAGACATGAGCCTGGAACATGAACAAATAGGCACTGAGATGTGAAACGTTGTGGGAGGGGAGGAAGGAGAGCTTGGTGTGGGAAATCACAGAGAGCCTGTGGTGTGGCCATCTAGTGGCTGCCTAAGACATTGCAGGCAAAACAGGAAGGAAAATTCAGATGTCTGTTGCTAACACTTATTGAGCATTTATTTACTCTATGCTTCCTGTACATACATTAACTCATTTACTCTTCACTGCAGTCCAATAATATGTGCACCATTTTACCCCTAATTTTCGGATTCAGGCGCTGAGGCGCATTTATTACTAACTTGCCCAACGTCACACTAATATGAAATTGGCAGGGCAGGATTTGCCCAGGGAGGTCTGGCTTCAAGCCCAGGCCTGCAGCCACTAAGCTACACCTGCCTGGAGGAGGGAGGCTCACCTCCCAGGTGTGAAGGGATGGGTCCTGGTTGACTGTGTTTGGGAAAGGTCTCTCTAGTGACCACGTGGAGGACAGTTTGAGCATGCAACGAGAGTGAAAACAAGGAGTAGAGTGGAGGGCAGCTGCAGACATCCAGGCAAGCCACAGACCTGAAGCAGGGGAGGTGGGGTGGCGTGAGGGAGGGGAATTCAGGGTGCATCCCGCCTCTGGCCTGGGTGGATGAGTGGTGGGGCCACTAACAGCACAGGGGACTCAGGTGGGTCAGAGATCAGGAATTCCACCTTGGCCTGAGGTGCCCGTGGAGTCGTGCAGGAGGCAGCTGGGTCCTGGAGGGGACGGGGCTGAAGGTGCTGATTCGGAAGCTGTTACCTCATGGGAAGTGATGTAAATGAATGGAGTGGATAAGGTCCCTGTGTCATTCATTCAACCACCATTGACCGGGGACCGCCTGTATTCTGGACCTGTGCTGGATACTCGAACATCATGACAAACAAGACAGTTGTGGTCTCTCCCTCATGGAGATCAGCGTTCACAACCTTGTTCAGAGAGCAACGCCCTGACCAACATGAGGCTGTGAGTCCAGGGGCCTCTGGGAGCCTGGTGAGCTGAGGGAGGTTGGTCAGGAAGAGCTCCCCAGAGAAAACGGCCACCAGCCTATTATGCTGAGGGCAGAAGGACCAGACTGGCCACCGTATCTTGCAACAAGAAGACGGGACTCTGGTGCTCCTGGTGAGAGCAGTCTCGGCAGCGTGTTGGGGGTGGAAGACTTGGACGAGCTAGTGGAATGGATGGAGGCAGAAGCAGCCGATGCAGACCACTCCACTTAGATGCTGCGAGGACCGCTCTCAGACACTTTCCCAG
Source organism: Lipotes vexillifer (assembly GCF_000442215.2). Taxonomy (NCBI): domain Eukaryota; kingdom Metazoa; phylum Chordata; class Mammalia; order Artiodactyla; family Lipotidae; genus Lipotes; species Lipotes vexillifer. The sequence goes on along the minus strand of NW_006790761.1, from coordinate 868,814 downwards.
ATGCTTCTTTCCAAAGGGACTGTGAGCGCTGCAGTGGCAAACACTCTGTTTTCCTCTTCAGCTCTCCGTTTCTCTCTCTCTCTCTCTCTCTCTCTCTCTCTCTCTCTCTCTCTGTCTCTCTTTCTCTCTCTCCTTCTCACAAACACACACACACACAGAACCCTATGCTGGGGTAGAATTAGGCCAGGTCCAGTGCCACTACCGGGCTGTGTGACCTTGGGCAAGTCACCTCCCTCTCTGAGTCTGCATTTTTTCCTCAAGAAAATAGGGTCAGAATGAGTCTCCAGACAGAAGACATCCTGCACACCACATAGTAGCCGTCAGCTTCAACGTGCAAACCACCACCACCATTACCACAACCATCACTGTATTTGGGTTTGAGGGAAGGCCTTTGCCGGTCTCTTGTTCCAACTTCTTAGCTCTTGGCACCTGGAAGATTCTTCCACTGGCTTCTTCCCATCCCTCTCTCTCCCTTTCCCCTCTGCTCCCCGGAGCTCCCCCTCCTCCCTCACCACTCCCCCACTTTGCCCGCACCCATCCTCACCACCACCCCCATCCCATAACCCCAGCTCACAGCCAGAACCAGTCAGGAGCCTGGTTATTCATTTGCAAAGTCCATGTACAGAACTGTACCAGCCTCAGCAATGCAGAACGAACTAACCCCATTACGTTGGTGCCTCCAGAGGTCCAGGGGAGCAGCTGTGCTCAGCATGTTCAGTACCCACCAGTCATGAAGAGCCTCTAGCCTGCCTCTCACTCAGACTTGTTACATGACCTTGGGCAGGTGCCATCCGTTCCTTAGGCTTCAGATGCCACAGTGCAATATTAGTAAACTGGGCTAAATGATTCTAAGGTTTTTGCTAGCTCTGACACAGTAGTCTTGAATCCAACCGAGTTCATCCCGTAATAATAACAATAGTAATAAAAAACAAAAGCTAACATTTATTGTGTGCACTAACTGTATATCTGGCACTGTTCTATATGTTTTGTGTGCACCATTTATTTGAATCTTCACAACACCTCTTATTAAATAGACACCATGAATAAGGACTTACCATATAGCACAGGGAACTCTACTCAATTCTCTGTAATGGCCTATATGGGAAAAGAATCTAAAAAAAGAGTGGATAGGGGACTTCTCTGGTGGTCCAGTGGTTAAGACTCCATGCTACCAATGCAGGGGGTGTGGGTTCAATCCCTGGTCAGGGAACTAAGATTCCCACATGCCACGCGGTGTGGCCAAAAAATAAAAATAAATAAAATAACAATAAGAATAATAAGCCAATTTTTAAAAAATAAAAAAATTTAAAAGAGTGGTTATATGTATAACAGATTCATTTTATTGTACATCTGAAACTAACACAACATTGTAAATCAACTATACCCCAATAAAAATTATAAAATTAAAAAAAAGAAAACAGTGGAAAGTGGATAACACTGTGCTGACGCGTTAGAACTGCAAAATGAATAAATAAATAAAATTATGAGTGCATTTTCTCATTAAAATAAATAGGCACCACGTACTGCCCCCAATTTACAGATGAGTAACCTGAAGCTTGGCTGAGTTGATTTATCCAAGGTCACATGGCATTAGTGTCAGAGCGGTGCTGTGTCCAGGCTGCCTGGCCCAGACCTGGCCTCTTAGCCTCGTAGTGGGCATCCAACTAGAAGGCAAAATCTCTGGCTCAACTACAAACTGCTCAACTGTGCTTCAGACATGCCCTGTGCATCCAACTGCACCGCCCCCGGTCCACTCCCTGTAGATGTCCCACCAGCTCCTAAACTCCATGTGTCCAAATGCATCCTCACCCCACATGCTCCTGCTTGTCCCCTGGCACCTGCCATTCTCAGGGCCATCCACTAGCCTGTGCAGGACCTTTGTGAGAAGCAGAAATAGGCACCCCTCCCTGCAGGCGGATGCAGGCCCACCAGGTTGCAGGTAGAGGTGCAGTCCACACAACCCAGTGCGGTGTCCCCCCAGCTCCAGCATCTTCCAGCTTGCTCAGGAAAGTACTGAGACTCGTCCTTGAACTTTCTCTCACTCTCTCTCATCAAACTCTCTCTATTCTGCTTCTCCAGGGGGCCAGGGTCTCTAGGGAACAGGGCACCACAAACACCGTCATTCCTTACCCTCTGGAATAGCGACTCAGGACAGATGCCATTAGGCTCTCAGACCATTTCTGAGAGAAAGGGAGGCGTGTCATCAGGACCGGGAAGCTAAGTGCCCCAGAGCCTGGCCCCACCAGTAGTGCACGGAACCTGAGGTTTTCATAGAGTTGGCCTCTAGCCACACAAGGAGGGGACGCTGGAGGCCCGGCTGTCCTTGAAGCCTGCAGGGCAAGGTGCTGGCACAACCTATGGGGTCCCCGGGGCTGTGCCATGGGAAGGCCTTTGGTCCCGGTGCTTAAGGGGGAAGAGGCCCCTGAAGGTCAAGTTCAAAGGTTCTGTTGAATCTGCCTGTCCCATTGAGTGTACAGCCACCAGGTGGCAGCCGAGGCTACAGGCAGATGGGGGAGAGCAGCCCTTCCCCCGCAGCTGCAGACCAGATGGAGTAACAGTGTTCACCGACCCCAGGACCTTCAGCCAGAGAGAGCTTGAGAGAGCACGTGCAGGTGTGTGTCTGTGCCTGTGTGAGGTTGAGGAGCACGGACAGACACACAGCTGGACAGACGACTGGGGTTTAGTCCCCCTTCTGGGTCTCTTCACCATCCCTTGGGCTTCCCTTCCCTGGGCCCAGCCCTGTCCTGGGTGCTGGTGACTCCGAGAGGAAAGTCACCCCCTGCCTGCCCTTGAGGAGCTCCCAGACCTGGGGCTGGAGCTGGGCACAGACAAGGAAACAGACAACATGGGGCAGTGAGTGTAGAGATGGCTGGTGTGGCTCAGAGGAAGCCCCTAACCCAGGGGCTGGGGACAAGCTTCCCAGAAGAAGTAACTTCTAAGCCGAGCCTAGGCGGACTTCTGGCGAGTCTCAGGTGTGATGATAACACATACATTATCTCTGTGTCCTCCCAGCAGCCCTGCAGGGAAGCCATGACGGAACCAATTTTACTGGCAAGTGAAAGGAGCATCTGAAAGGCCAGGTGGCCCCGCAGGCAGTGAGGAGAAGAGCTGGAATTTGAACCGGAGTCTCCACGATTCTTTTTTTTTTTTTTTT
>NW_006790761.1:859715-865391 GCF_000442215.2 Lipotes vexillifer | reverse complement strand
GGGCCTCTCACTGCTGCGGCCTCTCCCGTCGCGGAGCACAGGCTCCGGACGCGCAGGCTCAGCGGCCATGGCTCACGGGCCCAGCCGCTCCGCGGCACGTGGGATCCTCCCAGACCGGGGCACGAACCCGCGTCCCCTGCATCGGCAGGCGGACTCTCAACCACTGCGCCACCAGGGAAGCCCTCCACGACTCTTAAGCTCAGGCTCCCGCCACTGTGTGTGCTGCTAGGGAGGGGAGAGAGCTGAGCTGGGGGCTCCAGGCCCCGCGCCAGATCTGGAGGGGAGGCAGGCGCCTCCCACCCGCATCCCAGAGCAAGTTCTGCCAGCTCCAGCCATCCGACTCACCTGGGAGGTTGGTCCACGGGGATACGGTAGGACGGGGAGAAAGTCACACACACTCCGCACTTTACCCTGGACTGGGGGAGGAGACTCTGGCCAGCAGTAGCTCCCACCTGGCGGCTCCCTGAAACACAATAAGGACGCAGTATTCCTGCTTATGTCACTCTGAGCATAAGGGAAGTCATCTTGAAAATCAGCCCAGTGCCCTGCCACTGTGTCTCAACAACAGGTGACACGCAAGCTAGAACTCCGCAGCGTTTTTTCAAAACCATCTCCAGGCTGGAAGTTCCTCTTCAAGTCTAACTGAAGTAAGCAGTGTTGCAGTCTACCTTCACCTCTTCATTTCCTGCGTGGAGCTTTTAGTGCATGAGTTTGTGTGTAACCTATAATGTAACCCTGTGAAATCCACATGTTTTAGGTAGGGGAAGAATAAGAAAGGTGCAAGCCCTGTTCCAGGAAGCTGGAAGAGCCAGAACGTCTTGTGTGGGTAAGAGAAGCTCGGTTTCCTACAGCCAGGGCCTGGGCAGCCTGTGCATTCTGCCCAGAGAGCAGGTGGTGGGCTTAGCAGGAGGTCATGCGACATCACACAGGGCACAAAGAGTGAGACCAGTGAGGGCACCGGAGTCCGCCCGCCAAGAGGAGGCATCAGGGAAGCGCGGGCACTTCGCGGAGAGCTAGGGAGGGGCCCACAGGGAGAGCCAGCTGGAAAGAGAGGACGGATGCGAGGGGAGAGAGAGGCCGGTGAGCACTGAGTTCAGGTGCAGGGAGGGGAACGGAGAGACGCGACAGATACAGGAAGATGGAGGTAAAAAGAGGACGAGAGAGACGCTCAGAAAAAGACAGAAGCAGAGACGGAGATGAGTAACGGCTGGGAGAGCCGGAGAGGAGACCGGGCCTGGTGGGGGTGGGGGTGGTCCCGCTTGGGGAGAAAGGGGTGGGGAGGGAGCAGGAAGGCGTTGAAGGAGCATCCTCCCCGTTGTCTGCCAATCAAGGAGCTCAGAATCCGCTTCCCCCACCTCCCCTGCCGCCCCGCCCGAGCCCAGAGGCTCTCCCTCCCAGCGCCGCCCCCTAGGGACTGGCTGTGCAGCCCCGATAGATGGTGGGGGGCCCAGCTGGCGTGTTATCAGCCTTCTCCAGGAGCCAGCCCGAGCCACTCAGCGGCTGCCAGTCTGCGATTAGGCCCCCGGAGGGTCATTAAGCACCGCCTTGGCCCGGGCCCAGCCTCCTTTCCCTCCCTCCTCTGGCCAGGCTGGCAGGTGGGAACTGGCGATAAGGACTGGGGGCTCGGGCAGTTCTGGAGTCGGCAGCTCCATGCCCCCTGCCCCCTGTCAGGGCAGGAACATGGGGTTGGAGGGAAGGTCAGTGCTAGCCCAGCACAGCAAGGACCCCAGGATGGAGTTCCCACCATCCTGGTCCTGCCCGTGGGGAGGGGCTGAGGAGGATCCTGGAGAGGCCCAGGCAGCCTGCTGGGGATTCTGCCTCCCCGACCCGACCCCAGCTCCCCACTCCCCCACCCTCAGCGCCAGGGCAGGACAGCAGCTGCCACAGCCCCTGCTGGTAAAACCTCACGAGTGTGAGGGGCTGGAGGGAAAACAGAGGGATGGTATCTCTGTCTTCAGGCCCTGGCAGGCCAGTGAGGGGTCAGACTGGAACCCCCAGGGACAACAAGGGGCAGAGGTGGGAGGGAATGTAGCTTCATGCAAGGAGGATCAGATCCAAGGCAGCCAAAGGCTGGTCAGCTGACTCCGCCCTCTGGTCTAACCAAGGAAGACTTCCTAGAGGAAGAGGAACATACGCAGGGCCAAGGAAAAGGAATATGCAGAGTTTCAACTGGCAGCGATGGGTGAAAAGGCATCCAGCCATGTGCACAAAAGCCTAGAGTGGGAATCACAAGAGCTCCAGCCACAATTCACTGAGCTGAAGCCCAGAGAGGGGAGGCAAGTCACACAGCAGGGCAAAGACCCAGCCAGCTCTCTGCTCGGGGACCTTCCCTCTGCTGCAGGCTGCAAACTAGACCCCAGTGAGGTGAGAAGGATAATTCGGATTTCAGATGGGTCTCCCCAGGGATATTTGGGTGAAGCCCTGGAACAGCAAAGGAGCAGCTCTAACGGAGAAACGAGGGGCTGTGACAGGTTGGGACAGGCGACAGAGGGAGACCGTTGGGACAAGGTGGGCTGCCTCCTGCCTTCCAGCCCCTCTCCTCTGGATCCGGGAGTGCTCCTGGGGAAGCCAGCCTCCAGTTGTCACCCCAGACAGAGAGACAGAGGCTGTTCCCATAAGAATGACAGTCACAGAGGTGAGGGTCCTCCAGGGTCAGCCAGCCCGGCTGAGTCAAGCCTTCCGTGTCCTCTCCCTCCTGCCTCAATCCCCCGGGGGCCCAGTTCCTTGGCCCTGGTCCCCCCCAGGACTGGGAGTCCGTGGCATTAGGGAGGATGATTCTACTCGAGCTCTGTGGTGAGACTGGCCAAATCCTCCACAGAGGGTTAGCAGAGCCCAGAGGGGACAGTGACTCTCCAAAGTCACACAGCAAGTCAGCAGAGGACCGCAGACTGCAATCTGGGCTTCCTGAGTCCTAGCCCGAGACTCTTTCCTGGGGTTTCCTATGCCCAAAGCCCAGCCCAGAAGGGCTATGGGCAGGAGGACAGAGCTGGATGGATGAGAGATGAGTGAGCCCACTTCAGTGCCCGGCAGCAGGGAGACAGGTGGTCAGGATGCTGGTGCTGCATGAAGACCCCAGAATCGCCCAGAACTGTAGTTGTGAAAGGCAGGTCAAGAGAGGGGGGACTTGTAGGAGGGTCTCTGCCTGGAGTAAGGGGTATGCTCCCTGGCCCCAGGGCTTCTCCCAGAGAGGGCTTCCTGGGAAATCCTCCAGAATCACCATGACAGAGGCTTTGGAAGATGATTCCAGAAAGCAAGATCAGGCCTCGCTGGTAGACTGAGGAGCTATTTCTGAGCCCTGGAAGCCTCAGACCCAGAAGTACAAAACGTCTTTATTTCACAGAAGTGAGAGCCATTTCCACCGTTGGAGGGAGGGAGATGTGAGGCAGGATGGGAGGTGCTGAGCTGATTGTCCGTTTCAGAAGGGTATTCTGAACTGAATTGAGTGGGAGGCCCTCTAGGACCCCAGAGCCACGGCTGAGCCCCAACCTGGACATAGTCTGAGCCCTGAGCTTGGCTGGAGGGTGGGGCAGGTGTGAGAGCTGGAGGAGTCAGCCCCTTACTGCAGATTCCTGTACAGAGAAGGAGGGGCCTGGACGTCGGGCACAAGGAAGCAGGGGTCACATTGGGGTGCTGCGGACCTTGCCCTCCTCCTCCGGGTTGTTCTCATAGGCATTCTCATGCTCACTGGACCTGAAAGAGGATGACAGGGGTCATTGCTCCTTCTGTCCCATCCCCTTCTCCCTGCCCCTTCCTGCATTTGTGAGGGCAGTGTCTTCCAGAATAAATGTCTGAGCCCCAGAAGGGGGTTCCCCTGACCACATCTGGTCTTTTGCACCTGAGACCTGAGGCCTCTCACCACCACCCCTGAACCCCTTCTCTCTCTTCCACCTAGCCCCTCCCCCACTGGGCCCCCATTGAACCCACCTCCCCACTGACCTCCCTCCCCTACAGATCCTCCCCCCACACACTGAGTCTCCCAACTCAAGCCTTCAGAGTCCCCTTCCCGCGCTGAGCTTCTCTTCCCCACCGCACCCCTAAGAGTCCCAACCCACCCCCTGAGCCCCTCCCCCCACCAAGTCACCATCACCTTACTGAACCCTCTCCCCAAACTGAGGCTGCATGTCCCCACGGAGCCCTGCAGTGCTCTCAAAGCCCGCATCGCTCACCATCTCCCCACATGGAACCCCCTCTCTTCACTGAGCCCTTCCCCATATGAGCCCCCATCCTCTGAGCCCTCTCCCCTTCAGAAGCACCTGGTCCTGAGGTCCCCAGGGGACCCTGGAGCACAGGGTGGCCAGCCCTATACTAGCATCTCACCTGAAACTGGCCTCAATCGAGGAGTACTTGCCGTCCGTTCCTACCAGGATCCCATCTGCTTTGTTTCCAATGGTCATGACCATGTTCACAGGCTCCCTGGGGAAAGAGCTCATCATTAGGGCTCTCTGGGTCCCCTCTCCCTCTGTCCCCCCTCCTCCCTCTAGTCCAGTCAGGCCCTATTCTATAGGCTCTAAGGCAGAAGCTCCTCTCTCCAGCGGGGCCCTGTCAGCAGCCTGATTCTGGCCATGGGGCCGCACACCTTTCTCCCTGCTCCACCGTGGGGCCCTCAGGTCCCAGCCTGAGATCTACTAAAGATGTACCCCAGGCCTTGCACCGGCCACCTCCTGGCCTCCCTCTGCTGTTTTCCTCTGGCCTCAGCTCAGCTCCAGGGCAGACCCAGCAGGACTCAGTGTCTGCCCTAGATTTCCACAAGGTTCTCCTCGGCGGTAGGAGCGGTCACTGACGGCAGAGCTGGGGCCAGTGGAGAAAAGAAATATTTCCCACAAAAATCTCCTCGCCTCTTACTCAAGTGTGTCCTCTGTCCCCAGCTCCCCAGACACCACTCTTATGAGGGTTACGGGGACCCTAACCACCGTTCATCTTTCCTCGGACATCCCATGGGCACCTCAGACTTAATATGTCCCAAACTGCCCCAGATCGGCCTCTTGTGGTCTGTGTCTCAGTGGGTGGTCCCATCAGAAGGCTGGATGTTATCCCTGTCCTTCCTCCCTCCTGTCCTCAGTGTCCCCACCCCCTCCTAGAAAGCTCTTAAACCTGTACTCTCTCTCTATCTGCTCTGCCGCCTCCACAGCTCAGACTCTCTCCTGACCTCACCCTCATTGCTCACCTCGTCTGCAGACTGGCCCAAAGCATCCACCACGGGGCCGCCAGTGATTCTGATCCGGCCACATCTCATCCCAAGACTGGCTTACACACTTGCACTGGATTCCTACTGCACTAAGGATAAAGCCCAAAGTTCAGGGCTTTGGTGCCCAAGGGTCTGCTTGGCCTGGGCCCTGCCGACCTCAGCAGTCTATCTCGGGCCTCTCCATCCACGAGCTGCTTCTGTTCCCTCAGTGGGTCCTACACTGCTGCTGGTACCCAGGCACCAGGCCGCCGGTGTGAGAGCTGGGGGGCAGATGCAGCCTTGCCCCAGAGTCAGCAGGTGCGGAGTGCGCTGGATTTCAGCCCAACCCCTTCCACCTTTGCGCTCTGCTCCGAACTCAGGACCCCCAGTGACTCTTCCCTCAACGGCAGTGCTCTCCCACCCCACTCTGTGCTGTGACTGGCTCCTGCCTGGGCTTCAGGATAAACATACAGTAGGAAGACTTCTCTGACCACACCCTCGCCCCCCCCCCC
>NW_006790761.1:854298-859705 GCF_000442215.2 Lipotes vexillifer | reverse complement strand
CCCCTCCCCCCCCCCCCCCCGGCTCAGGCCCCCACTGCATTCTGCCTGCTCCTTTAGCGTCAGCACTCACACTGCGATCACCCCTTCCATGTTTGCCTTCCCTTCTGGTCTGGGAGTCTGTGAGCACAAGAGTAGTGTCCGTCCCATTGCCCCTCTGTAGCCCCTGCATGTGACACAGCAGCAGACCCTGAAGAAGGGCAGAACATTCCTGTCCAGGGGTTTTCACAGCATCCATCACAGACGGGCCACTGTCCCAACTATACAGATAGAAACACTGAGACTCCAAGAAGAGAAGACGGCTCCCCGAAGCGCAGCCAGTGTGCTCGCAGGGCTCCAGCAAGCCTCAGCTCTGGTCCCTGAGACCTGGGGCCTCAGTGCCCCTTCCACACAGTGAGAGGAATGGGCTCAGGGTTTCTGCGGCCCTTCTCACTGCTACCAGAGCAGTGGCCGTGGTCCTGGGACCTCCCGGCTTGCGCCGATCCAGCTCCCAGGGCCCCCGCACAGCACTCACCGTTCTTCCTGGCACCAGAAGTGGTTGACGGCAAAGGCGATTGCGACGAGGACCAGGAACACAGCCACGGCAATAAGGCCCTGCATCCAGGGTTGCAGGTTCCCCAGGCCTGGAAAGGGAGGAGTGGGGGGCGGGTGCTGCAGCGGGCTGGGCACAGTGGGGCTGCCAGTGCAGGTGGGGCCTCACGACCCCCGGGGCTGGTTAGAGGCTACCAGCCCGCTGCCGGGACCAGTGGAGACCTTCTGGGGAACGAGGACCCACCTGACCCCTGGGCTTGTAAAAGGGACCGTGGCTTTTGGAGGAAGACAGGATTGGGAAGAAGGAAAGGAGCTGAGGAGGGAACAAGCCTGAGAGCAGCACCTGAGGCCCAGGCAGCCCAGAGCGCCCCTCACCCCCCCACCCCTCCCCCGCTGCAGTGGGCCAGTGCAGGGCCCCCGGGGAGTGCCTAGGCCCCAGGGGCCAAAGGGCAGCCCCTGAACAGACGGCCTTGGCCTTTCCAGTGAGGGTGGCTGCCCTCCTCCCCGGCTCCCAGGCTGAGGCAGCCCAGAACTAATAGGACTAGGCTGGCATCTGGAAGATCCTGTTTTGTAAGAGGTTTCTGTGGGGCTGGGTAGGCGTGGGAGTGCAGGCGGAAGGGGCTGCTTGGCTCGAGGTGCCAGGAGTGCCCAGAGAAAGGGGTGGGACAGAACGTCTTTGGAAAGTCAAGACAGAGGGGCAAGCTCTCCTCTGGGTCTTGGGGGCCGGGAGGGGAGCTTCAAACCTGAGCCCCTTTTGTCTTCTCTGGCTCAGCGCCCCAGGGACTGACTGGGCCAGAGACCAATTTGAGGCCCCTTCCAGGTACCTTCTTTGCCTTTTGCCCCTTGACCCTTGACACCACCTCTAACCCTCAGGTTTCCCAGAAGTCTCTGCCCTCAGCCACTGGCAGCCCCAAAGGGCTCTCCTCTCTCCGGACATCACTGTGCTCTGTGAGCCCGAGGGGGCCCGGCCCCGCAGAGGACAGACACACAGTAGCAGTTAGAGGTATCAGGAGGGGACAGGGGCCAACAGGAGACTTTTGAAGAGTCCTGCCTCCAGGCCAAAACACCTGCATCCCTAGTGCCATCCTGTATCTTGAGGGGCCCAGACTGAACATCAAAAATCTCATTCTGCCTCACTCCCGCTCAGAAGTCCTTCCTTGAGTCTATCCAAAAGCTCTCCTGCTGCAGGGAGGCCCTGCCTCTTCTCCAAGCGCTCTCTGAGCCTGGCAGGTGTTGGGAAGGAGGGAGGGCTCCGGGAACTCTGTCCTGCGGCCAGATCAGCCCTTGCTTATCTCCTTGGGTAACAAAAGATACGCAGTATGCTTACTGTAAGTTCCATACTTGCCAAAAAGCTGTATTTTGGACTCATTGTTTCCCCCCAAAACAATGGTTCACACCCATTGTCTCCTCAGGTCAGTGGTTACTCAAGGACTGGGAGTTAGGGCTTAAGCCCTGGGAAGCTTGTCCTTCCTTCTTCCAGACCCTGCAGCCAATTCCTTCCAGACACACCAGGGACACTGCTCCTCCTTCCAGGTGGCTCTGGGATGAACATATAGCATAAGGGGCAGAGCCTGGGGCAGGAGAGAGGTGATCTGAGCCCTGTCCCTTCTTGCTCTGCTGTGTGACCCACACAAGTTGCTCCACCCCTCTGAGCTTCGATTCCCACAGAGGGCTTCTAAGACCTGAGAGACAGAGTTGAAGCAGACATGCGTGAGAGCTCAGGGCATCTGCAAAGGAGGGGTGCCTTGGGAGCACCTCTGCCAACCCGCTCTGGACCCAAATCCCACCTGCAGAGTGCCCACAGCTCAGGGCTGACACCGGATGGGGGGGTGTGGTGCTTTACCAATGTGAAGCCCTTCCCCACCCCTGAGTGGTAGCTGCCCTGGGAGGTGGGTGGGGCAGGTTTATTGTCCTCATGTTATGGATGAGAAAACTGAGTCTCAGAGAGGGACAGTGACCTGCTCAAGGCCACACAGCAAGACAGAGGCAGAGCTGGACAAAGAGCTCAGGCACGTGGTGGGGGCCACACTGGGACACTTGTCTTCTGGGTAGGAAGCGGAAACAAACTTAGGCCAAAGCCATGGGCAAACGCCTGACAGCACTGCCCGCCCCTGAAACAATCCTGCCATTGAGAGTGGCTCACACACTACTCCCACCCCCCTTATAGCCCCCAACGCTCTGTCCTCAGCAACCAGCCACCTCTAGGGCAATTCCTGCTCCTGGAACGTGGGTCTCAACTCCCCTCCCCGACCCTAGATCCAATATTTCCCCTGCTGCCCCCACTTCTCACTCGTGGGAAACAAGTCACAGACAGAAGCCTGTGTCTGCCTTTGGAGGTTCCTCTGGCTAAGCCCATCCCTGCTCCCGCCTCCGTGTAGGTGCCAAGGGTGATGAGACGGGCCAGAAGGCCACCCCTTCCACCCCGGGGCTCCCAGCACCCAGGCCGGCCCTCTCTGTACTGCAGCCCCTACCCCCACCCCAGGCTGGCCCAGGCCTGTGCTACCTTGCTGACCGCTGGCGGGTGGCACTGCCGTGAGCAGGCCCAGGATGACCAGGCCGAGGGCTGACATGGCTGCAGGCAGCTCCTGGGCCTTCTCTCCGGCTGCTGGAATTTGGGGTCCTGGAGCTGCCCTGGGGCCTGTCGGTGTCTGCTGAGATCAGCCTGGTCTCCGTCTGGCCCTGGAGGAGAGGTGCTAGTAAGGAAGGAGAGGGAGGAGGGGGCAGGGAAGGTGGAGCGAACCTGCCCGCCCTCCCATGGTAATGTGCCAGGCCTGGCCTCCCCTGGCTGGAGCCCGGCCCACTCAGGCTGGCTTTCGAGGTCATCTTCCAGAGACCGTGGGTCTGAGGTCCTGGGAGATGTGGGGAGAATGGAGGCCTCACCTCCAGGCCTCAGGCCTCCCGGAGTCTCGGGTCAGCTCCCCTTGCTGGCAGCGGGGCTGGGCTCCGGGGATAGGAGTGACACATTCTTCTCCTGCCTTGAATGAGCCCAGTGGGTGGGGCCTCAGGGAAGGCTGAAGGTGGGATTAATTAATTTGCTGGCTGGCTCAGGGACACGGGGAAAATCCCAGAGGCTAGGGAAAGGTCCCCTCCCGGAGAGCCTGGCCTATTTCCTGTTCTTCCCCTCACCTGTCCCCACTCAGCCAAGCCAGACCCCGGGGCCCCAGTCTTGGGGCACAGCCCTGGCTTCTGTCCCTGCACTCCCTGCCCAGCTCAGCAACTCTCTAAATGCAGCCTCTCTCATGCGGATCACAACAGAGGGCCTGAGGGTCCCAGTCCCAGCCTTCCCCACCCAGCCCAGCTGACCTGACCCAGTTCAGCTCCTCCTTTTGGCCCCAGAGGTGGTCCCTGGAAGCTGGGACAGGATCTGGGCTTGGTCAGAGGCCTCTGCACACACCTTCTGATCCCTCTCCACCCATCCCAGGGAGAGAAGTAAGTGAACACAGCCCTGCTCTAGAGGGCAAAAGAAGGACACCCCAGGTGGAAGGTCCAAGTCTGGGGCCCTGAACCCCTGGGCCCTCAACTCCCAAGATCCCATGGAGCCCATGAGACCCTCCAGCTCAGGAACTGAGAATGACCCAAGTACCTGTCGAGGCCCCGGGGCCAAGGGCCATACTGGGTTTCCTTTCTCCCCACCTCCTGCCCTCCCCCAGGAGTACAGGAAGCCAGGGGTGCTGGAGTTTGGCTCCACAGATGTCAAGAAAGAAGGAGCCGGAAGACTGGAGCAAAGTCTCAGAGATGGAGGGTCCCCAGAAGCCAGGGCGTGAGCTGGAAGCCCCTCCACAGCGTCCCTGCCCAGAAGCCACCAGACGGCTGCTCACAAGACCTCCTGGGCAGCCCTTTCTATTGCCAGTGGTAGCACCCAGACACCACGTCTCGTCCCTGCTTCCTGTGTGTGTATGTGTGTGCCCACTACCATCGGTGGTACACACAGCCGTGCAACGACGGGGTCTCAAGATGACGTAGGGGAACGTGGCTTGGAGGTGAGTGACGCCTCCTATACCTAGACAGTTGTTGTCTGTCCTACCCCAACTTGGTGTCTTCAGAGTGTTATGGCACGACATTTGGCTAGAGTAGTCACCCTGTGTGTTAATGAACAGCCAGTGAATCACTGTTTAGAATGCCAGGAACTAGGTTGAATGTAACAAACAACCACTGACGCCTTCTTCTAAGCAGGGGAGTCACAGGGTCAGATTTGCATTCAAGAAAACACCTCTGGACAGCGTGGAGAATGAAAGGGGAGCACAAAGACCGGAGAAAGGGAGGTCATGGGGAAGCTGCTATAACAGCTGGGGACGCGGGCTGCAGCAGGGCAGGGCAGAGGGGATGGGCTTGAGCCATATTTAGGAGGATTAAATGGACGGGACATGGTCACTAGAACACTGACGAGCTGGGCGTGGGGAGTGAGGGACGGGGGGAGCTGAGGGTCATTCCCAGTTTCAGGCTTGGTGGTGCCTCCGAAGGGGCCAGACCAAGTTTCAGGAGGTAGGGCGGGATGATGAGCTACAGGTTTAGATGAACTGTGCTTGTGGATGCTCCAGAGGGAAGCATCCAGAAGGGAGTGGGATCCCTGGGTCTGGAGTAGAGAGGCGCATTTTGGGAGCCGCCTTCGGCATGGCGTTGGTCTCCCCAGGGTGTGTCTGTGTGGGTGTGCGCACGCGCATGTGGCAAGGAGAGAGCCAGGCAAGGAGGGAAGCAGTGAGGGAGCCGGACACAGCCCAACGCATAGGGTCTTTCAGAGGAAGGGGAGTCAGGGTGTAGCAGGAGGGGAAACTCCAAGAGAGTGGGTGTCCCAGAAAGTGTGGAAGGTGAGATCCAAGAAGAGACGACAGGCAGGGGGCCCCCCACAGCCAAGGGCCCCCCCCCCCCCCGGCACCCCCCG
>NW_006790761.1:841771-854010 GCF_000442215.2 Lipotes vexillifer | reverse complement strand
CCCCCCCAGAGCAGCCCAGCCTCTCCCATCAGTCCCCAAGTCCCAGCGCCTGCCTCTCTCATCCAAGCACGCCCCTTCCCTATAGAACCTAGAGAAGGACAAAAACTCCCTGGGCCATGCTTGGGGACCCTGCGGGAGCAGGGTGGGCAGGAAGGACATCAGGTGACCAAGAGGAGGAAGACACACCTCCCAGGTCAAAGTCCCAAGCTTTAGAGCAAAACAAGTTGTTCCGGAAAAGGGGGGTGTGGGTGGGCACTTGGCTTTGAGGCTGGTCCCTTCTCTCTAGGTGTCCTCACCCAGCTGAGGGGAGGGGGGTCATCTCCCCAGCCATATGGACACAGCCCTGGGTCCCCATGGTAACAAGTTAGAGCCCCTGCTGGTCTGGCTTGGGTCCAAGATCTGGACTCAGGCCTCAGCAGCCCCACAGGGCTGGACCCCGTGTCCTCATCTCTGAGCCACTGTTCCATCAACGCTCCTGTTCCCAGCCCAGCTCTGTCACCCCGTGTCATCAGGCCCCCTTAGGCCCTCCACACAGCTAGGTCTTGTGTGATTGCCCTTCAGAAAAGCCAAAGTGGGCCTCACTGCTTCTAGGGGTCCCCTTTCTCCGCACCCCATCCAGCCTGCCATTCCACTTGTTGCCAGCAGGTGGCAGAGTCTAGCCCCGAGCCCAGACTAGTTGGGGAGGGCATAGGGGGAGCCAGTTTGCAGCTGAAGGTTCTGCAACTTCCTCTCTCCAGCGCCCCACTTCCGACCCCTTCCTGGGGTAGTTTGAAGGAAGGGAGGGTGGACGCTGACAATTAAACAGTCAGTGATGCTGTGAACAGCGCACCTGGCATGCTCAGGGCTGTGATCTAGGGAGGCTCTACAGCTAAATCGTTAGGGATGGCGTCCTGGCGGGGCTGATGCTAGGAAAAGTTGAGCTGAATTGTTGGACCTAGCAGAGAGACAGCTTCGGGGAAGGCATCCAGGCAGAGAGCTCAGCCCGAGGAAAAGCACAGAGACACATTCTCGTTGGGGCTTAGAGCACAGAAGTAAAATGTTTTTTAATTCATTCTTATATTTCATCTTGCTAATGTCTTTGCTGCAAGCCCGAGAGCTCCTGGAGACCTTGTTTTATTTATTCAAACAGATCCTACTTAAACCCCTTCAGGGCTGCCAGTTACTCTTCAGTTGATACGCAGTCTTCTTAGCATCTGCTTGAAGACCCCACCACCTGCCCTTACCCTCCTCTTCAGCTTCATCTGGCCCCAGGGCCTTTGTCACTTCCTAACAGCAGCCAAACTCTCTCCTGCATCAGGGCCTCCTCCACAATTGCTCTTCCCCTCTGTTTGCCTGGCGGGTTCTAACCACTCCTCCAAGTCTTGCATTAGGTGTCGCTTTCTCCAAAGGGCTTTCTTTGATCTCCCTTCTCCCCCATCTGAAGTCACTCCTTCTGTGAGTCCCCTGCTCATCTCTTCACAGCCGTTATCACAAATTGCAATGACATGTTGATATGTGTGTTTACTCATTTAGTGTCTGTCTCCCTGGAGAGGAGGCATCGTGTCCATTTCAGCCCCAGCACACTAGTACTGAGCACACACGCAACAAATATAAGTCTCAGCATATCCAGTCCCTACCTCTGGCCTGGCAGAGAGCAGCTCAGAGAATGATTGCTGAATGAGTAAGGTATTTTAGCTCTAGTCAGGACCTTATCTTTCTCTGTCCTCTAGCTGTGGGCGCAGAGCGTGGATCTGCTTCATCTCTGGGTGAGAGGAGACAGGGTCACAGCTGTTCAGAGAAGCTGGACCTGGCCAGCCCGGGATGAACATGAGTTCCCATCCCTAGAGGTGCACAAGCCAAGGCTGGGAACCAGGTCCCCCAGTGGGGGCAACTACAGTAGGGGTTCTGGCCCTTCCATCTCTGGAAGCCTGTGATTCTGTGACTCTGTTAAAAGACTATGGTAGATTTTTGTATTTTAATCAGGTTCTGAGGAAGTGGGCTGATTAGGGGTGAGTCTCTCTCCTCTCAGATTCAGCATTTGGTTCCCCCAGCTCACTTCACTTAGCACTCCCTCCACAAGAGCCCATGGGCAGTACTCGGTTCACGAACTTGCATGGGAAAAACATTACATCTGTATCTCACTAACCTCTAACTGAAATTCACCATATTCTGCCATTAGGAATGAAGGCATTACAGTCCCTCTGTGACCTTTTCCTGTCACCATACAATTGTTGCAGATATCTGGATGGATTATTTCTGCTCATCACTATGGAAATATAACAGTCATTGGGACTAGACTTCCACTAGGTCTTATCATAAAGTACATATAGTTACTATATTGCAAACTTGTATTTTTAATATTTTAATAACTGTATTTCAATGTAATTGGTTTCCTTGCAATGCCACGCATTTTATTTTATGCATTTAAGAACATTACTGGGCTTCCCTGGTGGCTCAGTGGTTAAGAATCCACCTGCCAGGGACTTCCGTGGTGGCACAGTGGTTAAGACTCCACCTGCCAGTGCTGGGGATACAGGTTCGAGCCCTGGTCCGGGAGGATCCCACATGCCACGGAGCACCTAGGCTCGTGCACCACAACTACTGAGCCTGAGTGCCACAACTACTGAGCCCACATGCTTGGAGCCCGTGCTGCACAACAAGAGAGGCCACCGTAGTGAGAGGCCCGTGCACCGCAACGAGGAGTGGCCCCTGCTCGCCACAGCTAGAGAAAGCCCGCGTACAGCAACAAAGACCCAACGCAACCAAAAATAAATAAATAAATTTATAAAAAAAAAAAAAGAATCTTCCTGCCAATGCAGGGGACACGGGTTCGAGCCCTGATCCAGGAAGATCTCACATGCCGCAGAGCAAATAAGCCCCTGCGTCACAACTACTGAGCCTGTGAGCCACAGCTACTGAAGCCCACATGCCACAACTACTGAAGCCCGCGCACCTAGAGCCCGTACTCCACAACCAGAGAAGCCATTGCAATGAGAAGCCCGTGCACCACAACGAAGTGTAGCTCCCGCTCACCGCAGCTAGAGAAAGCCCGTGCACAGCAACGAAGACCCAATGCAGGCATAAATAAATAAATAAATAAACAAATAAATAAAAATAAAATCTCAAAACTAAATAAATAAAATCTATTCAAAACTAACTAAATAAAAGCATTACTCTGAGAAGGGGTCTATAGACTGCCCAAGGTTTCCATGGCACAAAGAGTTAGGAAGTCCTGACACAGGGAGCCTGGGGCAGGTCTGCTCAAAGCAAAGCCACACGATCTCAAGGTCAGACCTGGAGAAAGATTGTCACTCTCTGGACGGAGGCTTTCTGGGGCTCAGAGCTGGGGGCTATGGTCAGATTGCCCATAGAGCGCCCCAGTGCCCTGGGGGGCTGGAAGGAGCAGAAAGCAGAAAGGAATGTACTGGCTGGACTCCTGGGTCCTAGGCGACCCCACTGGGCTGGTGAGATTTAGGGCCAGGACCCCCCAGTGGGGGAAGATCAATCACCTCCTGCTGCCCACTCACTCTGCCAAGAAACGAAAGGGCTGGCCCTGGGCCAAGAGCCCAGCCTGCCAGCAGAGGTCCCAAGACCAAATTTTTGCCCAGTGGTTCCAGCACAGCCCTGCTCCCCTGCCCCAGGCTGTAGGTCAGCAGTGGAACCACATGGTGGGTGTGGTTTCTAGAATCACGGCCTCTCCTGGCCTAAAGACTCATCCTGAGTAGCATGATCTTGCCCCTCATTTTTCAGCTGGGGAAATTGTGACCCAGAAAGAGACAGTCACTAACTGGAGGTCACACTGTAAGTTATCAATAGTAGGCAAGATAGGGCTAAACCCCAAGCATTCCTGTGTCTAGCCCAGTCCCACTGTGAGGCACCTACTTGTTGGTCAGTTTCCCAAACAGCAATCGGCTTGCTTTCATTCATTCACTCAGCACGCATGCACTGTCTCCCATGGGACTGGAGACACAGTAGCGAACAATACTATTATCTAATTACCGTCGTGCCTAATATTTCAAAGGAGATGGAAGGGTGCGAAGAGTATATAAATGGGTATGCCCTCTAGTTTACGAAATCAAGAAAAGGTAGTATTAAGTCTAAAATTCACTTCCTCATTCATTCTGCAAATGTTTACTGAATGCCTTCTCTGGACCAGGCACTCTGAGATGCCAGGGGTACAGCAGTGAACAAAACAAAGTCCCTGCCCTCACAGAGCTTATATTCTAGAGAGGTTAGCCAGGAAGCAAACAAATAAACAGATAAAATAGGTCACATGGCAGTAGGGGAAAGACCAGATAGGATCAGGAAGATGGGGTCCTGGCAGGGAGGGGTGGGCTGCTTTACACAGACACTTCAGGGAAGGCTCCTCTAGAGGTGACATTTGAGGAGAGCTGAAAGTGGGGAAACAAGATATTCTGCTGTCAGAGGGGAGAGGATTGCAGGCAAGGAAAGCAAATAGCACGTACAAAGGCCCTGGGAAGGAGCACGGAGGGAGGTGTCCTTGTGGCTGAGGGAAGTGAGCCCAGGGACAGGGCAGGAGAGGAGGGTTGAAAGGCTGCAAGAGGCCACTCCTCTGGGGCCCGTGGGGGCCAGAAGGACTTCAGCTTTTAGTCAGACTGAGACAAGAAGCTCTTCGAGGACTTTGAGCACAGAAGACGTGATCTGGCTGCTGTGTTGAGAAAAGGCCACGGGAGCAAGAGGACCAGAAGCAGGGAGGCCGGTTAGGAGGTTACTGAACACTCCAGGCAAGGGGTGCCAGTGGCTTAGGTCAAGGTGGCAGCCATGAACTGGGGATAACGCAATCTGAATCTAGGCGTCTTTTGAGGGTAAAGCGACATGACTTGGAATGCGAGGGAAAGAGGATGGCATCAAGGTTTTGAGTCTGCTCAGCGTGCTAGGCTGCGACGGGGATGGTTCAGGAGCACCGACCATTCTTGCTCAGAAGGGGCAGGATTTGCGAGTTTAGTTTGGAGACCGGTACGTGCATCTGGAGTTAAGAGGCAAGGTCCAGGCTGGAGATGTACATTTGGGAGATGTGGGGCAGTGATGTAAGGCTCCCCTGGGTCCCAGGGAGAGAAGATCTGAAGTGCTGGGCTTGAGCAGTGGTAGGGAGGAGCCCTTCCAGGCTGGGTAAAAGCCTATGGGAAGGAGCCCCAGCAGGAGGAACTGATGGGGGATGGGCTTGGCCGGAGAGCAGAGGGTGGTTGGGAAAGGGGTCTTGAGGGCCTTGCAGGACCTGTTAAGAGGTTTGGTCTTTACCTTACAGAGGATACTGAGCCATTATGGGGTTTTAGGCGAGGAAGTGCCATAGGCAGTCTTGCATTTCAGCAAGATCTCTCCAACCACAGCTTAAAGAATGGGTTAG
This sequence comes from Lipotes vexillifer, assembly GCF_000442215.2. Taxonomy (NCBI): domain Eukaryota; kingdom Metazoa; phylum Chordata; class Mammalia; order Artiodactyla; family Lipotidae; genus Lipotes; species Lipotes vexillifer. The sequence goes on along the minus strand of NW_006790761.1, from coordinate 848,666 downwards.
ATAAGGCAGGAAGCTGTAAGCAGGCTGTGTATGGGGGTAGGGGAGTAGGGGGACGGGAATCCAGGAGAGAGATGGTGTGGCAAGGCTTAGAGCAGTGCATGGAGAAAAGTGGGAGGATCAAAGATCAATTGAAGGGGTACAACTGGCAGGCTGCGGTGACCGCATGGATGCAGGGAGGAAGGGCCTCCAAAGAGAAGAGTCAAGGTGGCACCCGTGTCCCCACCTTGGACAATGCTTGGATGTTGGTGCTATTTTTTAAACCAGAGAATACTGGAAGAGCAGCAGTTTAGGAGTAAGGAGAGAGCATGTATTCCTTCATTTAACAAAACACTCAAAGTGTCTGTTCTGTGCCAAGCACTGTTCTAGGCACTACAGCTACACAACCCTGCCCTGGGGGAACTCACATGTTAGTGAATAAGACAAGCAATGAGCAATGAAACATATCCAGGCTTCTAGTGCAGATAGGCTGAGTTCGCAGGGCCTGGGGGACATCTCAGGATGCAACTAGGGGTGTCGGTCTGGCATTCTTGAGAGAGATCTGAGCTGGAATTAGAGGTTTAGAATTTAGCAGCTCATGAGTGGTGGCTGAAGCCTTAGGCAGAGATGATATGGCCATGATAGGGAAGGATGAGACATCAGGCTGGGACCCAGCCTTAAGAAATGCCCTAATTAATATGGGGACATGTGTATGCATATGGCTGATTCGCTTTGTTGTGCAACAGAAACTAACACGGTATTGTGAAGCAATTATACTCCAATAAAGATCTATTAAACAAACTAATTAATTAATTAATTTTTAAAAAAAGAAAGAAATGCCCTACTTAAATGGATGGAGAGTGGGTCTCCATCTGAACTGAAGGGAAGATAAGCCGTACATACGGTCTTTATACCCTTACAATTTACAAGCATCAGGCATGCCTCACATTTCAGGGTCTTTGGAGTCATGTAACTAATTTTATTTCATCCTAACTAAAACTGTTTTCTTCCCTTGTTACTAATTTTTCCATTGGTCTATTAAATATTTGGAGAAGCTGAGCTTTCAGCCTGAAAAGGAGCAGCCTCAGAGGGCTCTGTCTCCAGATCAGAGAGCGAAATTGTGCTCTGTGCCCTCTGAGCGCGGAGCTGGGGATGATGAGAGGAGTCACACAGAGGCTGGGTTTGGTTCAGTGAGAGGAAGGCTTGTCTAACAGAGCTGTCTAGTGATAGCAGAGATGACTCTGAAAGGTGCTCAGCTCCCCATCACTAGAGGTGTGCAAGCAAGAGCTGTGAGCTTGCAGGGGGGAGGTAGGGCACAGCAAGGGGCAGGGGAGGGATGAATAAACTCAATGCCTAGTCCCTGGGGACCAGGAAGTGTGAGCTGAGGGTCAAGGCTATCACCCACCAGTAGTTGTGTGATCTGAACAAGTCTCTTCGTTTCTCTGAGCCTTCGTCTCCCAGCAGTGCTGCACCAGATTGGTTGGAGGATAATGCATCTGAATACCTTGTAGCTTTAGATACTTGATAAATGTTAGGAGCTCCCAGATCTGAACAAGGTGTCAAGTGTTTGAGCTGTACTGCCCTGTCCCAAACCACTCCTTTTTCAGAACGGAAGCACCAGTAGGGCGGAGAGGGGTACGTTCTGCTGGCCACATGTTCACCACCTCTAACTCGGTCTAGAAGGAACCACACCCAAACCATCGGGCCACTTCACACTTGGAGCTTTTATCTGAAAGGTCAGACTTTGACCTTCAATATGAAAATAACTTTCAAAGGCTGCACGCAAAAGTTAAACAAAATGCAATTGCAATTTCACAGTTGGGAAAAGAAAAACATGTTTTTTTTGGGGGGGGGGGGTGGTTTAAGGGAGGAAATACATGAAAACATTCATTGGTGACCTGAGCTGAGTTTGTGTTTATTTGTTTGTTTTTTTTCTCTTTCTGTTCTTTTTTTTTTTTAATATTTTATTTATTTATTTAATTTGGTTGCACTGGGTCTTACTTGTGGCAGCCGGGCTCCTTAGTTGTGGCATGAAAACTCTTAGTTGCGGCATGCATGTGGGATCTAGTTCCCTGACCAGGGATCAAACCCAGGCCCCCTGCATTGGGAGCTTGCAGTTTAACCACTGCACCACCAGGGAAGTCCCTCTCTTCCTGTTCTTTCCAGATTTTCTATAACAAGGAATGTTTGTTTGGGGTGGAGGGTAGGGGGCAGTGGCGAGAGATCTTGTAGTTTAAAAATAAAATAAAATGTGCATTAAAAAGGCAAAATCAAGTTACTTTTCCAAATTTTTACTGATGCCCTTAAATAGCCCAAAAGTTAACCCAGAGCCTTTCTTTGCCAAAGAATCCATCCCTGGCCAGGCAGGGCCACTAGAGTTCTGTGGAAGAGCCCAGTCTGTATATTATCTGGCTATAACTGGAGGCTTCCCCCACCATACTCTTCTACGGAGGCTGCTCAGGTGCCAGGACACACACAGGAAGCACCTGGGTCCTGCCATCCAGCTCAGTCTATGGTGACAGAGAGGCATGTCCCATCAGTGATGCTGCCACTTCTGGAAGGAATGCTTACTGTGGGCCAGGCTCTGTACCAGGCACCTCAGATCCATTGCTCATCTAATCCTCACAACAGTATGAGGGGAGTGCTATATCTCCATTTTACTGACAAGAACACTGAGGTTCAGAGAAGTTAAACTCGTTAAGTAAATGGATCCAGAACTTGAATCCACATCTATTTGATTCTAAAGCTCTTAAGTATACATTACAATGCCTCCTCACATAAACAAAACAAAACCAAACAAAACTAAAAAGCAATGAGTTCTGTGAAGAAGGTATACAATTAGAACCCCAAAGAAGGAGCCATTAAACACTCCTGGGAAAAGGAAGAATCAGGGAAGACTTCCAAGAAGAGTTGACATTTGAGTTGGGCTTTGAAAGATGAATAGGAATTTACCAGAATGACGTAACACACAACCAGACAGAATGGATGTGCAGTAGATATTAATTTAATCAACTAATAGAGATTTTAACTGAATTTACAGATGAAATAACATGATGTCTGGGATTTGCTTCATAATAATCCTTTTCAAGGACAGGGAGTGTGGGGAGGGATGAAGGTATAAATGAGAGAAGATTACCCATGTGGACAATTGTTGAAGCTGGTGATGGATTCCTGTCATTTATTATATGATCCTCTCTATTTTCATGTATATTTGAAAATGCCCACAATAAAATGACGGTAATGATCCATTTGTGCCCACTCACCCCAAGGATCTGATGAAATAACTCAGTAAACATTTACTGAGCACCTGTGTACCCCACACACACACTGGGCCTGACGGAGGCACGAGTGACACACTGTCCCAGGAATGACCAGCTCACAGACAAATAGGGAGATGAGGCCAGGATTCAAACATGGGCAGATGGCAGGCAGCACCCAGATATGGTTCAAAGGGCTCTGTGAGTTCAGAAATAGGAGAGACCCCGGTCCGGGGCGGGGCGGGGGGTGGACCAGCAGTTGCAGCCTCAGATAAAGTTTAACACACAGAAGTGTTACTGGTGGTGGGAGTATACAGAGAGGGCATCTCGGGTTTATACAAAGGCTTAGAGGAGGGAAAGTAAGGATGGATGTGGAACACTTGGGGAGCTCAACAGGCCCTTAAGAGAGTTTGGAGGAAAGAGAATGGGGCCACGTTTTTCGCTCAGATCTTAAACTAGCCTATTTTTTAGGATACTCCCTGGAAAACACAGCGGGGGGGTGGGTACCGGACCATACTTGCTCCCCCTTCCCTCCCCGAAACTCTGTCCACACCCCCAGAGCACGGGGAGCCATCAGAGTGAGTGACGGCAGGCTAATCACGGCCACTTGGGTGTGAGGAGGGTCCCTTGTCTCTCCCCGAGGACCCCAGCATGGACAAGTGCAAGACAAAAGCTGTGCCTCCCCCTCCTCGCCTGCCACTGCCTTCATTAGCATCAGACAGAAAGCCTGCCAGCCAGGCTCCCCGCTTAGCCGCAGCCGGGCAACTGGACCAGCAGCCCAGCTTTGGCCGAGCCCCAACAGAGCAGATGTGAACCCTGAAGGGGCCTGTGGCCAACCCTGGCCCCCCTCCTCAAAAAATAACCAAGCCAGGCAATCCCCACCTGGCTCTGCCCACCCCATAAGCCTCTCCTTGCATTGCCCCACGGAACCTGCTGCGGCCGCCAAAAGGCCAAAGGGAGTCCAGTAAGCGTATGATCCCTGAATGACAACTCCTAGGGCGATGGCACCTGAGGATCATGGAGACATCAACTTCTACCTGTCATTAGACTCACGGAGTGAAATCTTAGCTCAGTTCAGGGTCATCACAGCATGTCGCCCCTTGTTTGGACCACTGCTCTAGAATGCATCATTGCTCAACAACAGAACTGCAGCCTCAGGACCTAGAGTCTTGAGCATGGAAGGCAGGTAGCAGGCATCATAGCTGTGAGGTCCCAGGAGGTCCTGGGAGAGATTGCCTGGGGGCTTGGGGCTGGGAGTGCCACTGTCTGTCTGGATCCCACCTATTCAGGGGTAGTGGGGAGGGGGCGTGAGAGTGATGAGGAAGCCTGATAGCCCATTGAAGGCGGCAGCTCGCGCGGGGGACTGATGGAAAAGGGGCGGAGTGCTGAGAGAAGGAACTGGGGCTGCCGGTGTGGGAACGGCCAGAGGGCAGAAGGCTTGGCCCCCGCCCCCCGAGATCCCGCAGAGCCTGGGACCTGGGAGCACCACAGGTCCCAGGCTGCTGGGGGTGAGCTGGGGAGGGCTGAGGACCCTGGGCTCCCGGGTCTCAGCTGGCTGGGCTGTCACCAGGCATGGGGTGGGAAAGGGTTTTCTACCCTGGTCCCGTAGCTCCACTGGGTCTCAGAAACGCAAGGGTCTTGCAGGGGGCAGGGGGTGGTGGCAGTTATGGGATAAGAAGGGGGTGGGGGCCAATTGGGGGAGGGGGTGTTATCTTCAGATCACCATCTGCAGAACTGAGACTGAGTCAGGAGAGATTGTGTCTCCCCCGTAACAGGGACTCACAAAATAACATATAACAAAACCTCCCCCCAACAACGTATGGGGGGACAGCCCTCCTCAGATGGCTCCTCTGAGTAGGCTTACACTAACAGCCAGGGACTGGGTGGTGCCCCTCTCAGTAATCCCGGCAGTATTCAGGGGCTCATCTGCATTGGGGTGAGGGAACGGGTTCCCCAAACAGCCCGGGTCAGAATCCCAGCTGGGCTTCTCTCTCAGCCACTCGACCTTGGCCAAATCGCTTAACTTCTCTGACCTCGGAATTTCCTCATCTGGGAAATGGAAGTGACTGTCCCCTCACACCAGGTTCTTGGGAGGAGTCAGTGAGATGGCAGAGCTGAAAGCACAGCCCTTCGGTGGTATAAACTGCAGACACTGAGCACAGGTGAGGCTAACCTTGGTGACCAACATCTTCTTCCCAAGCTCCCCAGGTCTGGGGCCAGGGGACCCTTGGCCTCGCTCTACCAAAACCAGCTCTTCCCTGGGGGGATGGCAGTTTAACAGGTCTACATTACGGTTAATTCAAATAGAACAAAATTAAAAATTCAGTTATGCAGTTGCACTAGCCACATTTCAAGTGCCGGAGAGCTGCACACTCTGATTGAGAGGCTTCCATACTGGACAGGGCAGAGAGAACATGCTCATCACCACGGAGTTCTGTTGGACCGCACTGGCCTAAGGGGCTGAGGCAGCTCCAGGTTGCGGGTCAGGACAGCTGGGTTCTAGCTCCAGCTTAGCTCCTAGTTCATGCTGAGTTTAGACATTCTCTTTGCCTCTTGGAGCCTCAGTTTCCCCATATGGCAGCCTATCCCACACTCTGTGCAAGGCAGAGCAGAGTCAGTGCTTGATGAGGACCTCTTGGTTGACCCTATCGCCCCGCTGCCTTGGATCAGGCCCACGTGGAAACAGGCGGTGGGTGAAGCCCACGCCTGCTCATGTGGATGCTGAGGGAACCACCTGTGCACCCACAGGCTCTGGCAACTCCAGAAAACACCCTGGAGTCCCGAGCTTGTCAGGCCAGTCTCCCTGAGTCTCAGTGTCTCAGACAGTTGTCTCCAGTCCAGCAAAGCCAGAGCCAGGAGGCAGGCCATGCAGAGGGCCAGTGTGTATCTCTCCCTGGGCCTACACAGGCCTGAGTCAAGCCTGAAGACCCCAAACTCATCCCTCCCAACGCGGAGAGAGGCCCAGGCAGGCAGGGCCTTGGACAGGAGGCTGCCTCAGGGGCTGGTCCAAAGGGGCGGGGAGGGGAGGCACGGAGAGCAGAGAGTCAGAACCTTGCTATCAGCACTGCCCGTCCTCCCCACTTCCTCTCTTCGAACGGATCACATCCTGTTATTGTGTGGACAGAGAAGGCCAGGAGCTGGGGAGGGAGGCAGGGCTCGGACCAAGCGAGTGGGGAGAGAAAGGAGGAGCCAGAGGGAATGTCCTGGTGGGCATGGATAGCTCCAGCAGCCCAGCCCTGCCCCAGGTGGCCTGGACAGGAGTAGGGCCTCCAGGACGGAGGACCAGCATCCCTGGAGCAGCTTGCATCTGCCGTTGAGAGAAAATGCTGGAGCTCGGGACAGGCTGTGCGAATCTGCAAAGGCACCTAGAAGAATGGAAATGACACCGTCTCTAGGAAGCCTTCCCCAGCCTCCTCCCAGGCTCCTTCAATTCAGCAAACATTTACTCTGGGCCTCCACTGCCAGAGCCAGGTCTCCCACACCCACTGGGTCTCTCTCTCACAGCACTTGCCTCCAGGGTTGTCATGCTCTGGATCTCTTCCCCTACATCTCACTTCCACCCAGCCTGCAAGCCCCCTGAGGACAGGGACAAGGAAGATTCCTTGCTGGCTCCCCAGCATTGTCCAGCATGGGGCAGGTCCAGAGGAATTCATGCGGCTGTG
>NW_006790761.1:828047-840406 GCF_000442215.2 Lipotes vexillifer | reverse complement strand
CTGCTGCTGTGAATGATTATCCCCTCTGCCCTCTTTCTCTCTTCTGCCATTCCAAATACAGCCCTATCCCAAACCCATTTCCAGTGAGAGTAATGGTTCTTTCTACAAGACACAAGCACTTACATATATTATTGAAGTCCCATGACAGTCCTGTAAGATACGTGTTAATAACTTCATTTAACAGATGAGGAAACTGAGACTAAGAGAGATTGAGTGATTTACCCAAAGTCACACAGCAGGCACAAGAAGCGGCAGCCCTGGAACTTAACCCCAAAAGCCAGGCTCTTTCTGTGGCCCTGCTGCCTTTCCTGCTCAGTCCCATTCCTGTCCTGGCCTCTCCCTCCCTGAGCTGACACCACATCAACTGTCCTCACTGCCCGCGAGCCTGTCCTCAAGCCGAGCCTGTAGCTATCAGCAAGCTCTCCAGCGCCCACACTGATTGCTCATGGGCCTGGGCAGATTGCTGGACAAACCGAGCTGCTATCTGCCCCCAGCCTAGCACAGGCCCACCTGCTCTAAGAGCACTAACTACCTATTGGCCATTTCTTCTTCCTCTCCTGAGGGGCCCTGAGCACTGGCTCTGGATCAGACCTGAATTCAAATCCTGTGTAATCTTGGTGAAGCCCATACCCTCTCTGGGCCTCATTTCCTCCTCTGGACGATAGAGAGGGTGCCTGGGTGACCTTGACTGACTCCTGTCCTTACAGTCATGATGGCTGAGCCTCTACTGCTGGACACTGTGCCCAGCACCATGGCCCGTCCCCAGCAGTCTGGTCACACAGCCAGAGGGGGAGAGCTGGTTGCTGGGGAACACTTAAGTTGTTTTGCAAGCTGGGGAAAGGGGAGTGGGCAGCATGGGGAGGTAAGGCTGATATGAGCGGACCAGATCATCAGCCTTCTGATCTTCATTATACCCACCTCACCCCAACCCGGATCCAGTACGAGAACCAGGCTAGGGGGGCCCAACCCAAGAAAATACATACCCCACCTTCCTATCCACCAACCAAAGCAGCCCAAGGTCCTCTGCCAGCCCAAAGGGGCAGAGCTGTCTGTCTGCCCCTGACCAGCCCAGGACCATGGTTTTAGGCGGAGGGCATCTTTGCAGTAATGACCCAGCCTCCCACCCATCCATCCCTCTACCCTTTCATTCCACACTGGCCTTAACACCGAGCTGAGAGATTCCATGCAGGGGAACCTCTTCATTCAGCAAATGTTGAAAGGGCCCCATACCGGGTCTGACACAGGGCGCTGGAGGTGAACGGACAAATCAGGCACGGTCTCACCTTCAAGGAGCTCGTGTTTTAGTGGGAAAGCAGATAAGTGGACAAGCAGACAGAGAGTGAAGGAAGGCCTGTGGGGACACAAAGGAGGCAGCTGACCCCAGCGAGTCAGGACAGTCTCCTGATGCTGAAGACAGCTTACCTAGATGAAAGGAGGGTGGGAACAGAGAATGGATAGAAACCAAAAGTGCAAAAACTGGACAGTTAAAAAAAATTGTAGCAGAAGCAGAAAGGCTAGTGAAATACAAGCAGAGAATGAAGGGTGGGGTGGTGAGAAATGAGGCCGGAGAGACCATTTGGGCGAGGCCCCGTGGCCGCTCCTCCCCCTCACAGGCACAGCCTGGGGGGGCGGGGGAGGGGTGGGGCAGGAGGCCCGGCCCGGCCCGGCCCTGCCTGCCACTGTCCATGGGATGTGTGGCCCTGGGAAGATTCCTCTCCTCTCTGGCCTCAGTCTCCCCATCTGGAGATGGGGCACCAGCCAGCCTGGGCAGTCGATGGCCTTGTAGTCTCTGCCTGGTGGCCACAGAGCTGATGGGCTCTTCCTGAGCTCTCTGGACATGGACTGCCTCGCTCTCTCCTGAGAAAGATCCTCCTGGAAATGGGTGCTCCTCCCTTCCGATTCTGTGTCCACGACAGCCAGACTGTTGCCTCCACCCCTCCCCTGCTGCTGTTCTCACCAATGCCACCAGAGACTTCCACGTTGCCAGATCCAGTCAGCACTCTCAGGCCTTTTCTTGCTTGCCCTCTCGGCTGCCTTGGGCTTGGCTAACCACTTCCCCAAACACCCTTTGGCCTTAGCCTCTGACACCCCACACTCACACTCTGCCAGTAGTTCTCCTGCTCCTCTGACTGCCCTGCCCTGTCTCTCTCTCCTGTCCCTTCACCATGCTTCTCCCACCACCAGCGCCAAGACCTGCAACCCACTGCCCCTGGTGTCCCCATCCCATGACTGAGTTTCACCATCTCTCTGCCCAGGGACCTCCTTGCTCTGGGCAGGCGAGAGGCACGCTTGGCGTCTTTCAAAAGCCGAGGAGCTTCCCTACAGGCCAGAGCAGTATCCCCATGCCCTGTTGTGCCTTTGCCCTCCTAGCAACGGTTGGAAGCACCCCCGGAACAGGGGCGGCCAAGATCAGAGCCTGGCAGGATGAGCAAGGTTCACCCCAAAAGAGCCAAAGTTATCTGTGGGCCCCTTGAGCTCCCCCCTTGGCACATCTTCTTCCCTTAATACTAACCACCTTCTAACCTACTATACAATCAACATATTCATATGGCTGTGTGTGTCTGTGGGTTACCGTCTCCCTCCTAGAATTTAAGCGACACAAAAACAGGGATCTTGGTTTTCTTCACTGCTAGATCCTAGTACCCAGAACGATACCTGGCCCAATAGGGGCCAAATAAATATTTGCTAAATGAACAAAAGAAAGAAGGATTGGTACTTCATTGGAAGTGCCTACCTGACCTACTGAGGTTCCCGAAGATCCAACAGTCTGCATGCAGAGGCCTCACCGGCATCCAGAGTCCCTGCCTCTGAACAGCGGCTCTCTGTCTGAGCCTCCACTGACTGCTCCCAAAGCCTCAGCCTCTGTCGCTGAGCCCCACGTAAGACCCGCACCCCCAATCCTCAAGAGCAGCCTCCATTGAGTCACTGGGGAGCCTGGGACCATCCTCTGGTGAGAACTTAATCTGTCCTGAACCTATGATAAAAGCCACTGCCCCAGCCACGGAGCTGAACCCGACACGCAGAGAAGACTCTCCAGCCGGAGGCCCCGTGCCCGAAGTGTGCGTGCTCAGCACTGAGAAGAGGCCCCCCTCCGTGAGGCCTGGCAGAGGGAAAAGAATGGAAACCCTAAGGGGGGAGCCTCAGGGTAGAAGGTGGGAGCCCACCCTGGGAGAACCCATTTCAGGGGAGACAGGTTCGTGCCACGCCTTTCATTTAATGTCCCAACTCTCAGTCCTAGGGGTGCAACACGCAAGCAGAGTCTAGGCCCCTTTGTAAAACTTTTATTTAGAAATCTTCCCAATATATCCTTATATATATACACACATCATCACCACATGGGTTTTGTCGCTAAGGAGTCACACGCCCACAGTGTTGGCCTCTGGGCTGTACAAAGGTCAAGGTACCTGGAGCGGTTACTCCTCTTCTGCAGAAAAATGCAGAGACCAACGCAATGCATCACGTACAGTACAACATTGACGGAAAGTGCTGGGCCCGCCCGCAGGAACGATGCACTATGTACATGGGCTGGGGGGCAAGCCTTCGGCGGGGGCCACGTACCATTGACATCACAAGTACGACACGACCACCCCCAAAGGCCGAGACAGTTGTCGGCTGACTACCGATGCTGTGCCCTTTGTTTTGCTTTCGGAAAAGGATAAAGGTTGTACCATCTTGTCGTTTGCCACTACAAATAAAATACGAATTTGTCTTAAAAGATGCGATTCCCTCCAGTCATTAACAATCATCTTTGTCCTCCTCGTGTTTTTTTACATTTTTTCCTTTTTGTACAGATATTATTCTTGGATGGAGAATGTTCATGGGTGAAGAGGAGGCAGAGGAAGAAGAGTATGGTGGGGGGAGGTGCTGGAAATGAAAGTGAAAACTATGGATCTTTTCTAGCTCTTAACAAAGACACGAAGCTTTGCCCACCCCTACCCAGGCCTGTCTCAGGTGGCTGTAGTACTTTTTACATATTCTGCCTCTGTTCCCATCTCTCTTTTCTAGTCTCCCTCCTGTGCCTTGCTTTGGAATGAGACTGAAATGAGGTCCATCTGGAGAGATAAGGATAACCTAGATAACTCAGGATAAAGTGGTTTAGAACCTAAATTACCCAAATGCTATGCAGACAGGCAGACTGGCCCACTGCCTAGGTCCCGGACTCAGGGTGGGAAACCCCACTGCAGGAATGATAGTGAGGGGGACAGAGTTCCGTACGGTCTCAAAATGCTTCTACTTTCATGATTCTATTCAGCCCACACCACAGCCCTAGGAGACAGGCCAAGCCAGGGTATTTACGAGAAATTGACCTTCAGAGAGAGAACTTTTCCAGGTCACACTGCAGGTCTGAGAGAAGAGGAAGCCAGAAGCTGGAGTTCCTCATAGAATGTGTGATCCATCTCCTAAAACCCATCCACCTATGCTCACCGTGGCCACTTTTCACTCCCAGGTCAAGTTAACCCACCAGAAGCAAACACAGCCTTAGGACCGAGAACAGGTGCTCCATCTTTAGACAGATGGGATTTTTCACAGGAGCTTCCAAGTATCAGAAAGGAACGAATCCTAATGTTCATCAAAATATGACGGGGGGGGCGCTGAAATGGGGCAGAGAGGGTGCTACAAGGGTTAACCATGTTGCTCCCACCCCCACAAACTGGACCTGTCCTCTCACAACCTAAAGGGAAGGGGAGGAGAGCAGAGATCATCCCCACGGGCATGTGGCTGTCCCCAGGGTCCCGCCATGGTGAGGGCGAGCCACCAGGCTGGAGCCCATAAGGTGTGAGGGCCTTTCCCGACAGCCGCAGCGATGGTTCTTCCACATTGCTATGGACAGGGCAAAGTCAGAGCATTGTTTTCCCTCTGACCTCAAAGGCAGAGCCTGGTCAGAGCCGGCTGGGGTGACTTGAGGGCACAATGACAGGTATGTAGGACTTGTGTGCAGTTTGTTCCAGGGGCTTGGGGTGTGGGTCACAGGCAGGCGTCACCTTAAGAAAACCATGTCCCACCATCTGGATTGACACGGGAGATCAATGAGGGGGCAGCAGTCCACTCTACAAAAGGATTCTCCACTTTAACAAGGGACTTGTGGCAGTATTTCTTTAAAAGGTGAAGATAAGGATTTGATTTACAAAAATGTCATGTACAGCTTTTGGCGGGGAGCACTCCTACTGCGTCATGCCAGCCTCCCATACACACCCTTGATGACCAAAATTTGTGCACTCAGGGATGCCGAAGGTTCTGCTAAGTGAATGTCAATGTGTTTGGGTCTCCGCCAGGGCCTGGTCTCTCACTGGGCTCCCCAGGCCCTAGAAGTGGGGCTAGATCCTGGGTCATATCAAGACCTAGAGATCCCACAAATACCTGAAGTCAAGCAAAATCCCAAATGCCAGGAATTCAAAGGACAGAGTTTGTTGTCGATTCAGTTTCAGGACACAGACCAGACCATCAGCAAACAGACATCCTGCAGCAGGGAGGCCCCTCTGAGGAGCTAGGAGAACGTGAGATGGGGCCGCACGTCTACTCTCAGCACCAACACACACCGATCAGCACACTGGCATCTGCTCCTTGCATGAACAGCGACGTGTCGCTGAGGACGCAGGCAGGTAGCTCTGAGGCACCACCACGATTTGAAGCCCACGTGCCCCAAATAGCTCTTGCTCAATTTCACTCTCATCATTTCTCCTTTGTCTGCCTTCGAACAAAGCTCACAGGGCACGCTCACAGCCGCAGACTCAGTCCCCACAGCCACAAGGATGAGGAAGGCAAGTCTCAGTGGGGAGAAAGCAGAGCTTCGATCCCCAGGGCAAGAAGTAAGGGCTTCTGGGTTTCGGACCCTCTGGCCCAGCTATTCGAGAGCAGGCTGTCCACTGGCTGTCTTCTTCAGCCAGGCCCTGAAGAAGGCACCTCGAGGCTTGTGACTCTCTGCAGCACTGGCAAGCTGGATGGACCAACAGGGGCCTGGGTGAAGATGGGGCTCAAGAAATGGGCAGCTATTGGGTACCTGTATATTCGGACAGTGTGGCCACAAAAGCCACCCCAGCGAGCTTGGGAGGGGCCAAAGGCAAGGCAGAGGCTGCCGGACGCCTCAGGAGGGAGCTGAGAACCCCAGGTCTCAGCCAAGACAGGGCTCCCATGCACCAGGCCAAAAGCAATGCCACTCCAGCCTCTTACTTGAGAAGTCTTAGGGATATGGAAAAGAGGGAAGACCGTGCCATCTTCATAAAAAGTACCTACCACTTTGCTCCATTTTTCTGTTCTCCTACTGAGGCAGGAAACAGGAAAGTCAGCCCCAGAGGCAGCTGGGACCTCCCACAGTTCAGACATCAAGGAAAGCTCATCAAAAGTCCATGCCCTGCTTCAGAGCTGCCCAATCCTCACCCCACCTGCCCTAAAGCCCATGGTGCCCGTGGCCTGAGGGCACCCTCCTGGCTGGTCCTGGGTGGCCCCAGACCCATCACCGAGGGCCAGCTCCATCCGCGGCGGGCAGCATGGCAGGATGGAGGCTGCGGGCCGTGTGCTTGGGTGCCGGCTCTTCCGTGTAGCTGTCCGGGCTGGCTGCCCCGTCCAGGGAGCTGCCACAGCTGGAGTTCGGGGACAGCACATCCTGCAGGAGGTCATCTGGAGGTGCAGCGCCCCCTCCGCCACCACCCCCTCCGCCAGCCCCCACCGCAGGGTCCTTGCCAGGTCTGGCCCGCTGGCTGCCCTCCTCCTCCTGGTCATTGAGCAGCTTGGCCAGGAAGTTGATGTACTTCATGGCCAGGCGGAGGATCTCATTCTTGCTGAGCTTCTTGTCTGGGGGATGCGTGGGGATCAGCTTGCGGAGCTCAGCGAAGGCCCCGTTCACATTCTGCTGCCGCCATCGCTCCCGGCTGTTGGTGAAGATGCGCCGCACGACTTTGGTGTGGGGGCCTGGAGGTAGGAGGACAAGGGTTAGGACAGTGGGTCGGGGATCCCCCAGGGCGTCTTCTCCTGTGGGGAAGCGGAGAAGCCATCCACCTGGAAACTTGGGAAGCCTAGAATGCCCTCTTTCCTTTTACTCAGAAAACTCTACTTGTCCTTCAAAACCCTGTTTATCTGTTTCCTCCTCTCTGAGAACTTCCCTCAACCCCTCCAGACAGATCTAACCAACCACCATGGCCCTATAATCCTGTAATCTCCATCACTCTCGATCATCACTGTATGTTTCCATGTTTGTCCCCCTCTCTGAGCTGTGAGACATTTGAGGACAGGAACCATATATTATTCATTCATTCATTCATTCACTTGTGCTAAGAGGCCATATGGCACTAGTTAGAAAGATTAAACTCTGGAGCCAGACTTTCCGGGTTCAATTCCTGACTATTACTCCCTAGATAGTAACTCTGGGCAAATTACCTGAACTCTCTGTGCCTTAGCATCATCACCTGTACAATGGAGATAATACTAGTAACTCAAGTCATAAGATTGTCTTGTGAATCTAACAACTAATACAGTTAAAGTACTTAAGATAATACCTGGCTCTGATGAAACATTCAATAAATGTTAGCTATTATTATCCATTCATCGGTTATTTACTGACAACTGGCACTGTGCTAGGTATTAAGGAATAAAGGTGCACAGAGTCCCTGCCCTCGTGGAGCTTACATGTTAATGGGGATGACAGATGATGAACAATCAGCAAACAAATAAACAAACAGGAAGCTGAATGTAAACGAAAGCTGGAAAGGAGCTGCCACGTTTACCTGAGGTGGCTGGGGACAGCCTTTCAGAGGAGGTGACATCTATAAGGGAAGAACTAAAGGCCGAAGAAGAGCCAGCCAGACACAGGAAGGGAAGTTGGAAGGGCACGTGCACATGCCCTGAGCTGGAAAATGGCTGAAGCCAGCCCGGAGAGATTAGTGTGGGTAAGATCAGGGTAGGCTGAGTCCAGATCCCATAAGATGGGTAAGATGTAGGGATTTTATTCTAAGGCTGATGGAAGCACAGAGTAGGTAGGAGCTCAATGAATATTTGCTGACCAACTGATCATGCTGGCAGGTACAGAATGGAGGAGAGAGCAGAGAGTGGTGGGGAAATGACCTACACTGCGGGCTCTCTCCCCCAGGAGAGGAGTGGAGAGACAGCCATGCACAGGCATGGCCTGAGGCTCTAGACAGGCGTCTGAGGGGTGCCTCCGTCTCCCTATGTCTACAGTGCACTGATCACAGACTAGAACAGTATTCACTAGCACTCATGTACTAAGACTTGCAGAGCAGAGGCAGACACCAGTGTGCATGTATCGAGCATCTACGGTATACAAAGCACTGCACTAAATGTCCAAGCGTGACCTGGGATTCCCAAAGCCAGGAAAGGCAGAGGAGCGCCCCGTTAGTGCTCCCAGGCTCCTGGGCTGAGGCGGCCGCTTCCTTCTGCAACCCTGAGGCACAGAGCCAGCTCCTGGCAGTCCTCAGGAAGCTCTGAGCACTGAAGCAACTGCCAGTACTGGGATGGTTGCTTGCCCTCTTCTGATGACCCTGGAACCAGATCTCAGAACGTGGAAAGCTGAGTAGGAGAGAAGACATCACCTAAGACCCATTGCTCATTTCACAGCTAGGGAGACGGCGGCCAGGACGGAGGCAGACCTTGCCTCTGCAACCCAGCTCATCCGCGCCGACGCTTCCCGCTTAATCATCTCTGTCTTACACATACACACACCAGTCTTACACACACACAGACACACACACACACACACACACACACACACACACACACCATGTTTCCCCCAGGGAGAATCACTCATCCTCTGCCCACAGTGCCTCAGAAGCTATCTTTCCAAACCCCAGCAGGCCCCAGCCCAGCTGACTCTTTGCCAAAGGCCAGACCCAGGCTGGGAAAAACACAGCACACCTGCTGGGCAGTCCTACCCTGCGCGCCTCAGAGGAAATAACTTGCTGTTCTCTGGCCTCCAGGACAGACAGAGGGGTGTCCCTCAGCTGTGCCATCAGGAGGACCACTGCTCTGTGGCTGAAGCTGGCTGATCCTGAGGGAGCTCCTAGGTGGGGAGAGAGGCATTATGGCCGCTGTCACAACTAGAGCTACACAGACCCCAGAAGCCGTGCCTACCCCAAGCCAGGCCCTAAAAGCACTTTATCCCACTGTGCTCTTTCAACAACCTGTGAGGAAGCTATTATTCTCCCTACGTTACAAATGAGAAAACGGAGGCCCAGAAAAGTTCAGCAACAGGAATGCACATCGAGTCCTGGCTTTAGACCTTGTGTTAGCTCCACTTTTATGGACTCTTTTCGGTTAAATCTCTGATTTCAAAATCCTGTGGGCATATCCTGCACCCCTCCACCCTTCCCTTCACCTCCATTTCTGTCTATTCCTCTCTGGTCCTTTCCAGAGAACCACCCACCTCTCCACACCTTCCTCTTTCCTGAGTCTGTACCGCCCTCCATGTCCTCTGTCTCATGCTGGCAGGGCACAGAGTAGGTGCTTGGTAAATACTGGCATCATTTATGGGTAATCGCCTCTCTACACTCCTGCACTCCCCCCAAACCCTCACCCCTTGCCCCTTCCTCTGTGCCTGATTTCTGTCGTCTCTGACCTTTGTAGAAAATGCCTCTTCCCTGGGGAACTTCAGGGCTGGTCTTGCCTACTTCCTATTTGGTACACCCATCTCCTGTCTCTAACCTAGCAGCACTGACACTCCAACACCCTTCCCTCCCGGCCCTACACCCCTGTGCCCCAGGCTGGCTGGGTCTTTTGAGATCTGTTCCTTGTCCAGATGCTAGCTTGCCTCCTCTCCAGAACACCACAGAGGGATCCCCTCCAGAAGCCCCAGCTCAATATACATCCCTCCCACCAGCAACTTGCAGAAATCCCAGTCTGGCTCCAAGGCCTCCGGTGTGCACCAGGAGCTCCAGGAAGTCCCTCGGCTCTGAAGAGCCTGCTCTCCTGCCCCCTAGTGCTGGGCCCCATCTACTACATCTAGCCAACCTTGGGAAGAGGGAGGGGGTCCTCCAAATTTCCCACTCATCCAACTCCTTCCCCCAAGTTCGGGGCCAAAGACTACTCAGGTAGTTCACATTAAAAATGCTGAGGCCTTTGGGGTGGGGGGGGAGGGAGGGAGCAGGGGAGAATCTATGATGTCAGGAAGGGAACTCCGAGCCTCAGCTCAGAGTGTGGAAAAGGGGACAAGAGGGCCCCACTCTGCAGAGACCTGGGACAAGACCCTTAAAGGTGCAATTCCAGGCAGGGAGAAGACTTCAGATTCCAAAGAGGACTTGGGAGGAGATACAGAGAATCCCTGGAGGTTGGTGCTTAGAAACACTGCGTGTTTCTGCCCTACCGGGGGATCCTTACCAACTATAGGAATGGAGCTAGAGTGGGGACTACAATTGACCATGGAGGTTTGGGCTAAGCGCCACAGTGTGTCCTCACTCCCATGCACTCTCTTCCCAGGACTGTGGTAAACCCCCAGCCCCACCCATGACCTCCCCTAGTCCCAGGTCAATAGGGCGAGGACTTCAACAGCTTCTCTTGGCTCCAAGAGAGCTGCCCATCTATGTGAGACACCTAGGGAGTAGTCCCCGATGATCCCTCCTTCAGGGTTCTAACACCTTGAGGGAGTGAGTACACAAGTGGGGTGGGGGTTGACTCACCATCAGTAATCTCCATCTCATAAGGGGAGGGTCTCCTCTTCACTCGGTTGTTGGTGGCAAACATAGGGAAGGCATCTGGCTCCCCAAAGAACCCACTGTGGGAGGGAGCAGGCAGATCACAAGATCACATGTGGGTGGAGGGGAGAGAGGGGCTCCATACAGATCCTCCCCACATGTTCTTGAGCCCCCGCCCCAAAAAACAAGGGCAACCCTGGTCCCTTCACATCGGAACTGGGGATAGAAGGAGCATGAAACACACACACACACACACACAACACCCCCAGCCTCTCTCTGTGGTGAGACAAACAAGGGGAGGGTGGCCACACACCCCTACACACACACACTCAGACACACACAAACACACATACACAGAACTAATGGTGAACACAGGGAGCAAACACAAAAATGAACATACACCCCCCACATACAAGCGCACAATCCATAGACACCTCCGCTCCCAAACAGGTGATCACACAGGCAGACACAGCCTTCACACCTGGCAGTGTGCAATTCCTGCACCACATAAGGGCACCCTGTCCCTTACCCCCAACTTCACCCCACCTTCACTCCAGCCCCATGGGGCCCAAGGACAGACAACAGACAGGAAACCCTGACTCAGCCCCACTGACATGCCCCCCCCATTACCCACTCGACTCTCCGTAGCTTCTTCCTCCAGTGTCCCCCAGACTCACCGACTGCCCCCCACTGTCTCTCCCTGCCTCATCTTCCTGTCCCCACCCCAACCGTGTCTCCTGCTCTCCACCACGTCAGTGGTCCCAGCAGGGAAATGGATACCCTCACACCAAAGGGAGCACGGGTCCTGGCCAGAAATCGAAGCTAGGGGCAGAGGAGCTCAGGAGAGGAGGGAGGGATCTATTCCCCAGGCGGGCCCTGGCGGGGAGTTTCAGAGGAGGGAGCCCTTTTGCAAGCACCCTCAGATGCACATCTCTTACCTGTCCACCGAGGGCTGCAGCTTCCAGAAGAATTTCACAGTGGAGCGCATTCAGACACACTCCTTCCTGTTACTCACACTCAGACTCCTCCTGTCCACCCCACCACCACCACCACCAGCAGGCAGCGCCCCGCGCTTCTGCTCACAGCCAGCCGCATGCCGGTACTCCCCCTCTTCGGCTTCCAAGCTCCCAGCACGCCGCGTTAACAAGGCACCTGCACACCGCCCCCCGCGTGCGCACACATACACACACACACTAGCAGAGGGCTCGTTCCTCACTTGCACGGGGGCTCCAGCCAAGACTTTTCCAACCCCGGGTGCAAAACGTCCCCCTCTCCCCCTCTCTTCGCGCGCTCAGCCGCACTGCCCCGCCGGGAGGAGGGCAGCCGGCTCCCGACGTGCGGAAGGGGAGCCCCGGCGCCCATGCCTCCTGCCCGCCCGCCCCTCCCGCCGGCCCTGACCTGCCGAGAGAAGCCAGCGGCTGGCTGAGGCTGTAGAGCAGCGCGCGGCCGGGGGCGGCGGGGGCCGCCAGCGCGGGCGGACTCAACTGCACCATGCGGCCGTCGCCGGGCAGCTCTGCGGGGGCCGAGGCGGGTGCGGGCCCAGGAGGTCTGCACAGCTCGGTGGTGGGTACCCGATGGCGCGCTTCGGCAGCCGCTGCGTCGCGGCCCTTTAAGTCTCGCGCAGCGCCGCCCCCACCGGCGGGGCCGCCCCCTGGGCCGCCGCCGCGCGCGCCCAGCTCGATGACCGGGGGCTCCGCCGGGGCCGCGCGGCTCGTCTCCCTTGCG
>NW_006790761.1:816415-828000 GCF_000442215.2 Lipotes vexillifer | reverse complement strand
GCGGGGGGGCCATGCGGGCCTCGGCCGCGTCCCGTCCCTCTAGCGGGGGGTCACTGCGTGCCGCCTCGCTCGGCGGCCGCTCCGTCATCCTGCGGGCAGACAGACAAGCGGACACCCGCTCTGACCACCGCCCCCAGCCCATCCACGTGGGGTGGGATCGGAGCGGGGGTTGCGGGAGGGGGTAAAAGGCAGAGAGAAACTCACGCACCGAAACGTGAGAAGAGGCGGGCAAACTTAGCGCCACGTGGACACACACCCGCCCGCAGGGCTGGGGCGGGAGGGAAAAGGGGCCTCTGGTTTGGGAGAAGAGAAGAGGGTGCCCGGGAGACAGAGACTGAGGCCGAAAGGACAGCGGTGGAGAAGGACGACAAAGACATTGGAAGAAAAGGGATGCGGCCAGCGAAAGGGGGGGGGGGGGGGGAGGAAGGAAATGTAGAAAGAGGCGAGAAAGAAATATCACCCCGTGCCCCTTCTCAGGCCGCAAGGGAAGAGGAGGGAACAAATCCCCGACCGTGTTCTTCCCGCCCCCCTTTTGGTTTTGGCGGGGAACCTGTCGCGCGGAGGTGGGGTGCTTTTCGAACCTCCCTTGCCTTTCAGCAATACCTGCCCCCAGCCTACCGCCACACACATACACCCAGAAACCTAGTGGGGGTGTGTGTGTGCAAGAGGGATCAGAGCTGGCAGAGAATTATCCGGAGGAGCCAGCTCTCCCTTTCAACACATATTCACCCCTGCGGGGCGGCGTCTGTCTACACTCCGCAAATCCACCTGTATTCTGTGTAGGCGCCAGAAACCCCAGTGGCCCTTTACTTTTACTCCTCCCTGGACTGGAGATGGGACATAAAGAAGGGAAGAAGGTGGTCCCGGCCATACCTGCCTGCACACTATATATACCCGCTTCTGCTCAGCTGAACTCAAAAGTGAGGTGGGGTCTAGAAGGGAAGCCTGCCTGAGGCAGTGTGAAGCCCCGAAGTTCAAAGGGTGCTCCTGAGGCCACTGGGGTCTGGGCTCCCATCCAGGAGTGTGGGGCGAAGGGGTGTCATGACGGCTGCTGAACTCCTCCAGCACTCCCCCATCCCCCTCTCCTACCTCGGTGCAGTCCTCTGGGAAATGGGAGGTGTACCTCATATATGCATTTAAAAGCACTGTGCAAATGCTCAAGTAAACATTATTATAGACTGGGAGACTGGGCCAGCAAGGAGACTACCTTGCCCAAGGTCACACTCGCCTGTTTGCCACAGAGCAGGACCCGAACTCCAGTCTCGCTCTCTCTTTGTTATCCTCCCATATACACCCTCTCATATATCCTGCCTGCCCCCCTCCAGCCAAGGACAGTCCTATCCTCCTCAACCATACTCCTGGGTGACCGCAGGCAGAGGCTCCACTCCCCACTACCGCTCCCTCCAGTTCTTCCAAAACCCGACACACACACACACACCCCATCCCCGCAAGAACGAAAACAGAAAAACTATGAGACTCTGGGTCCAGAGTGGGGAAATGCTTGTGAGTTTTAATAAAACAATAAAAATATAATCAACAGGCTTCATAAGATGTTCAAAATAAGATTTCTGCTGTTGGAATTATATAATTGGCATATTTTGTAGCAGAAAACAAATACACAAAAATCCAACTCAGCACCAAGCAGAGTCCATCTGATCATTCCTGGCAGCCATTCTGCCACTGCACCACTCTGGACTGGAGTCGGCCTGGGAACCATCCTCCCACCCCAGAACAGAGACCCGACCTTCTGAAACCTCCTCAGGAGCTCAGCTCAATTGCCACTGGACACACAGCTGATGGAGAATCACCATTCAGATTAAGCTCCTGCCCTAGCTCTGCCAGCCCCATGGGCAGCGCCCCAAAATGACAAAATTCCCCCAGACCTGGTGTACCCTGGCTGCAAAGGCAGTAGGTCTGCAACACTTCATTGGAAACTAGTTTATGTTCATAGTGGAAACAATAGGTCTGTCTGTATCCACAGAATGGGACCGACCATCAAGACACTGCGGCCACTAGAAATGCACCAGAGGTATACCACTGGAGACGTCCTGGCTCCCCTGCAACAGTGAAATGCATTAGAAATATACCGTCCTCTGGCGAAGCATACAAGCCCCAAGGAGCTGGCTCCCTACCTTACTGTCCCCAGGCACCGTTGTGCGCCCAGTGACACGTGCTTAAGTCCCAGCTCCTAACCGAGTGACAAACCGTTCACTCAGCAATTGCCAGAATGAGCTCAAGCTCTCCATATGACACATTTGTACCTCCTGATTAATTCTGAGACTCTAAGTAGGAGCAGATCCCAGAGGGGCAAGGGGAGCACGTATCTCAGATGAGCTGGCTCTGGCCCCAAATGCCCCCTCCAGACGCCTATAAATATCTATATCTCTGAGCCCCCCCCAAACCTATGATTGGTCCCCAGGGGTCTGTGGTCAACCTCTCCCCGCCCCTCCCAGGACCTCAGGAAAACCCTGCCAGTTCATCTGCAACCAGGATCACCCAGGCCAGAGGGCCAGGCTCTCGAGGAAGCTGCCAGAGAACTCACAAGCACTTTCGGTGGTCGGTGACTAAATCCCATCACTTGGCTTTGGTTAAGATTATTAAAAGGAAAGCCTGAGTGATGTTTATTTATTTTTATCAGGGAAAATGAAGAAGCGGGTAAGAAGGTTTCAGATTTCGAACCGAACAGCACTAGACTATTGGACCATTACAACTCCTCTTTGTGCAACCAAGACCCAGCTCGAAGCCCCCTACACCGGCTCATCTCCTGTTGCCAGCCAGCCAGATAACTTCCATGTGTGTCTGAACACGACAGGGGAACCCGAGAGCTCCTGGGGGACAGGCACCTGGTCTCTGGCAGCTCCCAATTCCCAGCAAGGAAAATTTCTTATGTGAAAACAGCCTCTGCCATGCCCCGGCTAGAGCCGCCGCCTTAAACGCAGCCTCTGGTTCCTGATACTGCATCCACACCCGCATGACCCACTGGGGGAGCCCCAAGCCTGCACGCAAACGAAAATCGCCCATGAACAGAACCACCTTCCTGCTGCTACTGGAGTGGAGGGGTGTTTGAACGCAGCCCCACCCTAGGCCTTAGGCCCCAGCCTGGGCCCACCCGAGTTGGGACTGCGTTAGCCAGGATGGCTGCGGCCTTCTTCCTGCCAGAGCCCCGGGAGCACACAGCCTGCACTACCCGGATATAGCCGTCCCAAAGTTATGAGCCCTGTGAAACGTCCACAGAACCAGGACAGAGGGGGACCTTGGGTGAGGGGGGACTAAGCCCAACTAGCTGCTTTCACCCAGGGCCAGGAAAGGGCCCTGCTGGAAGCCACAGTGACACAGAGGCCACAGTCAGTGGCAGGGTCAGATCCCGGATTCCCACCTCTGGGTTCATCCTCCCCTCCTCCTCCCCAATCTGAAACTGGACTGTCCTCTGTCCCAAGCTTTCCCCACCTCAGGCCAGATCCCAAGGCCTTCCTGGTGACTGTTTCCACCAGTAATATTCCCCCAAAACTCACCTGGGGCATATTTAGAGAGATCGGCCCCTCTGAATAGGATCTCCACTCCTCCTCCGGCGGGAGAGGGGCGGGAGCCGAGGTCCAGGTTGTGGAAGGGGTCTTTGCTTCCCCCCTCTCTCACTGAGAGACCGGCAGTTAGGCCGCGGTGTGGTCCTGGGCGGTCTGCCGCGCCCAACGCGAGTTTCCAGGAAAGATGGGGGTGGAGAGAAAGAGGGAGGGCGAGAGGGAGGGAGAGAGAGAAATGGGGGTCAATGGCTGGGAATTACCTCATGTCCTCGCCAACCCGCCCCGGGAATCTCCAGCAGCTTTCCGCCCCCAACCTGCAGGTGTTTGAAGCCTCCCCCCGCACCCCCATAAAAAAGAACCCTACACCTGACGAATCAGGAATAACTATCTAGTCCAACAACAACAATCCAGCCGCAGACTGCCCGGAACATTATTGGACCCTCCAACCAGGATGTCTGGTTCAGTGTGGCCGTTTGTTTTCTAAGCAGACTCGTCTACGCCGTTGGCTCGGGAACCGAAGTCAGGCCGGAGCTGTGGCCACAGCGCCGAGTCGTCCGCAGCCTGGCATGGGTGGGTAGGGGGATGTGTGTCCAAAAGGGGGGATCCAATCTTCAGACCCTGGTCGGTGGGACAGAACCTCTGAGGACCCCATTCTCTCCATGACTCTCACCTGCCCACCTCCAACCCAAAGCGAAACCAGAACCCAATTCCAAAGGCTACTTTCCCGAAGGGATACAGTCTGAACGGCGCAGATCCGAGAGAAAAGGGTGGGTGGGGGGATATCTGATGTATCCCAGTCCCTTTTTTCTTCCTACAGATTAAGGGGGGGCGGAGAAGAAGAGGGAGAGGAGGAAAAGAAAGAAAGGAAAAGAAAAGAAAGGGAAAAAGAAAGAAAGGAAAGGCCCTCGCCTTTCCCCCAACATATCTCTACACAAGATTTTCGATTTATCGGTATTCAGATCGTCAGAGAAGGGGAGAATTTTAGTAATTCTTTTCAGTAATAAACAAGGAAAGGAGGGAGGGTAAAAATAAATCCCGTACTGCTTCCCAGGGTGTAGCGATAGTGAAATTTAGTTCACCTTTTTTTCCCTCCCTCCGGAAGGTTTGTTTAATTTGTTTTGCCTAAATTGTCCAGTTTATGGTCACACATCGAAGTCTTGGATTAATTGCTAAGGCCACCTCCTTTTTGCCCCGGCTTTAGTGGAAATACAGTAATAATTATTCCCTGCGGTTTCAGTCCAATGCGGGAGATTTTCTTTCTCCTCTTCTAATCCAAATGAGGGGGGAGGTGTGGGAACAAGAAGGAATCTAGTCATGCCCGGTGTCTGAGGTCGGGTTTAATTTTTGCTTTAGGACGGAGTCTCTGTGTTAGTCCCTCTCTCCATTTTCTCTCCCTACCACAAACCCAGCAATTTAAAAAACAGCGCTGGTGGGAGGAAACCCGCGCTGCTTTGTTATCGCCCCAAAGAAGCTAAAAGGGACAAGCCGCTTCGCTCCTGGACGATTATTTTAATTAAAATATGATGATGATGATGATGGTGGTGGTGGTGGTGGTAGTGGTGGTGGTGATGATGATGACATTAGCAACCACAATAACTGGCAAAACAAAATCCTTTCTTTCGGAGCTAGGGCAGCACTGACCCCGTCCCTCCATGAAGCCCGGTCCCGGTCATCGATGTGACGGGTACCTGACCCACGCGGGAATGTCGCTCACCCGGGGAGGGGGTAGAAAAATGTTCTTGGAGATGATCCCGAAGGTCCCCACCCGAGGCGCGAGGCCTGGAGAATGCGCCCATTGTCTGTTCCGGGCCTCTCCCGCGGACCCCGGCGGCCGTACCCGCGAAACTGACCAGAAATGGACGAAGCCTGAATGCGGCGGGAACCGAAGCCGGCGGCTACCGGCCTGAAGGCGCTGGCCTCCGCGAGCGCTGCTCAGCTTCCAGCCTGGAAGAGCCTCCCACTCACTAACAACCCCTCCAACAGCGAGGCACAGAGTGGCCTCTGGACAGAGCAGCCGCTGATCGGGCTGCTCATCCAAGCCAACACTGGCTTCCGAATACATCATAATTTGGAATAAAACGTGAAATCCCTCTCCCCGCCCCCATGCCGCCTCCTCAACTTGCGCATCCATCTCTTGCTCGCTCGCCCTCCCCTCCACCCCCCAGCGATTTACAAACGCACTTCCAAAGGACACCAGCACACAGGCACACAACCCGGTGCGGACAGGGCCACCCGCGGTCCAGCTCCATAGAAGGGAAGCAAAGTAAGCACAACCCAACACTGACTGCCCCACAAGCCGACTCGGTCAGGCCCAAACATTGTCCAGCACGACACAACGAAATCGATCAAACGCAATCGCTCAGGGACGCACAACCCAACGTAGTCAGGCTCACACACGCCCGACACAACGAGACCATACAAACACAATCGCAAAGGCCAAGCAGCCCAACACACATGTCGAGAAGGCAAACGAGCATAATTATATACAACGATGAAAACACAGAAGGGCCTCGGAGAACTCAAATCTACACCCTAAAGAGGGCAAACACCATCACACTTGGACACACAACCTATCGCCTAGAAGACCACACTCAGAAGAAGTCAACACTGCCCACAGCTCACACACTCACTCTCACAATCCCACCGCATGCACACAACCACTAAGGAGAAATGAAAACCAACCACCGCCTCGCGCATTTCTGTATATTGCGTAAGGAAAAGGGGAAGGAAGGAAGAGAGTCTCCGAGGCGGGAGGGAGGGGCGGCGGCGGCGAGCTCAAGGGCGTCGGTGGAAAATGCCCCCCATCGAAAGAAACCGAGGGAAAAGGAGCGAAACCTCTTCTGCGAGCGGGCAAAAGAGGGAGGAACTGGATGGGGATTCCGTGGGAAGTTGCAGGTTGCCTGCCCCTAGAAAAAGGCCAGAATGCTCACGTTTTGCCGCTAAGGGGGTACGCGTGTGGCCATTTTGAGGCCTGGTCCTTAGTGCCGAGCCCTCCCCCCAGCCCCCCCGCTCCAGTCCCCCGCTTCCGTGCCGCGGCGCGCCCGGCTCCTCCACCGCCGCGCTCTAATCCCGCTCACGTTCTAGGCCTCGTTAGCATGGGCCGAGGCGCGCGGGGGCCGTGTGTGCCGCGGAGATAAGGCACTGCCGCGGGTCCGCTCGCCCCCGATAAGCGCCTCGGCCATTACGGGCCAAATGATTCATTTTAATTTGGCAATTTCACCAGAGGGAGTGGGGGACTGGTTGCGCGGCTCTGGGACCGTCTCCGTAATGCGCCACGGAGAGAGTTGGGCGGGCGCTCTGTCTAGGACCCGGCGGGTCCAGCCTCATTACTGATCCCGAGGCCTCTCGGGAACCCGGGCTCCCCACAACCTCAGTCCCTCGGCCTTCCAGACACATTTCTCCAACGACTCGCACCCCAGCAAGACCACAACACCAAAATGATCACATCCAACCCTTCCTTCCCTGACATTCATTAATACCAGTGTCCTGGATACTCGGATTTCAATGGGCAGTTCCTCTTATCCCAGAAAGCTCCCCAGCTCCCCCCGACTCTCACCCGCTTCAACCCTGGCTCTTTTCAGTTCTAAAATGGAGTCTGCTTGCCTGCATGTTGGGACTGAGGTCACACCCAAGAGGCTCTATGGAGGCAGAACTGGTGTCAACGAAGAGTTTAAAATATCCATTCTACTGAGTTTCAGGCTGAGCCCAGGGCTGGGAAACATCCCTCCCCTCATAATTTAACGTTTTACTCTCTATACTGTAGCAGTCTTCTGAGCACCGTACAAATATTAACTCATTTAGTTCTATAAACAGTCCTAAGAGGTTGGTGCAGTTATTCAGTTTACAGATGAGGAAACTGAGGCAGAGTGAAAGTAACTTCCCCAGTGTCACATATCTAGTGAGTGGTAGAACCTGGATTTGATGGAAATCTGGCACCAGAGTCCTCTTGAGCCCAGCTAGAGCCTAGGCTTGGAGGAGGGATCTGGGCTCAACTCACTGCAGGAGCTGAGATCTGTACTGTGTCCTGGAAATCTGGGTTCAGTGAGGGGTAGGCAATGGGCTCAGCCCATGGAGGGTATCTGGGTTCATTTAGGGTGGAGTCCCAAAGTCACTTAGGGACTTCCCTGGTGGCACAGTGGTTAAGAATCTGCCTGCCAATGCAGAGGACACGGGTTCGATCCCCGGTCTGGGAAGATCCCACATGCCACGGAGCAACTAAGCCCGTGTGCCACAACAACTGAGCCTATGCTCTAGAGCTGGCGAGCCACGACTACTGAAGCCCACGTGCCTAGAGCCCATGCTCCGCAACAAGACAGGCCACCGCAAGAAGAAGCCTGTGCTGCTCGCCACAACTAGAGAAAGCCGCTGTGCAGCAACAAAGACCCAACGCAGCCAAAAACAGATAAACAAATAAATAGAAGTCACTTAGTTCCAAACCTCAGTTTCACCTCAGAGAGCTGTTATGAGGATTATATAAGATGATCTTTAAAAGGTGGTGAGGGTAATAATCTGTGGAAACTTACCAGCCTGGAGCCCAGCATGACATCATGTGCACTTGCACACAGGAGTTCTGGTCTATCCTTATAGAGAAGGAAATTAGGTCATGAGGAGATGTGACTTGACCAAAGCTTACAGTGACCTAGAGGAAAAGCCAAGACCCAAACTCAATTATCCAGTTCCCAGTCCACAACTCTACCCAACGTGCCAGGCTGCTTTGTCCTTCTAGCATCTCTGGTTTTGAGCTCCTTTTGGCGCCTGAGAATTCACAGACTGAGTGCCAGTCGAGGACTGAGCCCAGAGTGTGGCTGCAGTCTGAGTCTGGCCCCTCCTTGGCCATCAGGCAACTCTCCGTGAAGATACAGTTAATCCAGTGCAGCCTGTTCCCTCTGTTCCTGTCATGCTCTCTGGTGGAAGTCAGGATGCCATGTGGATACAGGTAACTTTTACAGAATCCCATGGGAGAAGGGCTACCCATGTCCTGAGGAAAAGAGTCTAATTCCTGGACTTGCCACAAGGCCTCCCCTGGCCCAGCCATACCAACTGCTCAGCAGGGACTCAGGGTACCGACCTCTGTGGTTTGCTCAGCCCCATCTCATACTCTCTCCCCACGTCTCTAGCCACACATCACCCACTGCTATCAAATTCAACTCACCCTCCATTATGTGTCAGCCTCTGCTTTACTGCACCCTCTCCTCTCACATCCATCCTTCAAGACTCAGTCTTTCTGCCCCATCCTTCTTGAAGCCTCTCTGCAACCGGGATTGGTTTTCATCTCTCCCTCCTCTGGTCCCTGTTGTCTTTGCTTGGTTGCATCACTAAATATAATTCTGAGTTCAAAGCCCAGCGCTGCCACCCTTGGGCTGTGGCACCACTAGACCAGTCATTTCACATCTCTGAGCCCCTCCAAAAAAGGAGAGCTCATCCAGGGAATGCTCCTCTGAGAACTGATGCCTGGGCTGAGATCGGAGAGTGGGTTCTGAGGGTAGGTAGAGGAGTGAGCATTGGGAACATTCCAGGTAAGCCAAGGGCTGGAACCGAAGGGCTTGAGGTTCATGAAAGGCATAGAGAAGAGTCCAGTACTGGCTGGAGCAAGGCTGTGGACAATTCAAAGAATTTGGGGGGGGCACCATTTTGTTCATTAGGTTAGAGGGGGTGCGTAATGTCCTATAAAAGATCAGCTTTGCATTTCTAGAAAGCTCTTTGGCTGCACGGTGGAGAAGGGGTATGTGGGGGAGCGTGGACTAGGGTGTCGCCAGGAGAGATGGCAAGAGGCAGATGCAGATGACATGTATTTAGGATACAAAATCGGGTTTATAAGAATTGGGTTTGAGGGATGAGGGGGAAGGAGAAATCCAGGAACCCTCTGGGTTTCTGGCTGTATTTGCCTAGATGGGAGTGTTATTCCAGGTGATGGGGGCTTGGAAGCCAAGGGAAACGGAAAGGGATTCTGCATGTGGTTTTAAATTTCTTGAGTTTAGGTGCCTTCGAGGCACCTACAGGCTGTTGGACAGGCAAGGCTTTTGTCAGGCCTGCCGAGCCTGGAGAGAGAGACGCGAGGGGAGGTGATGTTCCCCATCCCCCTCTATTCTCGAAGCTCCAGATTCTGACAGTCTGGCAGCCATCCTGACCTGTCCCCCAACTCCCTGCCTGGGGTTGGGGGCTCGTGACGTCTACACCCTCCCCCCTTTCCCCGTTTCCGATGGTCGATGGAAAAACGGAAACTGCTGCGCGTTGAGCCGAGAGCCGCCCGAAATAGTGTCTGGTGCCTGTCGATCAGCGCGCTGTCCGAGTGTCCGGGAGCGAGTGACGCTACCCACGGCCCCGCCAGGAAATGCCACCCCTCCTCCGCCTGCCCCAAGCAGGGGCCTCGGACGGGCAGGAAACCCGGAGCTCCTGGGCTGGGGATGTCGAGGGGGAGGGGACGTGGGGACCCAGACTTGTGCGTCTGGAGTCTGGTCCGGGAGGCAGCAGCCTGGAGAGAACAGCCTAGCCCGGCTTTGGGGCTTTGGGCCTGAGGGCGTCGTCGCCACTCTCCGACCTGTCCCCTACCCCGACCAAAGGCCGGATTCTCCCCCAGATTCGAGGCTTTAAATTTTTTTCAAGTGTTTCCTGCCTACCCTGTCTCTGCGTCATAGGCAATCTCTGAGCTTTCTCCCCAGAGCTTGTCCCCTGGAGGGATGCAGTGTGTGCGCATCGTTGTGGTCAGCCAGGTTTGTTTTCAGTACACGTATATGGTGGTACTATGTGCCAGGTGCTGTCCTAAACACTTCATAAATATTAATTTCAGTTAATTCTCACAACAACCCAGTGACTAGGGACTACCATTACCTCCATTATTGTAGGTAGCCAGTTGAGGTACAGAGAAGTTGAGCAACTTGCAGAGAACACCCAGCTGGTAGGTGGTGGAGTCAGATTGCACACCTAGGGCGGCAGAATGAGTACAATAGTCAGGCAGTCCTGAGTTCCCACCCTGCTCCCCAACTTGCCTGCTGTATGTTTCCAGGAAAGTTACTTAATCTCTGAGTTTCACTTTCCTCATCTGTAGAAGGGAGATGATAATTGTCTATACATCATACTGTTCTTAGGATTATTTTTAACAGTAAAAACTCTGATTTGAGATGTCATTGTTTCCCCCTTCTACCTCCATATGACCACTGTCTCCATTCCTTGCCCTGGAAGAACCTTGCCCCCTCAGTAAGCACATCTGAGCCCAGAATTCCAAGCTTGAGATGTGGGGAGAGTCACCTCTGTGCTGCCAAACCCAGTGCTGCCATCACAATGCTCAGGGATGGAAAGGACTTCACTCTAATTCAGTTGTTTTCAAAGGGGACCATCACCATCACCTGGGAACTTGTTAGAAAAGCAAATTCTCAGTCCTCACCCCAAGCCTGCTAAATCAGAAACTCTGGGAGTGAGGCCCAGAAATCTGTGTTCCAACAGGACAACCAGGTGATTTCTGATGAGCACAAAACTGTGAGAACCACTGCTCTGGTTTACAACCCTCGTGTCGCAAAGACCAATGTAAAAGAATTGAATGTATTTAGAAAGCACTGTGCTTCCCAATGTTTTGAAGCCATTTCCCTTTCCCTAACCCATGCTTCATACAGGAGCATCCAGAAGACCAGAGCTGCTCCCCAGACTTATAGAGCCGATAGTACCTAATTGGGTCTGTCCTCACAAGGCGAAGAACCCCACACAGCTCTGCCATAAATGATTTTGCTCCCAGAACTGTCAGAAAAGGACAGAAGAACATGTGTGCAGCCACCAGCCCTCTGGCCAGCAAATAGTTGTTACTGGTCACCCAGATGGGGCCCTGGCCCTTGTGTAATGTAAATGCTTGTGGGTGGGATCCTTGGATGGATGAGGGGGACTATATGTGCTGAGCACCTGCTGTGTATGCCTGCATTGCTCCTTGCTTCTGCCTCTGTTGGTTACTTTGTCCTCCACAATAACGCTGCTGGGCTGCTAATGTGACCCCAACTTAAGAGGTGAGGAAACATCTTACCCAAGGTGATTCAGCCAGTCGCACCCATGTCAGCTTGGACCCAATGACCTTTCCATTCCTGC
>NW_006790761.1:809628-816369 GCF_000442215.2 Lipotes vexillifer | reverse complement strand
TGCTGGCTATAAGGAAATATTTGCTACATTGGGAGAACTACTTAAAAATCTTGTGGTATGTCCTGGTTTAAATCCCTTGTGACCCTAAAGAAGATAAACAAATAGCCAAAATGTCATGGGAAGATGTGCAAACTTGCATTTGGGAAATGCAAATTAAAACTACAATGAGATACCATGATACATTCACTAAAATGGTTAAAATTTAAAAGGCTGACAATCCCAAGTACTGGTGAAGATGTGGAGCAACTGGAATTCTCATACATTGTTGAAGGGAGTGCAGAAATGACTCAACCACTTTGGTGGGTCTTTAGCAGTTCCTTATAAACATGCAGTTGACTTGGGAGAACTGAAAAACATATATCCACAGGACCTCTTGTACATAAATCATCACAGCAGCCTTATGCATAATAGCTAAAATCTGGAAACAATCCAAATGCCCAGCAACAGGTGAATAGATAAACTGTGGTACATTCATGCAACAGAATACCACACAGCAATAAAAAAAGAACCAAACTACGATACATGCAAGAATATGGAATCTCAAAAACATTATGCTCGGTGAAAGAGGCCAGACACAAAAGAGCATATTAGTGTCTGATTCCACCTATAGGGAACTCTGGAAAAGGCAAAGCTAATCTATAACATGACAGAGCTCAGATCGGGGTGGTGGGAGAGGGAAGATGACAGCAAAATGCACAAGGGAACTTTCTGGGTAATGAAAATATTCTATATCTTGATTGTGGTGGTGATTATATGAGTGTATGCATGTCAAAACTCAACAAACTGTACACTCAAACTGAATGTTTTATTGTACATAAATCATGCCTCAATAAAGTCATTTATAAACCTTTTTTTGTGGCCCAGTTTCAATCGTATCTTGTCCAGGGAGCCTTCCCTGGTCAATCCTGCGTGGATATTTCCTCTTACCTCTTGCTCTTCTGATGAGCATCCCCCTGAACCCTCCACTACAGTCCAACTCGTGCTGCTCAGGGCCAGCACAGGAGGCATTCGTACGTATCAGGGGACATGAGAGGAACTAAATGAATGGTGTTTAGAAAAGTGACAGAGACATCTGCCAGGAAGTGGTGTCATTCCCTCTGACCCTGTTTCCCCATCTGTAATAGGGAATGTAATGGGGTGAGAGGACCACAGGATCCCTCTCTCCCTTTTATCTCTTATCATTTCTTTCACTCTGCCTCTCATCTCTGCCACCTCTATCTCAAGCTTGCACTCTCTGTCTCTGTCTCTGTTTCTCTCCCTGGGTCTGCTCTTTTTCCTGCCTCTGGTCCTCACTCTCTGTCTCTGTCTTAATCTACTTCTCATCTTTGCCTCCTTCCTCTTTTTTCGGTCTCTGCTTCGACTCTCACTGAGAACTCCAGTTCCCGCACAGGTACACGTACCAACAGACATCTCGGTTTCCTTGTCATATTTCTAACAAGTCAGACCTGATAGAGAGTTATAAGCTGGTCTGTCAGTTGTTCTGGGCCAGGGTGAGGGGGTGGGTGATGGAAAGGAAGGTAGAAAGGGAAGGGGAGAGTTTATAAAGTCACCATTTAAAGACACACACGGGGGCTTCCCTGGTGGCGCAGTGGTTGAGAGTCCACCTGCCGATGCAGGGGACACAGGTTCGTGCCCCGGTCCGGGAAGATCCCACATGCCGTGGAGCGGCTGGGCCCATGAGCCATGGCCGCTGAGCCTGCGCATCCGGAGCCTGTGCTCCGCAACGGGAGAGGCCACAACAGTGAGAGGCCCGCGGACAGCGAAAAAAAAAAAAAAAGACACACATGGGCCTACTGGACTCTGTCACCAGCTCTGAGTCACCAGGAAAACACTGTAGCAGGAGCCCTCTTGTCCACATGGCCTGGGTCCTGTGCAGCCAGCCCGGAACCCTCCCACAGGGCAGAGCCTAATGGTGTGGTTAAGCATATGTTACTGATTGTTAGGCCAACCTAGGCTAGAGTTCCTCCTTGGCTACTCAGTAGGTGGTGTCCCTATGCAAGTTACATCACTTTTCTGTGACTCGGTTTCCTCATCTCTAAAGTGGGGGTAAAAATAACATATGATTCACAGGATTGTTGGAAAGATTATGAGACATATAGAAAGAACTTAGCACAGAGCCTAGCACCATCTGATACATAGAAGCTCTTATTTTTTATGAGAAGCCTCTACTTTGCACCAGCTCTGTATTTAGACCTAGGGATCCTAAGACGGAGGAGACAGACACACAAGCAAGGAATTATAGTGCAGCTTAATCAGTATGCTACTAGGGCGGAGTGTGCAAAGTGTGCTGGGAACCCAGGAGAGACTGTGTGTGTGTGTGTGTGTGTGTGTGTGCGCGCGCGCGTGCGCGTGTGTGTGTTTATTCTGCCAGGAAGGATAAGACCAGACTTTACAGAACTGGTGTCATCTGTCTTGCACTATGAGGAACAGGGGCAGATGACAGGGAAAAGTAATAGCAAGTACAAAGGCCCAGTGGTGGGAAGTGAAGGGCACAGATGGGGACAGCAAGCAGCTCAGTGTGACTGTGGCTCAAGTGATCCGCAGGGACTCCGTGGTAGATGCAGCAAGACTGGGGGGCCAGGGCTCTCCACCCAGCTCCATTCGTTCATTTTATTCCACATTTGCTAAGCATCTAGTTCGTGTCAGACAACATCTTAGGTGCCTGGGTGACAGAGACAAATAAGATATGCTCCCCTTTCTTAGACAGCATGCCCTGCCCTAGGGTAAGAAACCTGGGCTCCTTCTCATTCTGTTACTAAAAGCCGTGGTGGGGGAGCAATCTCCTGTCCTGTCTGGAATTCAGTTTCCTCATCTGCACAGTGGGCACAGCCCCTGCCCGTTTGTCCATTTTAAGCAAACACTTTTGGAGCGGTAGTTCTGGACCCCGTGCTGGCTGCGGGGGATGGGAGAGGATGCAGAGCCCAGCTGGGCTGCCCTCAAGGAGCCAAGGCTCACCTTTAGGAGAACAAAGAGGAGTCAAATGAAATCATGCCCATGATCTAGGGCCTTTGGCAGCACACAGTTGGGTAACTTGCTTCTCCTGGATTAGTCCCAACACTGTTTTGTTTTCCCAGGACCGTGCGCTGGGGCCCTGCTGCACAGGGGAGGCAGGAGGCGGGGACAAGGGTGAACACCAGGTGAATCTCCTGTTGGAAGACAGAGGGAGCCAGGGACCCTGGTTGGCCTGGGACTTCCAGCAGAGCAGGAGTTCCTGCCTCCAGCTCCTTCTCCTGTGGCCCTTAAACCTCCCTCCATTGTGGTGCCAACCACACGCGACGGGTTTCTGTGTACCCAATAGGGGCCTCGGAGACAGGGACCGTGTCTGGTTTGTCCACGTCCCAGTCTATCACAGAGACAAAGCAGGAGCACCACAAATGTATTTTGAAGAAATAAGAGCGACGGAGACAGAACTGGAGAAAGAAATTGAGGGAGAGCGACACCACCCAGCAGGAACCTGGGCCATGAACTTAGAGGAAACAGAACTGGTCAGCCCTTCGGCTTCTAGAAAACAGCCCCAGAGAACGTGCAAGTGCGTCCTGTCTGGCCCTTGTAGATGACAGAAATGGTTCCGCGATTACACAGGCTGTGAGTCGCAGCCCCTTCCTGGGTGGCCCAGGGAATGCAGGCCTTGATGGGGGTGGGGCGCTGGACTCTTCCTAGCTCGGTGGTGCTCTCCGTGCTGGGGGTGGGGGAGGGGAAGGAGGCGAGAGTCACAGCGCACCCCCTGGGGGTGATTCTGGGCGTTTGGAGCAAGTTACTCACCAGGATTGACTCAGCTGTGGTGAAGCCAGCATCTATGACCTGGTATCACCTTATCAAGGTAGGAACAGGATCTTTAGGGAATGGAAACACATGCTTCCCTCAACCCTCTGCTCTGAGGGAGGAGGAGAAAGAGAAGAGAAGCCAGACAGGCCTATATTCAAATCCTGGCTTCCACCATGTGCCCCTTGGGCACAGCACTTTATCACTGAGTGTCCATTTCCTCTCAGGGATAGTCCCCATAGAATGCTCGAGTGAAGAGCGAGGGCTCTGGAGCGAGATTGCCGGGGTTTGAAACCTGGTTCTTCACATAGGCTGTGTGACCTTGGGGAAAATTACATAACCCCCCTGTTCCTGTTTCCTACTCCCTAAAATGGGGGATAATAAGAGTATCTACCTCATACTGTTGTTGTGAGGAATAAGTAAGCTAACAATGTAAGAGGCTTAGTACATAGCAGATGTAGTCAGTAAATGTTAACTATTGTTCTTAAGTCACTGAGTTGTTATGGTGATTAGATGAGAAAACAAATGTGATTGTGCTTTCCTCTGTGACCTGAATGATCTGCAAGGCAGTAAGCAAACTGTACTGACTCTGTAACAGGCAGTTTCTGATCTTCAGAAAGATCTCTAAGAATAATCTTGTCTTCCTTTCCCCCATCACATGCTCCTACCACAGCCCTCAACCAGGATATTGTCTCTCCCTGCAGGTCTTTTCCTCTGCTTTTGTTCCAGTTTTCTGTGGTCGTGAGTACCTCTGTGACTGCATGAGAAACTGCACATTTGCTGCTGTTACCTCGCAGGGCTGGGTGAGGTCTAACGAGACTGAGTAGGACTAAGATAAGTGTTCGATGAGTGGGATTCTGCACCTATGTCCATGCATGCATAGATGCATCTTTACAGTGGCAGGGTCTACCAGAAACCTTCTCTTTCTTGGTTTTGCTTCCAAGGGTCTAGCACAAGGTCCCAGACATAGTGGGGACATTCAACAGACCTTGTCCCTGTGACTCTTCATTGGACTCTTCATTGGATCATACATGGTCCCTGCTCTCAAGAAGCTCCCAGCTTGGGTACTCACAACCAACATACAAGCTGGCTGTAATCATCTGGAAGAGGACAAAAAGAGGACCAGAGAGAGAGTAATGAGAAGAGAGGAAAAAAATCACTCTCACAAGAAGATTCTGGGAAGTTTTCCTGCAGGGTGGGGAGGAGTCGTGGAGCAGGGAAGCATCTAACCTGCGTTTTGAAGAGTTAATAGGGCTTTGAGTCCATGGAGGGTGTGGAGGCAAAGGGAGCAATTGGAGTGTGTGTGTGTGTGTGTGTGTGTGTGTGTGTGTGTGTGTGTGTGTGTGTGTGTGTGTGTGTGTACGTGCCCGCGTGCACACAGAGCCTTTTCGTTCCTTTATGGTAGAAAGGCAAATGGGGAGCGGGGGAGGCAAGGCTAGGTACCTGATTTACTGACTCAAATATGATGGCATATGACAGCATGCTCTGAGAGGCTGGAGTCCTGAGTTCCAGCCTGAGCTCTGTGCTTACTGAGCTCTGTGAATTTGAGCAAGTCCCTTTTCTTGGGGCCCTGATGTCACTTGTACAGTGAGGACCAAGTGATTTCTGAGGGCCCTGCAGCTCTGAATACCTGACATCGCCTTTTCCATTGTGTTTTTAATTAGTTCCTCTTGTCCTCCTGGTCCCAGACCTCCCGTGAAGAGGCAGGACACAGGGCTCTCCCCAAATCCATCCTTTTCCTGGAGTTCAGCCTCTTACCAGGAGGTGGGAAAGCAGGATTTCCTGTGAGGATGTTTTCTGTGATCCAAACAGTTCCTGTTTGGGGAGCGGAGAGAAGATAGGGAACATCACCCAGGCCTGCAAACCCTTAAGCCCCTTTCTGTGGGTTTGATGTTTTCTTCCACACTGGAGTTTGAGCTCCTTAAAGTCAGGGAATGTATTAATTCAGAGCTGGAGAAAGAGATGTTGGTACCTCTTTGAACAGATATTATTACTCAACATTTTGGTGGTGAAAACGGAATTCTTTTCCTTTTTAAAGTGTTAAATAATTAGGTATTATTAAAAGTAAGGAAATCTTTTCCTCATCGATGACTGTGGAAATCCTTCAAAATGCTTCAAGGCCCAATTCCAATGCTATCTCTTGCAGAAGCCTTTCCCTCCTCTGGACTTATAAATCACTCCTCACAGCCTATTTCTGTGTTAACATTTCATACAATCACAGAATGTTAGAGATACATGGCTAACCCCTTCACCTAAAAAACTGGGAAATAAACCTAGTGATATGAGGTGACTTGCCCAACGTTATGGAATTTTGAGCAGAGGGACAAGTGGAACCCAAATGTTGCTGACTCCTAACTCAGTGTTCTTTCTAGATGTGCATATTTCCCCTTCCTATCTTTGGTTTCCTGCCCCAAACCCCCTCCTCCAATGCTATACCTATTCAGATCTCCATGCGTTTCCAACAAGCTGTTCCCTCTATCAGAAAGATCACATCTTCCCCTTCTCTTCCATATTGCTCCTGTAAGATTTTGGAAAAACCTGGAGCATTCGCAAAATAACCGTCCTCTTAACATATCCTCATGTCATATAGTTTTATTATAAGCCCTGATCTCACTGTATTGCTAATGTTTACATGTGTCTCCCCCATTAGATCGAGATCCTACAGGACAAGTTGTCTTGTTCATCACGGTATGCTCAGCATCCCAGCCCAGAGCCCAGCAGAATCAACATTAGACACCTGCTGAATGACTAGGGGTATAAAAGGTGCCGGTGGGGAGAGGAAGAATGGAGGGAATGGCTACTGCTGGGCTGGATGCTATGAAGGACTAGGTTGTTAACTATAAATGTGTGACCGTGGCCCACTTATACCTTATTTGTATCTGTCTCATCATCTGTAGAAAGAGGTTGATGATGTCTGCCATACATACTTCAGTTGGGTTTTTGTTGTGAGGATTATATGAGGAAATGTGTGGGAAAGAG
>NW_006790761.1:790797-809618 GCF_000442215.2 Lipotes vexillifer | reverse complement strand
AGAGTGTGAAGCAGTCTGCAAATCTAAGACATTATCATTAAATTTATTTTGCAGGCATAAAGGTCTCTGTTAATCTAGGAGCTAGGAAAGGTTCTGCCCTCAAGAGTAATGTCTAGGGGCTTCCCTAGTGGCACAGTGGTTAAGAATCCACCTGCCAATGCAGGGGACACAGGTTCGAGCCCTGGTCCGGGAAGATCTCACATGCCACGGAGCAACTAAGCCCGTGCGCCACAACTACTGAGCCTGCGCTCTAGAGCCCGCGAGCCACAACTACTGAAGCCCGCATGCCACAACTACTGAAGCCTGTGCGCCTAGAGCCTGTACTCCACAAGAGAAGCCACCGCAATGAGAAGCCCACACACCACAACGAAGAGTAGCCCCTGCTCACCGCAACTAGAGAAAGCCTGCTCACAGCAACGAAGACCCAACACAGCCAATAAATAAATATATTAATCTTAAAAAAAAAAAAGAGAGAAATGTCTAGAAAACAAGGGCACAGAAAACTCTTGCTCCTCTAATTTCCTGGAGCCGTTACAGTACTCAGTAGAGGTTACCACGATGTAAAATCATTGATGTGAACTCTTTAACAGAGCTGGGGTTCCCTTCTTTAGGACTGTTGACTAAAAACCCGGTAGTTTCTGGTCTTGGCTAAAGGGCAGGGGGACTTCTTGGCAGAAAATAAGGCCGGCAGCTTGGAGGACAGCACATACCTGAAATAGCACTGACTGTAGTATTCAAAATCATTCATTCAGCTCAAGATCCATGTCTCGTAGGCATGTGAAGTGCTCTGCACAGCGCCCTGTGAGCATGTAGTTAAGTCTTAAAAGATGGAAGCTATCGTGATTACACTGTTGTGGCTCCTCATAGTCCGAATCACTCGTTTTGGCTTTTCATCATACACTGTCTCGTACTGTTGTGCCACTGTTTCCAGTGTGTATCTGTTTTCCCTAGAGCCTTTACAGCTGGCAAGGCAAGACTTATGTCTAACATGTCTACATCCACTTCTCTGGAGCTTATTTAGCACAGGCAGGGAAAGGCAGAGGACAAGTGAGCATGGAGTAATTAACCATCAAGGGGCTCAGAGGTTGAGTGAAGGGACATTTGATGAAGGGTGTGGAGGTGCCGACTGGCCAGGACCTAGACTAACAGGTTTCTTTCCCAGGTAACAGAAGCTCCATCATTTCCTTATTCCATTTGACGTAGCGCCCACATATCTATAAACAGTATTCTGTGGGACTGGATGAAAGAAAGAAATTCAGACAAACGTCACTTGAGAGGCAATCATCTCCAAAGTCTTTTCATCCAACTTTTCCCGTATTAATGCTGTTTCCAAAGATGCTGAAAAGCTACTGTAGATACTAATTTGTCAGATAACTTCCAGAGTGAGTTCTCTTCTTAGAGAACTTCTAGAGAGGCTTCAGTGATGGTCCCTCTTCTCTGGATGTTAGTAGGAGACATGTTTTGTTGAATTAATCTACAGTCTAAATTCAGTCTCCAAAACTGCTTAAGTGTCTTATCAGAGGCCTTGAATTAGATGTGCTAACAGCAGTGATGGAATTAAAAGCCTTGGGTTCAGTTTTTATTGCTCAGATAGAGAGCTTCTTGTTTGGTGTGAAAATTACAGGATTCCCAGAGATAATGGTATAGTTAATGAGGCTGTCAGTGAATCAGCATTCTCTCAGTCTTTTAAATAACATGCAATATAAATTGTACTTACACTCACTTCTTGGGTGAAACACTGAGGGCTAAAGTTAAACAGAACACA
Organism: Lipotes vexillifer; assembly: GCF_000442215.2. NCBI lineage: Eukaryota > Metazoa > Chordata > Mammalia > Artiodactyla > Lipotidae > Lipotes > Lipotes vexillifer. Next base: position 807,853 of record NW_006790761.1, on the reverse strand, counting down.
CTTGAAGTGGCGATGACAATTCCATTACTTAAAAATTTACTCCAATGAAACCTATAAGTGGATTTTAAAAATATTTATTAAAATAACCGAAGCCCCAGACATTGCCAATGGGAACAAAGGTAAACACAGAGAATCACCATCAGTGACATTTCTATATCTTGATTTTAACCTGAAAGGGCAATGTAACAGGGAAGTGTACACTAACTGGTGCCTGGCTCCAGTGGGGAACAGCAGAGAGCATCATGTTGCCATACTTTGGCTGGCTAAGTATAAATTGTTTCATCAGATTATTACCTTAGAAGGCCCCAGCTGGGTATTTAGAGACCCAAAGTCCATTTCTCTCCAGTTTACATATCAAATTTTGATATAAGGCAACGATGTCTTAATTTAACTTCAACAGAAGAGCTTTCTCTCTCAAGTGAATGAGGACTTTTTCATTTACATTCAGAAATAACAATTTAAAACTTATTTTTTAAGAAGGTGAGGAAAGGAAGCAACAACTGATGCACTAAACAAGTTGGATGGATCTCAAGGATATTATGCTGAGTGAAAACCAATTTCAAGAAATTACATACTATGATTCCATTTATATTAGCATTCTCAAAATGACAAAACTTCAGTGATAGAGAACAGATCATTGGTTGTCAGGAGTTAGTGTTGGAGGGAGGCTGTATTTTAAAAGAGTAGAACTAGGGAGTTTCTTTGTGATGATGGGACAGTTCTGTATGCCGATTGTGGTGGTGGTTATGCAAATCTATAAGTGATAAATTTTCATAGTTATACACCAAAATGTAAATAAATGAATGCAGCAACTTGTGAAACCTGAAAAGTCTGTGGTTTAGTTACTAATATTGTACCCAATGTCAACTGCTTGGTTTTGATGATTTACTACGGTTATATAAGATATTAATTATCATTGGGGGTTGCTGGATAAAGGGTACACCTGAACTCTCTGTATCATTTTTGTAATTTTTGGGGAGTCTAAAAAGTTTTTTTTAAAAAAGTGGAGAAGAATATGCTACAGCAGAGGACAAAGGAAAGTAGTCAATCTATACATTTTTATTAAGTTCCATTAAAAAATATTAAAACATCTGAAAAACTCACAAAGTTTATAAAACACACTCATACTCAATAATTTTCTTATTATGTGATAGCTAGTGCTATATGTTGAAAATGTTACATTAACATCAACCCACAAGAGTGCAAAAGTTTTACTTCCACAGTATTTAACAAATATGCATCTTAAGACAACATCTATACTCCTTATATAAAAGATCTTAGGTTACTTTTAAAAATAAAACTTTCCCCTTAAATTCAATAAGGGTTCATTTAGCTTATTTACTCAGGGTCATGATAACTTTATATTCTTTTGGTGATACTGGGTAGATGCAAAATGCTAGGAAAACACTTACTTTTCAAAATGTACAGTATAAAAGAGTAATTCAGATTCATAGTTGGATAGCATCTGCTTATCTAAATTTGTTGAAATAACTGATCTTAGGATTTGTTTTAAAAAAAAAAAAAAATCCAGGGATGCTGAACGCCACTATTTGAACACAGGGCATTCAGCCCTCCTAATAGCCAGCCATCTCAGAGACAATCAGGTCACTTGTTCAGCTCTTTGCCATCAGCTGCTACCAAGAAACAGAGTGATCCCTAGAATGACTAGGAATTCCAAAACTATCAAAAGGCTCTGGCTTCCATAAGTATCTTCAGGAGACATCCCATCCTCATATCAGGAGGGCGGGGGAATTAAAAGTTTAAAATAATTTTGGCAACTGTCTGAGACGCTTCACATCTAAGAAGGTGCCTACTGAATTCATACTATTCATTTGCTTTAAAGTGTCAGAAGGTTTCAAACTTTCAGGAAAAATCGGAGTGTCCCTTACATTTTCTTTCTCAGGATGTTGGGTGAACTCTGCTTTTCCAGTTCGGAGTTTCACTGCAGGACTTGATTTAAGGTTCTTTAATAAGAAATCTGGGTTTTCATTCAACTGTGGCGTTGCTTTTGGCTGAACAACTTCATTTGTAATATTTCTCAATACTGGCATATCTGTGTGGGTGCCCATGGAGTCACAGTTACAACAAGTAGTTACCTCACAAGCATTCCTAGAAGGCTCTTTCTGACAATCAAGTTGTTCAGCTATGCATGTAAGGTTTTGATTCACTAAATGTTCACTCTTGGTATCTGTATCGTTTGGAGGATCCTCTTCATCTTCACTATTGTCACTGCTTTGAATCAGTCCATATCTCTTCATGTATTTTTTGGTTGCAAATGACATGTTGTTTGGTGAAATTAAACTAAGGCCCACTGTGTTTCTGTCTGTATTAATATGTAGAAGACTAAAAGATGAGTCACAGTTATTTTGGTTTGATCGAGTGAGAGACAGTTGCGACAGCTGATTTTCATTTAAATATTTCAGAGCTATAGCATTTGCCTCCATGCTCAAATCCACACCGTTGGGGCTTAAGCCACTCATGCCAACATTAGCAAATGACATGCAGTTTAATCCAGAGATCACTGCTTCAGGGCTGATGCATGCCAACACACTGGAAGACAGAACAGAGCAGGCCATCATTTATCTTATTTTGAGTACTAAACAGTGTAATTGTAAATATGTTCCATTCTATGAAGGTAACAGTAAGTCTTCAGCTTTAAGCTTGATGGTGCTTTTTATCTGAGAGCTCAGACATCTAAGTCTTGATGATCCAGATACATTCAAGGGGTAACTATGATAACCTAGAAGGTAATCCATGATGCAAAGACTGAAAGTGGAACACAAATTAATTTTCCTAAATTTATATCAGTTATGGTTTTAAGACCAAATATAAGACCCCAAAATGTAAAACTTTTTAATATTGGTAAAATAAGACAAAAATAAAATCAAACAGAAAACACATCTGATAATATAACATTACAAGATTTGGTGAGTAGCTCAGAATGTTACATTGTTCATAGTTGAAGAGATTCCATTTGTAATGAATGAAAAATATCAACCAGTCTCTGGATATGGACATGTGTGCGTGTGTGTGTGTGTGTGTGTATACACCAATTTTCTTTTGTTAGATATAATCCTCACTCACTTTGGTTGGTTTATCTCATTAACAGTAATCAACTGAGTTGCCTTTTCCTGTATATCACATATACAATAATAGCTGCTAATTTTTATTGATGTCTTATTATGTGCCAGGCACTCTGCTAAACATTCCGTGCCTTATTTAATCCTTACACAAACCTTTCTCTGGGAGGTTGTCCCTATCATGTATTTCAACCTTATTCTCCATTACAACAATTCACATTTCTCTTCCCCTACTTTTCTGTTTTCTCCTCGGCACTTATGGCTACCTATATATTTAACCCACAGTTCTTATTTATTGTCTAGCTCCCTCATCAAAATCCATGAGGGCATGGGATTTTTTGTCTCTTTCCCCCACCACTGCAGTATCCTTGGTGCCTGGAACAGCACCTGACACAGGGTAGGCATTCAATAAATATTTACTGAATGAATAGGTATTATTATCTTTATTTTACAGTTGAGAAAACTAAGGAATAGAGATTTTAACTAATTTCCCTAAGTTGAACAACTAGTAACTGGCAAGCTGAGCCCAGGTCTGCCTTACTCTCTGTGACTCTATAACCACTGTTTCACTACACTGTATTCAGCAATTTGTATTTTGCTATCAGAGTTTTTCTATTCCCTAAAAATCAGAGTCCTCTGTGTACTATTATATTATATATATAATATATATATAATATACAATATATTATAGCATTATTATATTCCAGTCAAACAATATGCTATGACTTTCCATACCATCCAACTAAGAAATTCAGCTGTTTTATACATGCCAGCCACTGCCTGCATCCCTACCCTCACAAAACCCAAATAACTATCAGGTATTTTTATTCTCACAAGTACCTGAAATTCTGAAGAAACTATTTTCAACCATCAATATCCCCTAAAACCAGTGATGTCATTACCAAACAATGGAAGAATGTGCTTAATAATGCTGTTCTTTATAACTACCTTGGAATTCTTCCTCAACCTTCTTGGTATTTACTGCTTTGGAGACTGTCTTAATAAGATGGAAGAGATAGTACCAATCTATCTAGATATTATTCTTTTATGATATATTCATAGTGCTAATATCTTCTGAATATAAAGTCATTTTTCTACTTTCTTTGCCTATTTCCTCAAAATTATAAGCAATTTGCATATTAAATCAGACTTGTACATATTAAAAATATATAATATCTATAGATAATATTAATGTAAATAATATGAAAAGACAAATAAAAACTTCTAATTCAAAATGTTAAATATTAAGAAAAAGTAGATCTAATTTGAATTAGATCTTTTTTTAAACCATTTTTAAAAATTGAAGTATAGCTAATTTACAATGTTTTGTTAGTTTCAAGTGTACAGCAAAGTGATTCAGTTATTTATATACATATATTCTTTTTCAGAGTCTTTTCCATTATAGGTTATCATAAGATATTGAATATAGTTCCCTGAGCTGTACAGTAGGTCCTTGTTGTTTATCTATTTTATATGCAGTAATATGTATACGTTAATCCCAAACTCCTAAACTCCTAATTTATCTCCTCCCCCCATCTCCTTTGGTAACCATAAGTTTATTTTCTATGTCTGTGAGTCTATTTCTGTTTTATAAGTAAGTTCATTTCTATCATTTTTTTTAGATTCCACATATAGGTGATATCATACGATGTTTGTTTTTCTCTGTCTTACTTCACTTAATACTATAACCTCTAAGTCCATCCATGTTGCTACAAATGGCATTATTTCATTCTTTTTTTATGGCTGAGTAATAATAGATCTTTTATAGAATGGTTAAAAGATCCATATAAATCCATGAAAACAATCAATATCAGTTCAAAAGGTTCTTCAAGTTTCATTGTCTAACACAGCTAGCTAGTTTCGATTTGGGGTCTGGAGGAAACACCATTACTTTGAAAACAAAACAAATCAATAATACTCAGGACAAATGCATATAAACACTAGGGTAATTAAGATGAAAAGGAAAAGTAGGCCATTCCACTGATCAAATCCTAAAAGCCTTGATCACAGATATACTATATTAGAATCTCATTGGACATACAGTCACAAAAGGATGATGAGAGTCCATTTATGTTTAAATATGAGTCGCATGCCAACAATTAAGGGAATTATTCCAACTTACTTAAAGATGAAAACCAACCCTGACTACTGTCCTGTTTGAATCCCGATTAGTTACCTCCTACTTATCCTACATAGGGTTTTCAACTAGAGAAAACATACCGTTTTCAAGTAGAGAGCAAGGAATAACTAGAGAGACTGCTAAGGATCTGTTTTGAATTCAAAAGGTCACTCCAATTGGGAATATGCCTGTAGAGGCTGCTGCCAGTCCTCCATCTTCCCTACAATTTCTAGGTATGTCTGGGACCTTCTTTCATTGTTTTCCTGTTTTTGGACCTTCTTAATCTGCAGTGTTACAGAACAGGAAAACAGAAAGGAAATCTTCCTTCCCCTGTCTCAGCTACTCTTCTGGCTGGAAGATATGCTCCTGCAGTCCAGAACTGGAACGTGAAATAAGTTTTCACATAGGTACAATGACAAGGGTAGCTGGTTTATAGAACTAGGACAACAACAGGCATTACAAGGATTACAAAGATTACTTTTCTGGAATACCAAACTACAATTTATACACTATTTCTATAGGAAAAATGTGTCTTAAATTCTAAACTGCCTTATGAACTTTCAGCACACCAACTATATTATACCAATATGTGTTAAAAGATAACAACACAAGGCCATAAATACTGACAATAAGTATTGCAGAGGTACTTATAAAAATAAGGCATTCATTGTAAACTTCAGTGATGACCTGAGTAGTTTGGATTTCCTTCCTTTATCAATCCATGAAGACCCACCAAATGTGGTAGAGGCAATGAGGATTCACAGATAGATAAAACACAATCTTGCTGGAAAGGTTATCACAAGAACATGCTATATAATTTATTAGAAACAAGGTACTCTGAGAGTACAAAACATCAATATTCTGGTGAGGGGGTCCCAGAAACATTGACAAAGGAGGTGACGTCTGAGTTCAGCTTTGAAGGATAAGGATTCTGGCAAGCAGAAAGATAAAAAAGAGCATCCCAGGTAAAACTAACAGCAAGGAACTTTGCAAATGCCAAAGATGGGTAAACTGGAATTTGGTAGAGAGTGGTAGGAGATTATACTAAAAGAACTAAGTTCAAGACAAACTGTGAAACAACGTGAATTAATTAGGTAGGCTTTAGATAGTCTTATGCTTGGAATCTCCTCTCAGCCTAAGACTACTGACAACAAAATATGACTTATATGTGTTAGAGAAATAGTTTCAGTGCAGTTTCATTTTTAATCACAATAATACAGAGAATCCATTAATAATGCATAAAATATAAAGATAATTTAAGAATTCTTGGTCTAATTTAGCACAGATCTTTAAAATGGTCAATTTTAATATAGGGTAATTATAATACAGTATGAAAATATGCTAGGTACCTCTCCTATATGCTTCCATGATATACTATATCCTTCCTTTTCATAGCAGGTATCAAGAGTATTTTATAACTGACTATTTATTTGTGCATCTTCTCCACTGAACTATAAGATCTATGAGGGGAAAGATGTCTTTCCTAGGTTATCTTGTATACCATGATATTTCTCATAGCTGGCTCACAGTAGCAGCTCATTATATATTTATTGAAGTAAAATGAGTAAAAGTATTGGTGAACTACTAACACATATAGCTGGTAGGAAGGTAAAAATCTTACTCTTTCAGAAAGCAATGTAGTGATGGCCTTAAAATTTTCCTACCATTTGACTTAGTCTTTCAACTTCTGAGACTCTAGTCTAAGGAAATAATCCTAAAACTAAAAAATGCAATCTTGGAAAAAGGATGTTTATCATAGCAATATTTAAAATAGTAAGACATTGAAAACAATTTGACTCAGTTCTGACCAGAGGGGAAGGGTTAAGTAAACAAATACTATGCCCTAGTTACTGGTTTATTAGTTCCCCACTAAAGATGATGCTTAGAAGATGTTACAACAACTTTGAAAACGTGATTATTTTCCAGTGTAAAACCAAAAACACTTTTTTGGGAGGGTATATACAGTATGGTCAAAACACAAAGCAGCAAAATATACACCACCGTTAAGACTCCACCAAAAAATTAAACAAGCAATAAGCATAGAGCAAAATAGTAAAAAAACAAGACAAAACAAAAAAACTATGGACTTTGGAGTTAGAAGAGTAGGTTTAAAATTACAGGTGTGGGGTCTTGAGTAAATTGGTACTTAATTTCCTCATCTATAACACATGTATAATAATAGTATCTATCACATAGATTATTGCAAGGATTAACTGAAATAATGTTGCATAAAAGTTCAGCACAGTTCCTCATACATTATGAGCACTGAATAAATGGTTGCTGTTAAAATTACTTTAGAAAAATAAAAGGAAATACAAAAGCAAAATTTTTAATAATAAATGAAGTTGGTTGGTATGAATATATTTTGTTTTTTTTGGCCTCGCGGCTTGTGGGATCTTAGTTCCCCGACCAGGGATCGAACCCAGGTCCTCAGCAGGGAAAGCACATAGTATTAACCACTGGACCACCAGGGAATTCCCCTGAATATGGGTTTTCCTTGTCTACTTCTCTAAATTTTCCAAGGTTTCCAAAATAAACTTATATTACTTTGACAATGGAAACAAAACAAATATCAAACTCTATTTCCAAAGCTCTACAATATTTTACACAATTTATAACAAAATAAAGCTTTTTAAAAAAAGTTTTCATGTGAAGATATAGCTATATCATTGTAAAATTTTAGCCAGTTTACCCCTCTATGGAAATGATTAATTTAATATATTGTTTTGAACTGAAAACAATTTTTTTCACATTAGCTTTTACTTCCTTGAGAAAATCATCTTACATGAAACTAAAATCCTATCTATGAATGTATATCTATGGATTTTTCAACTCATATAGGTAACTGAATTTTAAAAATGGGAACAGCCCACAATATTAAATGAAAATGTCTATTTTGTAATGGTAAGTAAAGAAAAATAAACAAAATTATATATATAGTAAAATAGCAACTATGTTTCCTAATTTTCTTTGGGTGTCATTAGTTCAGATGACATTTTCTTCACTTTGTAAAATTCCAACCCCGAGCGTGTATTATTTTTATAGCATAAATTTATAATATAAACTGTCATTAAAATAAAGAGAAGAATGTGACTACTCCACACTGATACATCAAAAAGCCTTTACTTTCCATTTCATTATATGCATTTAAAAACAGAATCAAGTTCATTATATACTGAAAATTTATTCATTTCAATGTTTCACACTTAAGAGATTAAAACAGCGTGGCCACTATGAAGAAATACATTACTTAGAAACTATTCCCGGGCTTCCCTGGTGGCGCAGTGGTTGAGAGTCTGCCTGCCGATGCAGGGGACACGGGTTCGTGCCCCGGTCCAGGAAGATCCCACATGCCGCGGAGCGGCTGGGCCCGTGAGCCATGGCCACTGAGCCTGCGCATCCGGAGCCTGTGCTCCGCAACGGGAGAGGCCACGACAGTGAGAGGCCCGCGAACGGCAAAAAACAAAAACAAAAACAAACAAACAAAAAAACTATTCCCTACAGGCATCCATACCAAAACGTAAGGGCTCCAAACAGATAGGGTGATTTATGCATTTTAACAGATGTATATAGCCTCTATCCCAAGAGTATTGAAATAAAACCTTCAAAAATGCTAGACTCATTCCTACACTGGTGGTAGGCATATAAACTAGTAAAACTATTTTGGTGGGCAATGGCAACATCTACCAAAACTTCAGATGCACATATCCTTTGATCCTGCCTATTTCCAGGAATTTATCCTACAAAGACACTTGTACAAGTACATGTAGAATGATGTTCACTTAGCATTGTTTGAGATAAGAAATAAGAGATTCAGCCTAAAAGTCCATTAATAGAGAACTTGGGTTCACTATATTATAGTACATGGGCACAACAGAATATTATCCAGCTGTTTAAATGCATGAGAAAGAACTGCATATACCTATAAAGAAAAGGATCTAAGATATAACGTTAAGCAAAAAACCCAAATTGCAACACTTATCACACAGATACATACTTGAACATGCCTAGAGCATTTCTAGAAGAATACCAAAGAAACAGTTAAGAGAATAACCTAGGAGGAGTCAGACTGAGGAGTCTGGGAAGTGGGGGCTTTTGCATTCTATCTGATATTCTTGCATGTTATTTGATATTTTTTTTAATCATGAAATTGTATTATTTTTGTAACTAGAAAATGACATCAAAAATAATTAATAGAAAGCACACTAGCCTTAATAACATAATTTCCAGATTTTATCCTCTTTAAAAACAAGTATGTGTTGAGGTGATCTTTGATGAAGAGAAATCTAAACAGAAGAACATGGCCAGCTGGAACTGGTGAGCAATAACTAAGGTTCATATAACTATACTCTTCAAAACACATTTCTACAAAAAGGAATTTTTTTTTAAAGGAAATAATCTTTTTTTTAAATTTATTTATTTTTGGCTGCGTTGGGTCTTCGTTGCTACGTGCAGGCTTTCTCTCTAGCTGCGGCGAGAGGAGGCTACTCTTTGTTGCGGTGCGTGGACTTCTCACTGCAGTGGCTTCTCTTGTTGCAGAGCATGGGCTCTAGGCGTGCAGGCTTCGGTAGTTGTAGCACACAGGCTCAGTAGTTGTGGCTCGTGGGCTCTAGTGCACAGGCTCAGTAGTTGTGGTGCACGGGCTTAGCTGCTCCACGGCATGTGGGATCTTCCCGGTCCAGGGCTTGAACCCGTGTCCCCTGCATTGGCAGGCGGATTCTTAACCACTGCGCCACCAGGGGAGTCCCACAAAAAGGAATGTTTTTGCCTTTTAGATGGCACAACTGCATTAACTGTACATCCAGTAGTTGGCGCAGACTCCATCACCTCCAGGAAAACTTCCAGACATCAAAAATGAGCAAAAGCTCCTTTCCCTTTCTATAAGACTCCCAGAGCATATTGTTGGCCAATATCCCTCAAATTACTTAGGTATATAACCTTCTCCTCCACTAGAAAAATCTAAAGGGTAGAAACAATCTCTTATATTCATCATATAGTAGACCCTGAAAAAAGGATAAGCCAATTGAATTGAGTGGCAAGCGTATACCTTTTTTCATGAGACAGCTGCAATACATTTAAATTTTTCTTTATCTTTTAAAACAAATTTTAAACTTACCTGGCATGATCCACTTTATGTACATTTTTCTTCATTTTAGTAGGAGAATCAATTTTTACTCCAAGGCTTCTTAGTTGCTTAAGGGTTGCATTAAGAACACAATCTTTGTCCACTGGTCCTGAATCATGGTTTTTTTTTTTAGTACGGTAAACATTCTGCATTCTGGTGCATTCGTGACTGATAATTACTGCTTTGGTAGATGGCTGCTCAGTTTCCTTGTGGGAGTTATTCAATAGGTGGTTCCCTTGACCCTGATGAAAAAAGAAAAAGGACATATTTGAAAAATCACTATTAACAGTCTTAGGAAACAAAAATGCAAATAATAGTGGTAAGTAATGCCAGAGAAGAGCAAAATATTATCCTGCTAAATTCTACAAAATATCAAATACATTTGCCAAGTTTTATGGAGTTTTTATAAAAGAAGCCCATCCTAATGAATGAATGATTTCATCAGATCCTACAGAAAACTTAGAATGTTTGTTCAGAATTTGTTCATTTTATTTTTCTATTTTTTTATTTTTTTGCAGTACGCGGGCCTCTCACTGTTGTGACCTCTCCCGTTGCGGAGCACAGGCCCCAGACGCGCAGGCTCAGCGGCCATGGCTCACGGGCCCAGCCGCTCCGTGGCACGTGGGATCCTCCCGGACCGGGGCAGAAACCCGCGTCCCCTGCATCGGCAGGCGAACTCTCAACCACTGCGCCACCAGGGAAGCCCTCAGAATTTGTTCATTTTCAAACCAAAAGATTTAAAATCATTTGAGTAATATTTCAAGTATTTTTAAGGATTTATAGTAAATTCTTTATAAACAAAAGTTTAAAATCATGCCTTCATTTGAAAAATGATAATGTTTCAGAGTTATGTTTGATCTTTATGTTACTTTGAGAATTTGACTCCTCTCTTTTCTCGCTTTGAATGAGAATGATCTGTGATCCTATCTCTGCCTTCCTGACATTAAATCATATTTCATTCCCTTGAGCACACGGCTGCTAGCACCAGTCTAGGACCTAGCAGGCAAATAACAAATATGTGTTAACTCATGAATACTTAGGGCCCTATGAAGTATGTTTAATTAGCCTTCAATTATAAATGGAAAAATCAAATGTTCCAAAGTCTACAACTGGTAAGTGACAGCCACGATCATTCGACCTTCAAGTCCCAGTTTACATTCTAGCTTTTCCAAGATGACTATTTCCTCCAACCAGAATTACCCCTTTTTATTGTGTGTTGCCTTTGCTTACAGCACTTCTCAGCCTGTCCTATAGTTATTTGTTACTGGTATCCATGGGCTATTTCCCATAGGTTTTCAGAGGCAGAGACGGTCATATTCATCTGTATATTATCCACTTAGTTAATTTTCTTACACTAAGCTAAGTATTCAATAAAAATCTGCTTATCTGAACTAAAGTCAGTAAATATTGTCATAAATGTTCTACTACTTTCCAATTTTCAAGTTTCCTGCAAACTCTCACTTATTTTTCTGGTACTAACTTTAGTTTGAATTTGGCATAATGTCAACATATTTTTAAAATAAAACATTTTTTTCCTGGCTATCTAAGTATCTGATGACTGGCATGCTTACAATGAGTTACTGAATTTAGGTTATCATAATTTATGAAAAGCTAAAAGAAATAAGTGACATATCATTAATTTGGGGAAAAACTTTTTATATCAAGGTCCCAATCAGTTTAAGGATAGGAAAGGCTTAACTCACATACCCTAGACTAAATAACCATCTCACAAAAGATGAAATGCTTTACATTTTCTTACCAACACATCCTGGAATAGTTTCTGGTTATCAGATGGTTGATGAGGCAAGGGTTGCATTACTTGCTCAGTTTTGGGTTCCCCTGATGTTACAGAGCTATTAGTGGCACCCTCTGTTGGTCCACTTTGGAAGCACATGCTTACACTCTCCGCCAGCAGAGGATTTGGAAAGAATACAGGCACATCAGGTTCTTTTCTCACAAGTGGAGAAGAGCTGCTTGAAAGGACATACATATATAAAGTAAGTGTTAGTTATCAAGGTATCTTTAATGTATATTTGAAGTGCAGTAACTTGGGGAGAACGGGGTAAGCCTCGGCAGCATTCTGGTTTGTACCGTCAGCTCTTAGTGGTACTAGATAAGCATTTCATCTTGATTGGCTGTATATAAATGGTTAAGATGGTAAATTCTATGTTATTTTGTTTTACAACAACAACAAAAAAAACAAGCAAAAACCTTAAAAGGTTTATTAAAACAAACACAATTCCTTATACTGTCAGTCAAAGCTCTCTGAAATTTGGTAGTCAACTTGGCTTTTCAGCCAATCTCTTTCAATGCCTGTTTTATTTTATATTCTGAACAAACTGGATTACTAACAGTACTCTGAATTCTGCCCATAAATTTTGTCTACAACAGAACAGTTCTCAATCTTGGCTACACATCAATATCACTTGTAAAGTTTTAAAAAATACAACTGTTTGGACTTCTCCCTTCAGAGATTCTGAATTGGTGAAGGGCCCAAATTTACCTGTATTTTCAAGTGCCACTGAGCCAAGACTTACTGTTCTAATGCCTTTAAATTGGCACACTCTCATCAAAATCCTGTCTACTGCTCGAGGGACATTTTAAAACTTTGCTTCCTCTATGATGTTCTAAAACCTTAACTGGGTATGTCCTCTTGTTTCTTTCAACCCCCATTAGCACTTCCTTTTATCTCTTAGGTCACATATATTCTCATTTATAATATAGTTTGTTCATTGTGTCTGGGGCAAATTTCTTAATCTCTCTGGGCCTCAGTTTCCTCATTCATCAAATGCGAAAAATGATATCCACCTCCCTGGGTTGAAAAACATGAGACAGGATTAAAGGAGATACAAAGTACCTAGCATAGTACCAGATAAACATAGTGGGTGGTCCATAACTGCTAGTTCTCTTCATCTTCTGCTGCTATCCCCTTGCTTCCTAAATATCACATTGAACCTTTATCTTCAACCATGTTAACTAATTTCACTTTAGTGAAAATACCAAAACTCAAATGTAGAAGCAGAAATCCAGCCTTTAGAGATTTTATGGCTTTTTGGGAAAGTACTTGTACTGAGCAGGATTTTTATCATGCAAACATTTGCAAAAGCACTTTATAAGGAGTGTCCATGTCAGTTACTGAGTTTGCCTTATTCTACCTTTAGCTAAATGATGACAATAATTAGGTACTAATTCTGGTACTATTCTATGTGTTTTAAATACATTAACTCATCTAATCTTTACAACAATGTTGATAGGTACTACTTTCATCGTCTCCATTTATAGACAGGAAAACAGAGTCATCCAGACATTATGAGACCTGCCCATGGTCACATTGCTGTGATTCAAATCCAGGCAGTTTGGCACCATGCTCTTAATCACTCTACTATATTGCATTTTCAAGAACTTAAAAATATGTGTCTTGGTGTCTAACCTACCAAACAAAAATAAAAGCTAAAAAAGAAGACAAGAACCAAAACATTAAAGATTTCAAATTAAAAAAAACTGTTTAAAGATGATTCTAATATGGCAAGTATTAGTAGGTATGTCCAAAGCACGACTCCTTAAAAAAAAAGCAAGCTTGTGTCAAAAGAAATATCATCTACCACTCTCCCCTGGGAAAAAGCAACCAATTACCATATATGCTGCAAGCCAAAAAATTTATCTTTCACAAACTGCTTTAACATTAGACTGATTCAGCAAGACATCCAAAGGGGGCAGGGAACCCAGGTGGTCAGATGCCATGTATGAATACTTAGCACTGGGAACCACAGCATGAATCAGACCAGATGTTTGGGAAGAATCTCCTAAAGGAGCACCCAAACCACCATATACAACACTGGAGATACTATTTAATCCAAGTCATATATTATGCTGAACAAAGATCAGATTTACATCTGTTATATGTTGGAATCAACAGAGTTAGTTAATTGCCCTGAAAAAGCAATTAACTGCATTCTATCAATGAACTCAGATCTGTTTCTAAAGTTAAAAACCACAATGGCTTGGAGTTTTTTTTTTGATGTGGATCATTTTTAAAGTCTTTGTTGAATTTGTTACAACATTGCTTCTGTTTTATGTTTTGTTTTTTTGTCCAAGAGGCATGTGGGCTCTTAGCTTCCCAGCCAGGGATCAAACCCACACTCCCTATATTGGAAGGCAAAGTCTTAACAAGTGGACTGTCAGGGAAGTCCCTGGATTGGAGACTTTTTAAAGTTCTGACTTAAAAACTATTTCAGGGGTAAAACCTCCTAATTCCTGATAGTCTACAGTTTACAGAAGTTAGGGAGAATAAATAAGGATAACCACAGTTCATGCCTCTTTGTTCTCAGTTTCTATAATTATTCCAAATAAAATGTGGACTTGTTTTGGGGCTCACCCCAAATTGCTCTTCCTATCACTGAACGTTTATGAAGGAGCTAACATGGGGAACCAGACACTGGGTCAAGTCCTAAAGATACAGAAATGAGTAGGATCCCTATCCTGTAGGAATTCAGTCTAGTCGGGGAGACACATATACAGATCTTTTTAATACACTTGTGGTACATACTATGAGTACTTAATTGAATTGTAAGGTTAAGACATATACTCTACTGAGCAAAGCAGATAAATATTTCTAGTTTTCTGGAGGGGTGTATTTATTGTTTTAATCATTATTGTAACCAGAATAATTTAAAATGTCAAATATTATCAGAAGGCTTATAATTTTAAAAAGTAATCAACTGCCTGCCCCATCCCACCCCCACCACTGAATTCACCTCTTTTAAAACTGTTTCATGTGATATTACCCTGTATTGTTTTAACTTACATTATTGCTCTACCTTTAACATTTATTCTACACCTGATCCCTTCCACCACAGTCAATTCCAAGGCACCCTCACCTCACTTGGTCTTTAGTCTATTAATGAGTCTCCCTACTTCCACTCTTAACCCTCATCAGTTCACTTGCCACAAAACAGCTAGAATGGCCTTTAAAAAATGAAAATCAGATCATACCAGTCCATCATTTAAAATCCTCCCTGGTTCTAATGAACACAAAATAAATTCAGAACTCCTTTTTACAACCTACAAAGCCCTACATAATTTGGTTCCTGCCTGTTATCTCTGACCATATTTCCTGTGCTCTCTCAGTCACTAAGTTCAGCCACAATGGCTTTCCTGCTTGTTTCTGTAACTCTCAAGCTCAGGCACACCTCAGGGTCTACACTTGCCATTTCCTCCACCTGGAACACTCTTTGCCAGATATTGTCATGGTTGGCTTCTTCTCATCATTCAAGCCACTGCTCAAATGTTACCCCCTCAGAGAAGGCTTCTTTCACCACCCTACTTAATAATGCCCCCTCACTCCCATGCCACTATCCCAGTTACACTCCACTTGGTCACCCTGGTTTATTTTCTTCAGGCAGTTGTCATTATATGAAATTATATGATTTCCTGTCGATGTGGTTACTGTTTGTCTCGACAACTCATGGAAATTCCATGATGTCAGGAGCTTTGTCTGACTTACGGCTCAATCTCTAGGGCCTAGTTCTGTGGCAGCACATACCAGAAACTCAAAGAATATTTGTTGAATTTATTTCCAAATTTGCTAAGGATCTAAATTACTTCACAATCCTTACCTTTAATGAAAATTTCATAATGAAAAATTTCGGACACAAGAGGGAATAGTTTAACAAATCACTATGTACCATCACTTTTTAAAATTACCTACTCAGTCTACCTTACTTAAACTATACCCCTAGCCATTTCATCCCCACCAGCTTATTCTGAAGTATATCTCAGGTAACAGGTTGTATCTCTCAGAAATAAAGACTTAGTTATACATATATAATTGTAATATGGTAAATCTTTAAAAATTTACAAAATTCAGGACCCCAGCTCCAACTGGGATCTAGTGTTATCAGAATCTCTACAGTGAGGCCGGAGCATACATATTTTTGAAATTTTCTTCAAATGTTCTGATTCAGCCAGACTGTTTTACACATCCAATGACCGACATCTGGGAATGGTTCTAGAAGGCTCAGAATTATCTGTTACAGTGAATTCCCTGATGGTCCAGTGGTTAGGACTCCTCAATTCCACTGAAGGGGGCACAGGTTCAATCCCTGGTCAGGGAACTAAGATCCCGCATGCCATGCAATACGGCCAAAAAAGAAAATTCAAAAAAAAGAGAAAAGAACTGTCTGTTACATAGAAATCACATTAGGAAAGACACCAATGAAAATACTTTTAGAAAACAAACAGTTTCTCAGTTAGAGTACCAGAAGAATATCAGAATTTAAAAAGAAAAAAAGAGGTAAGATGAATACTGAATCAAAGAGATCTTACTTGGATATAGAAAGTTGTTGATTAAATTCTTCTTCCACAGCAATGTTGCTCTCTTCAAAACTGGGAATATCAACAGCTTTTAATGAAGATGCACTACCAGGAGTACTTGTGACTTCATTATTAATATCGACAGAAAAATTCATGTCCTCACTGGAAATCTTGGTATCATCTTGTCTCAGCTGAGATTCAGGCTCTTGATCATCACCTGCCGCATTCCAAAACAAGCTGGCACCTAGACGTTAGATGATTTAACAGATACTGAAACAAACATTCACTTATAAAAATAATTCTCTGACAAACCTTTGTCAAGTAACACTAGCTATATTAGTTTAACACAATTACCCAGAACAGTTTTCAGATTATATTTTCTCAGAAATGCCATGAAGAGGTAAGTGAAAGGTGAAAAAA
>NW_006790761.1:760209-790787 GCF_000442215.2 Lipotes vexillifer | reverse complement strand
TACAAAGGGAAAGAGGACATTCTGGGCCCTACCTCTTCAAGAGGTGTGGCTCTCAAATGATGTGTTTTACCTATCAAGGTTCTAAATATGATTTGGGGTGTATATGTGTTTTGAAAACTGCTGTTCTGAAAAACAGGAGAAAATATATAAAATGCAAATCCCTAGGCTCTCTGATTTTGATTCTTAAATACAATATTTATGATACTATATTAGAGATGTATCACACATACATAATATCAGGCGAGTATTTAAAAATCAAATGTCGGGACTTCCCTGGTGGCACAGTGGTTAAGAATCCACCTGCCAATGTAGGGGACACGGGTTTAAGCCCCGGTCCCGGAAGATCCCACATGCTGCAGAGCAACTAAGCCTGTGTGCCACAACTACTGATCCCACGTGCCACAACTACTGAAGCTCGTGCGCCTAGAGCCCGTGCTCCACAACAAGAGAAACCACCGCAATGAGAAGCCTGTACACCGCAACTAAGAGTAGCCCCCACTCGCCAAAGCTAGAGAAAGCCCGCGTGCTGCAACAAAGACCCAACACAGCCAAAAATAAATTTAAAAAAAAAAGGCCTTCTATTTTGCTTACCAAATGAAGTAGACATGGCTTTGTGAAATATGCAGTAAAGCCTCTCCATGACATAGTAATGTGTAGAGTACTAGACAACTCAGAACCCTGTGTTTTCCCACTGAGCCCTATTTTCTCTATCTGTTCTGCCATCTCTCAATTCCACCAACTAAGATTCTACATTCCCTTCAAAGCCCAGAATCAATAACACTGCATAGATGAAACCTTCCCTGATCCCTCAAACCACAGATGACTTCTCTCATTAGAACTGGGGGTTCATCTTGAGAAAGCAGCAAAAACAAACAATATATTATGTGATATGGTTTCCAATCTGTTTTCAGGTATAGTTTCCAGAAAGAGTAAAATTACACAAAGACTTAAGTTATATTCTCATCACCTTGGTTTTGACATCATGTGTACCATGTACAAATTAAAAAAATGAAATTACCTGTGCTCACAGCAATGCTTACACTTTTTCTCATGTGCAAAGCAGGGGGAGGCTGTGCTTCCATGGAAACCAACTCCATTTGTCTGGCAGCTTGCACTGTGTCTTCAACAGTGGTTGTCTTAGGGGAACAGGGCTGCAGAGACTGTGCCTCCAACAAACGCTGAATCTGTATCAATTAAAAACATACTTTACACTGACAGTGAAGTAATCAACCAAATTGGCATAAGAGTTTAAAAATGAATTACAAAGTGCCCCTGTTATAAATAACTGACTTTTAACTATATTTTCTCACATTTCAACTAGATTATACCATAAAACTTACTCAATGTCGAAAATCATTGTCATTAGTTATTAAGAACTTAAGTAGGCTACCTATAAATTTAAACGTAAAAACATACAGGTGTTTAGATTAGCATTCATAAATTGACACTCACATAGAAAAGCCTTAATGTTAACAACTTCAAACATTTTATTCCTATTTCATTTATAAACCCAAAGTAAGATAGGAGGCATACTCTAACTCCATATACCAAATTTGAACAATTTTTTACACAAGATTCATCTTATAAAAGTTAACCAGAATTGCCTGCATTTGGTCATGCTGAAACTGGAAATATTTTAATAACAGTCTCTAACACTGAGTGCTTCCTGTTTACAAGACACTACAATAAGAGCTCTTATGTATGATTTTTACAATGACCCCATGAAGAATGTACTACTACTAAGCACACTTTACACAGAAAAAAACTTGAGGCACTAAAAATAAAGTTACTTGCCCAGATCACATAACAAACAAGTAGCAAAGCTGAAGTTCAAACACCAAAAGCTTCTTCCCCTCCTCCTTTTAAAATTGAGATGTGATTCACATACAATAAAACTTATCCCTTTGAAGTATACAATTCCATGGTTTTTAGGATATTCACAAAGTCTGCATCCATCACCACCATCTAACTCTGCAATATTTTCATCAACCCCCGAAAAATCTCTGTACCCACTAGCTGTCACTCTCCACGGCCCCAGAACCTAGCCTTTGGCAGCAACTAATCTACTTTCTGTCTCTGTAGATTTGCCTATTCTGGGCATTTGATATAAATGAAACCAAACAATATGTGGCCTTACATCTTGCTTCTTTCCCTTAGCATAACGTTTTCAAAGTTCATCTGTGCTGTAGTACCTATCAGTACTTCATTCCTTCTGATGACTGAAATATTCCATTGTATAGATAATGTCACACTGTGTTCATCTATTCATCAGTTGATGGACTTTGGATTATTTCATCCTTGGCTATTATAAATAATGTTGCTATGAACATGTGTATACAAGTTTTTGTGTGAAAATATTTTTTCATTTCCCCTGGATATACACCTAGGAGTGGAAAAGCCTCCGTTTTTAAACACTGTAATTTTCTATTTCCCTGTAAGTTATACTGTTGTGTTCAACTCATTAACTTTAGTAGATTAACTTTGTTAATATAGGAAAATAAGTATTATCAATAATTGTTGAGATCAACAGAAATACGACCTGCATTAATAATACAAAGTGGCATATGTACTTATAGTGGTTTGCAGCATGGGCTTTAGTGTCATGAGGATATAAGTTTAAATCCTACTCTGCTACCTTTTGGAAAAGCTACTTAGCTACTATGAGCTTCAACATTACCTAAAACTAAGGTTGTTGTGAGGAATAAGAGATAAACAAAATAATTGTAATTTGTTGAGTGTTTACTATAGCCTCATCCTACAGTAAGCACTTTATCTAGACAGACAGGTGTGTGTGTGTGGATATATATACATATACATATAAATTCATTTAACCATCAAATCTACATATAATACCAATCACTGCTCCCAATTTACAGCTGAGAAAAGTGAGGTTTAGAGAGACTGCCTAGGAAGTACTCGATAAGAGATTTATTATAAAGCTATAGAGATTAAACTGAATGGTAATAGTGCTGGAATAGACAGGCAGATCAATGGGGAACACAGTACAGAAACAGATACAAACACATGATACTTTCATTATACAATAAAAAAATGCATTTCTAAATCATTAACAAAAAGATATATTATTCAGTAAATATATGGAGTCAGTCATCTAAGGATTAAAAATAAAAAAATCTTTTATCTCATATACCAAAATAAAGCAACAAATATAATCCTGGGGGCGTGGTGGTAATGAAGACTAAATTTTTTATGATCTTAAAGGGAAGAGGCTCTTCTAAACATAATACAAAACCCAAAAAGAAAATGACTGATAAATCTAATTACGTCTAAGCTGGAATATTCTGTACAAATGATTAAAACACAAAACACTTAAGACAAACTGTAAGAAATACCACATACAGATGATAAAGAACCAATTTCCTTAATATACAATAAGCTCTTATAAATTGGTTAGAAAAGGACTTAATAGAAAAATGGGTAAATAGCAGAGACTTTATAGAAAGAAAATACAAATGGCCAATAAACTGATCACTCATAATAATACAATGCAAATCAAAAGTTTCTATTAATAAAGACTGATAACAATTTAAGAGTAGGTATGTCCAGTATTGGAGACATGGGAAAATTTCTGAAGTATTAAATTGGTATAGCCTTTCTAGTGGCCTTTTTCACTCATTCAAGTTACAAAATATGTATTAAACAACTGTTTTAAGTGAAGTATGATTCAAGGTGCTAAAGAATACAGTGATGAATCTTTTAAAGAATACAGTGATGAAGCTCCCTGCCTAGAGCTCCCTAGAGACAAAAAACTAAAACATGTAATTAAGGCCTGACTGAATGATGAGAAAGAGCTAGCCATTAGTAGAATTAGAAGAATGTTTCAGGCAAAGGGAACTAGAAGCTTAAGCACATAAAGTGGAAAGATGTTTGTGTTTTTGAAGAACAAAAAGCATACCACTGCAGCTGAAGTGTAGTCAACATGGAAGACAGTGGCAAGAGATGAGCGAGGAGAGGGAGACAGAAGATGAACCCAAAGGGTTTTGAGGGTCAAAGTAAGAAATTTTGATTTTATTTTAATTGCAATGGAAAACCATTGTGTTTTAAGCAGGATCCCTACGATCTGACTTGGGCTTTAAAAAGATGGCTCTCATGTTTCCAACTGCAGGAAAACATGAGGGAACAGTACTGGGAGCAGCATGTATGGAGAAGAGAAAATGATGGTTTGAATTAGGGTGGTAGCAGGAAAGATGGTAAAGAATAGTTAAGTTCAGGATACAGCTAGAAAAGTAAAAGCCTTGGTTTTTATGCATAGGATTTTGGCCTGAGCAGCAGGATGAGAAGTGGTGTCATTAACTGAGATAATAACGATAATGAAAATAATAATAATAGTTAACATTTACTGAGCACTATATGCCAGGCACTATTCTTGGCCCCTACCTAGTAACTCATTCAGCCCTTAGAACTCCATACACTTATGTATATTCCTCTTTTGTGGATGAGAAAACTTAAGTCAGACACATAAAGTAACTTGCCCAAGACTGTATAACTTATGTCACACCAAAATTGGATTAGAACCCAAGGAGCCCACTCTCTTTAACCACTACACCGAAAGAAGACTTTGAATATTAGAAGAGGAGCAAGTTTGGGTACCTTTGAACATTTAAATGTGTGTTCCCTTTGACTTCAAAATTTTACTTCTAGAGATCTATGCCACAGTGGTACATGCATATATACAGAAGATACAAGTATAAGGGTGTTGTTCACTGCTGCACTGTTTGCAAAAGCAGAAACTTCAAACTGCTGAAATAATTGGTAAGAGACCAACTAGACTATTTCTTGTACATAACAAGGGAATCCTATGCAGAATAAGATAGATCTATAGAAACGTACATAGAAAATGTCATGATACTCTTAAAAAATTTAAATAGGGACTTCCCTGGCAGTCCAGTGGTTAAGACTTTGCCTTCCAATGCAGGAGGTGCAGGTTCAATCCCTGGTTGGGGAGCTAAGATCCCACATGCCTCATGGCCAAAAAACCAAAACATAAAACAGAAGCAATACTGTAACAAATTCAATAAAGACTTTAAAACTTGTCCACATCAAAAATATCTTAAAAAAAATTTTTTTTTAAAAAGTTAAATAAGATGTTACCTTAAAAAAGTTTTAAAAAATACGTTAGCAAAATACTATGTGAATTTATCATAGAAGCATTTTCTACATCATCTTTTGGGTTCTACAAGTATGATTCATAATCTACACCAGAGCCAGCAGTCTATAATTTAAATTTTAAGTATATAAATCCGAAGTACTAAGATTTCTAAATAGCTTAGAAGACCTTTTTAGCCGCTATTATCTTTTTTTAAAAAACAAGATCAAGGGCTTCCCTGGTGGCGCAGTGGTTGAGAGTCCGCCTGCCGATGCAGGGGACATGGGTTCGTGCCCCGGTCCGGGAAGATCCCACATGCCACGGAGCGGCTGGGCCCGTGAGCCATGGCCGCTGAGCCTGCGCGTCCGGAGCCTGTGCTCCGCAACGGGAGAGGCCACAACAGTGAGAGGCCCGCGTACCGCAAAAAAAAAAAAAGACCAGAAAGAAAAATTTCTTTTCAATGTGAAATATTTAGCCACATTAAAAATTCTGCCAAATGTTTATAATCTTTTGTTACATTTTACAATTTCAGAGGATATACCTGGGTTCAAAAAAACAGCAAAGCTGAATTTTTCTTGGGTGTCTTATCTGAAGCATTTTAAAGCAGAATTTGAAAAATGTCATTATCTTGTTTTTGCAAAATGCCAACACTATGACCCCGATTTTATAAAAGATTTTTTTTTAAAAAAATCACACATGTATATACGTCCATTTTACATATATTAGTATAGTTATAGGGTCATGGAAAAAACTATGAAAGTATCTACTTCAGGTTGTTTCCATTGGTACTAGGGGGAAAGGAAGGAGTGGGGGGTTTGTGGTAGGTATGTGGAAGAAGGGTGTTAGCAAAGAAAGAAAAAGACACAATACAATAATGACTAAACTGTGCAAGGATATAATTAAAAGACTAAGAACTTTGTCATAAAGGCCTGAAGAAAGGAAGCATTTCAGAATAAAATGAGTAGAACAAGCCTAGTATAGATACACAGAGGAGGCACTACATGTACTCTGTAAAGGTACACTGGCTAAAGGTTAGTTTACACAATATAGGGTTGACAAACTACAGAGTATCAGAACCTACTGTGCAGGCTTTATATTTAGTTGTATATAAAGTTTAGTAAATTATACAGACTTCTCATTAGAGGCAAAAAGTGAAAGAAAAATACAATTATGTTGTAGGTTAGGATATGCACAAGACAGAGAAGAGAGGACTTGCTTTCTAGGCCTAGTTCTACTCCTAACTAGCAATGTGTCATTGGGTAAATTTTTTCTTCTCTCTAATCCTCATTTTACTTACCTGTAAAACAACAGGGACTAGAATTCAGTTTCCAAGGTCTCTTCTAGTTCTGACATTCTACAATTCTACTCCATAAACTATAATTACTGAAGAGTTGCCAGTTATTTTTTCAAAACCCTATTAATACCAAGAATTTAACAGAAGAAAGCTAGCAAACCTGTGCCTGAAGTAGTCGCAGCTGTCTGTCTTGCTCTGTGACGAACCTATACGCGTCCGGAGATAGTCCCATCATTCCATTATCTGACCCAGTCTTGGGTGTGTGCACGCATACTGCACAAGGCCATGGGTTACATGAGTCCACGTGTGGAGGTAGTCTTGCCACAGGCGATGGTTCTACATTGCTGTGGGAAGAACAACCCCCCATGTTTCCCTGAGGTCTCAAGGCTACAGGACTACTTGAGGAACAGAATGCATTATGATACTGAGCTGGACATCCACTTGGATGAAATAATGAATGTTTTTGAAGGGCTTCAGACTGGAGGTCTTGAGTGGATCCTACTGTATTCATTCCTTGCCAAGAATTTATTGGACTATATTGAATACGGTCATGATGCTGAAAACAACTGCAAACATTTGTGGAATAGTAAGATGGTGGTGGGGGAGTAGGTATCTGAAATTCCACCGGTCTTCCTGAATTATGGGGTGAAAAAACAAAATTGTGTGGGTGGGACTGTGGGGCAAAGGAAGACTGCCTGGAATTAAATGTGGAGGATCTTACAGGATACTCTTCTTTGTGTACATTTCCAGCAGAAACTGTTTGAAGCTTTTCAGATGCCTCAGGAGATGGTCCATTAAAAGAAGATGGTTTAACACTGCTCCTGATATGGGGGTTCCCTTTCGTACAGGTAGATGGCTGTCCTACTTTGCAGTGTCTCAAAGGAGCAGTGTCCTGGTTTAATTGATTTGGTAGCCCTCTCAAGGAAGGCTCTCCAGCTTCAACTTGTGGGCTGTGTTTCTCATCATAAAGCTGCGGTTGCAATGGCTCAAAGTGTTTAGAATGGTTAATCAACAAAGGAGGATTTTCATTATTCACCATTTCCAATGGGTTAGGTACAGGGTTTGATTCTATGAAGTTGCCATCCAATACAAGTGAAAGTTCAGGAACTGATGGCTGGATCTTAGAAACCTGTAAGTGGGAAAGAAATTAAAGAGGAAAAAGTACCTTTTAGGATAATGATATATGCTTCATTTTCCTTTGATTAGTATTTTCCAAATTACATCCAGTTATTTATTAAAAAGTGTTTATTCTTTATTTAGACAGTTAACAAATATTTTCTGGGCATCTATGTGCTAGTACTAGAAAATGCAACTGTGAACAAAATAAATAAGGTCCTTGCCTTCACAAACTTATTTAACAATGAAACTCCTTTCATTGGAACACTGATTAATGTTGCTTAGATCACAGAACACATTATGGGAAACTATGTTATAACAGACTTTTTTTTACCCTCTCTGAAAAAAAAATTATCAGACCTGATGCTTCAACACATCTAGTAAAGAATAATATTTCTGCATCTTAAATAAGGGTCTTCCAATAAGTATTCAGAATATTCTACTAAGTGAAATTATTCACTGCTATTCCTCTTACTGATACCAACTAAAAGAGTTGGAAGAGAGCCAAAAAGAATAAACAAAATACTAGCTGTGGCGAATTTGGTTATAATTTAATATTAATTTTAAAAAGCCTTTCTCATTCCTTTTTCTTCTAATAAGTAATTAAGACACAACAATTCTAAAATAACCCACTAGTTGGCCGCAATAAAAAAATTATGGCAGGTTCTTAGCAATCTCCAAAAGGAAATAGAATGTTTTCTCAGAATATGGTAATAAGAAACGATGTTGAGCTCTGGTTAATGTACAGAATGTTGAGTCTATATGGGTTAAAAGCACCAGATTCTGAAACTAAACCTCCTAAATCACTAGGTTTACCAAATCCCAAACTTCCTGAATTCCAGCTTTACTACTTAATAGTTATGTAATCCTAGGCAGGTAACTTAACCAATCTGTTCCTCAGTTTTCTCTGGGAATAATAATTATATATACTTATTACAATATGTGTACATATTCATATATATTATTACATATAATAATTATATGTACTTATGAAGAATATATATATATATATATATCTATATATAGTCAAAGCCACATACATATAGATAGCTATAGATATCTTAGAATGAACTTAAGGAAGTTTTAGTTAATATTATTGAGTGCTTTAACATGAAGAGACTTTTAGGTTTCTAATCACAAAGGTGAGTTCTAAGATCAGTGATACCTTCTGACTCACTGGATGAGGACTAGGAATTGGTCTTGGAGAAACATCTTCATCTTCAACACCAGAGTCATGATCACTTATTGGCATTTTCCCTGGAGGTAACTTTTGAGAAGACCTAAAGAACAGAGGGGAGAAAATATAAATCTTCAGTAATTTAGTTTTCATTTGTTCTTTCTTTCTGAAGCTGAATTAAGTCCTTTAATAAGCCACAATAGTATCTGAATCATTTAATTTAGTATCTGACAACCAAAAATTATTTTATTTTTTCAGGCCAGTGCCAGATGATCAGGAAAGCTGAGCCAGTCAGACTCATGCTTAATAATCTACCCTCTTCTCCTGATCATAGCAAGTTTAACCCAGTTATTCTTTTATTTTAAATTTTTTTTAATTGAAGTATAGTTGAATTACAATGTTGTTAATTACTGCTGTACATCAAAGTGACTCAGTTATCCATATACACACACACACACACACACACACACACACAGATACATTCTTTTCCATATTCTTTTCCATTATAGTTTATCACAGGATACTGCATGTATTTCCCTGTGCTATACACAGTAGGATCTTGTTGTTTATCCATTCTATATACACCAGTTTGCACTGATAATCCCAAACTCCTAACCCAACCTTCTCCCGCCCCCCTCCCCCTGGCAACAAGAAGTCTGTTCTCTATGTCCCTGATTCCCTTTCTGTTTCACAGATAGGTTCATTTGTGTCATATTTTAGATTCCACATATAAGTGGCATCATACGGTATTTGTCTTTCTCTTTCTGACTTACTTCACTTAGTATGATAATCTCTAGTTGCATCCATAACTCAGTTAATCTTAATGTCATAATAAAGCAATAGTTACTGAGCATTTTCTGATTAACCACTTAGGGGAGTATAGAAATTAATAAGATACAGAGCTTGCCATCAAAAATTTATTATCTGATAAGAGAGATGTATACTCACTGTATTAAACATACTGCATTAAACACTGTGTTAGAAAGAAAAATCAAGTAAGGAATTACATTTTCCTATGTACTTATATCTGTGATGGTAAAAAACTCTGAGACGTTAATTGAAATACCTCCTTCCATTTAGTCAGTTGAAGTTATTGTGTCACAGGTGCCATGTCCCAATAGAACACAGAAAAATTTTAAGTGCTGGTACTGAGTTTCAAAAGCTGAAATTAGAGTTTAAGACTAAAATTTGAAAGAATATATGCATCCAGTTTTTTTCCATCCTAAACTAAATAAAATCTCAATAAGATGAGGTAAGGAAGACAAAAGAAAAGCCAGAAGGAAGCTAAGAGAGCTTAGACATTAATGGAACTCCTAAGAAAGGGTCCTGTCTCCTTAGCAGGAGAACAACAGAAACCCCCAGGTAGATATGGAAGATTTGACAGCAGAATAGACCTTAGTCCCAAACCCTGATAGTCTGTAGAGGCAAACACAGAGTTCTTTCTGTGCCAAGGTGCTGCAATGAAACAATCTCACAAAGCTCTCCTCCCACACCCAAGAAGGACATGGAGAATACAGAATGATATTCCATATGCCTCAGTGCAGCATGGACATGACCCAGAGACCCAGTGACCTGAATACGGTAAGGAGGTCGCAGCAGGATCCTGCACAAACCAACTGCCAAAAACTAGATGCAAATGAAAACACCTCAGGGACTTCCCTGGTGGTGCAGTGGTAAGACTCCACACTCCCAGGGCAGGGGGCCTGGGTTCGATCCCTGGTCAGGGAACTAGATCCCACATATATGCCTCAACTAAGGAGCCAGCAAGCGGCAACTAAAGAGCCCACAAGCCAGAACTAAGGAGTCTGCCTGCTGCAACTAAGATTTGGTGCAACGAAAGAAAGAAAGAAAGAAAAAGAGAGAATGAGAGAGAAAGAAAAGAAAGAAAAGAAAGAAGAAAGAAAGGAAGGAAGGAAGGAAGGAAGAAAGAAAGAAAAACACCTCAGCAGATGGCTGAGTGGTGTGGATGGATGATAATCATGTCACCCCACATCACCAGTAGTGGCAGAGCATTAGTCCCCTCTAAATTACATATAACCTCAGAAGAAACAGGATAAACAGACCTTGAATTAACTGAAATTTGGCTTCTATAACTGAGCAAAATGAATAGGGGCTCAAAATAGAAATTAATTTCAATTACTTTTTTTTTTGGCTGTGGCACCGTGCAGCTTATGGGATCTTACTTCTCCATCCAGGGATCAAACTCAGGCCCCAGCAGTGAAAGCACACTGTCCTAACCACTGGACCGCCAGGGAATTCCCTCAATAACTTTTAAAAAGAAAAAAAGTAGGGGACTTCTCTGGTGGTCGAGTGGTTAAGACTCTGCACTTCCAATGCAGGGGAATCGGACTCGATCCCTGGTTGGGGAACTAAGATCCCACATGCTGCACAAAAAAAAAGAGAAAAGAATAAAAACCAAAAAAGTTACATTTTTGGTACACCTGAGTTTGTGGCAAGGAATTAATATTTGCTACATACTTACTTATGATAAACATATACAAATATACACATAGATACATATAAAATTTCCCAACGCTGAGCAATAAAATCCATTTCTGAGGGACTTCCCTGGCCATCCAGTGGTTAAGAGTCTGTGCTTCCACTATTAAGGGGTGCAGGTTCAATCCCTGGTCAGGGAACTAAGATCCCACATGCTGCGTGGCACAGCCAAAAAAACACAAAAAACAAAAAACAAAAAATATTCATTTCTGAGCTTTTTTAGCACCCAAGACAAAAAGAAAAAACTTAATGTTGTATAATTTTAATACCAGTTATCTAGGTGAGATAAACATTTTATTAAAATTAAAATCTAAAAATAACTGATCCTTGGGGCTTCCCTGGTGGCACAGTGGTTGAGAGTCCACCTGCCGATGCAGGGGACACGGGTTCGTGCCCTGGTCCGGGAAGATCCCACATGCCGCGGAGCGGCTGGGCCCGTGAGCCATGGCCGCTGAACCTGTGTGTCCAGAGCCTGTGCTCCACAACAGGAGAGGCCACAACAGTGAGAGGCCCGTGTACCACACACATACAAAAAAGAGTAAAAATAACTGATCCTTAAAGCTTTGGTCAGAATTGAAAATAAACACGACCAGACTTCCCTGGTGCTGCAATGGTTAAGAATCCACCTGCCAATGCAGGGGACACAGGTTCGAGCCCTGGTCCCAGAAGAGCCCACATGCTGCGGAGCAACTGAGCCTGTGCACCACAACTACTAAGCCTGCGCTCTAGAGCCCAAGAGCCACAACTACTGAAGCCCATGGGCCTAGAGCCTGTGCTCAGCCACAACAGAAGCCACCGCAATGAAGAGCAACCCCCACTCGCTGCAACTAGGGAAAGCCCATGCGCAGCAACGAAGACTCAATGCAGCCAAACATAAATAAGTAAATAAATAAATTTAAAAAAAGAAAATAGACACAGTTTTTCAATAATGTTAAATTCCAAGTGTCCCCTTAATTTGGCTTTTTCTTCCATAAACATTCAATAAAGGCTTGAATAAAACCTTAAACCTTAAGACAATGAAGGTGGTCCTGCAAGTCTATAAGAATATAGTTTTCTGCTGATCTAACCTGCTTCAGGAATAACTTAAGGGCTTCCCTGGTGGCGCAGTGGTTGAGAATCTGCCTGCTAATGCAGGGGACACGGGTTCGAGCCCTGGTCTGGGAGGATCCCACATGCCGCGGAGCAACTAGGCCCATGAGCCACAACTACTGAGCCTGCGCGTCTGGAGCCTGTGCTCCGCAACGAGAGGCCGCGATAGTGAGAGGCCCGCGCACCGCGATGAAGAGTGGCCCCCACTTGCCCCAACTAGAGAAAGCCCTCGCACAGAAACGAAGACCCAACACAGCAAAAATAAATTAATTAATTAATAAACTCCTACCCTCAACATCTTCTTAAAAAAAAAAAGAATAACTTAAAATGCCCAAAGATAGCATATACCTCAGACATCTTTCTAATCCCCAGAATCTGTGAATATGTTAGTGTAAAAGGAAAAAGGGAGTTTGCAGATGTGATTAAGTATCTTGAGATGTGGAGGCTCAATGTATTCACAATGGTCCTTATAAGATGGAGGCAAGATGGTCAGGCAGAGAAGGAGATATTAGGAGGATAGAAGAAGTCAGAGAGAGATTTGAAGATGCTATGCTGCTAGCTTTGAAGATGGAGTAAGACAAGGAATGCAGGTGGCCCTCTAGAAGCTGGAAAAGGGAATATGGATTCACCACTAAAGCTTCCAAAAGGAATGCAGCCCTACCATCACTTTGATTTTAGCCCCAAAGATCCATTTTGGACTCCTGACCCCCAGAACTAGAAGATAATAACTTTGTATTGTTTGAAGTCACTTAAGTTTGTGGTACTTTGTTAGAATAGCAATAGGAAACCAATATGGATATAGTCATAATTCCCATTTTACAGATGGGAGAGTGATGTTTACAACCAAGACTTGAACACATGTATGTCTTATACCATAACCTGAACTCACAACTATTATGTTATGTAGCCTCTATAAATAGTTGGCATAGCTGGCATTTATTTTAAAACTGTATCATAGTTAACTTCCACCTACAGAATCAAGTGTTAAGGACAGATGAATGAATACTATTTAAAAAAGGTCAAGGGGCTTCCCTGCTGGCACAGTGGTTGAGAGTCTGCCTGCTGATGGGGGGGACACGGGTTCGTGCCCTGGTCTGGGAGGATCCCACATGCCACGGAGTGGCTGGGCCCGTGAGCCATGGCCACTGAGCCTGCGTGTCCGGAGCCTGTGCTCCGCAACGGGTGAGACCACAACAGTGAGAGGCCCGCATACCGCAAAAAAAAAAAAAAAAAAAAAAAAAAAGGTCAAGCTAGGGACTTCCCTGGTGGTCCAGTGGTTAAGACTCAGTGCTCCCAATGCAGGGGGCACGGGTCTGATCGCTGTTCAGGGAATTAAGATCTTGCGTGCCAGGCGGCACGGTCAAAAAAAAAAAAAAGGTGAAGCTATTTTCTCAATAATTGCAATAATCTATAATGAACCTTATACCTGCTTGTTTCTCATGCAAGATACCAAACAGTATTAAAGAGGCCCAAAGATAGATTAAGGTTATAATCAAAAAGTTGAGAAAAGGACAAATCAGTTGTAAGTGCAAGTTAAAAATAACAATAGTTTCTGAGCTACAGAATCAAAGAATAAACCAGCATTCCAAAGTAACATTTAAATGAGGTTATTAAATACTTGGCAAATATTAAATTAATGGACCTCTCAAATAATACAGAGAATTCAACACTCCATTACTGAACTATAAATTCCATGAGGAAAGGGATTGGGTCTGCATCTGTTTTTAATGCCACTATATCCCCAGCTCTTAGCACATTATCAGGCACATAGTAAAATAAATGAGAAAGCTGGAATAGGGATATGAAGGGTTAATTTTATGTGTCAACTTGGCTAGGCCACAGTAGCCAGATTTTTGGTTATACATTACTCTAGATGTTTCTGTGAAGGTGTTTTGAAGATGAGATTAACATTTAAATCGGTAGACTCTGAGTAAAGCATATAATCCTCCATAATGTGGGTGGGTCTCATCCAATCAGCTGAATGCCTTAATAGAACAAAGACTGACCTCCCCAAGAGGAGGGAATTCTGCCAGCTGACCACCTTTGGACCCTAACTGCAACTTTTCCCAGGCTGCCAACCTACCCTGCAGATTTTGGCCCTGGCAAGCCTCCCCAACTGCACAAATCAATTCCTTAAAACAAATCTCTCTCTATGTATATATATCCTGTTGCTTCTGTTTCTCTGAAGAACCCTAATACAAAGGGAATATCTACTTTACCATAAAAGGTATATATGGACCCAAAAATTCACAACCATTATTTAGTATTCTCCAAGTGCATTTGCTTTAAAAGTTTTCTTTTTTAGGTAGAGGAGTTATTTTTTATAGTAGTTTATCTGATAGGCCTAGGTTTAATACTACAAGGAAGGGAAGAAGAGAAGGCAAACTAAACAAAAACAGGATGCTTCTTCTTAAACAAGATAATGTCTCGACAAATACTTTTGTTCCCCTATATAATAAATCAACTCAAATGAGAACCATATCAGAGTTGTCACTTCATTAAAATTATCATCCAACTTCTGAGTATGAAGGAATGCATTTAAAGCAAGGATACCTATGGTATAAGATTTACAAATAGTTTCCTCAGAAATATTTAGGGAGTTACTTTAATTACTCACCAAAAAACTAATAAAATTAATTTAAAAAGTACACATGACAATAAAATATCTTTTACCTCTTAATTGAAAGATTCTTGGAAACTTTGTTAAAAAACTCTCTTTCTGCATTCTGGCCTTCAGCACTCAGTTCAAAATAGACTGGGTTTTTGTCAGAAGGTTCAACATTCTGAAATAAAGTACGTCATACTTTGAGATGTGACTTACATAAACACCAGAGAATTCTATTTAGATGACAAGTAGCTCTGAAACACTGGGGGGAAGGCGACTTCTGATTTCTGAAACTATAACCTTTTTAAAAAAAAACATTCTTTCAACTGAGATATAATTGACATATGACATAATACTTTCAGGTGAACAACATAATCATTCACTATTTGAATATACTGTGAAACACACACTACGATAAATCTAGTTAACCATCCATCACCATGCAGAATGATAAATATTTTCTTATAAGAACTTTCAAGGACTTCCCTGGTGGCGCAGTAGTTGGGAATCCGTCTGCCAATGCAGGGGACACGGGTTCGACCCGTGGTCCCGGGGGTATCCCACATGCCGCAGAGCAACTGGGCTCATGCGCCACAGCTACTGAGCCTGTGCTCTGAAGCCCGCGAGCCACAGCTTCTTGGCCCCTGTGCCACAACTGCTGGAGCCCGTGCGCCGGGAGCCTGAGCTCTGCAATGGCAGAGGCCACCACAATGAGAGGCCTGCACACCGCAACGAGGGGTGGCCCCTGCTCGCCGCAACTAGAGAGCCTGCGCACAGCAAAGAATACCCAACGCATCCAAAAAGTAAATAAAATAAATAAACTAAAAAAAAAAGAACTTTCAAAATACAATATAGCATTATTAACTATACTCACCATGCTATATATTACATCCCCATTACTTATTTACTTTATAACTGGAAGTTTGTACCTTTTGACCACCTTTGGCCATTTCGGCCACCCTCAAACCTCCCCCTCTCCCCAACCTCTTGCAAACCACCTATCTGTTCTCTGTGTCTGTGAGTTCAATGAAATGTTTTTTTTTTGTTGTTTAAATACTGCACATATAAGTCACATATGGTATTTGTCTTTCTCTGTTTTATTTATTTCACTTAGCACAATGCCCTCAAGGTCCATCTATGTTGTCACAAATGGCAGGATTTCCTTCCTTTTTTTTACAGCTGAATATTTTCCCATTATATTACTATAATATGATATAATGTAATATAATATAAGATAAATTACATTTTCTTTATCCATTCACCCAGCCATGGACACTTAGGTTGCTTTAATATCTTGGCTATTGTAAATAATGCTGCAATTAACATGGTGGTACACATATCTTTTTGAATTAATGTTCTTGTTTCCTTTGGATAAATACCCAGAAGTGGAATTGCTGAATCATATGGTTCTATTTTTATGCAACCTTTTTAAAAAACTATCCGTCTCCCTACTATATAAATGAAAGTAAAAACCTAATTATCTTTACTATGTAACTTACTCAATAACCAGGGATTCAGTTAAAATAGTAACTTTAAACTGAGCACACAATCTGAAGAATAAAATGAGTGAACGATGTATGTCTCTAAAATGGAAATAGACCTCATTTAAGATGATTATGTTTATAATTAAAATACAAAAACTTGATTCATGAATCAATACAATCTATAAATGAAATTAAAGGCACAAAATAAGATCTGAGTGGTAACACATGGTTATTTAGGGATAGTCAAATTTTTTAAAAATTTTATTTATTTATTTTTGGCTGCGTTGGGTCCTCGTTGCTGTGCGTGGGCTTTCGCTAGTTGCAGCGAGCGGGGGCTACTCGTTGCAGTGCACGGGCTTCTCATTGCGATGGCTTCTCTTGTTGTGGAGCATGGGCTCTAGTCACGTGGGCTCAGTAGTTGTGGCTCACGGTGTCTAGAGCACAGGCTCAGTAGTTGTGGCACACGGGCTTAGTTGCTCCGCAGCATGTGCGATCTTCTGGGACCAGGGCTTGAACCCGTGTCCCCTGCATTGGCAAGTGGATTCTTAACCAATGAGCCACCAGGGAAGCCCGGGATAGTCAATATTTTTGTAAAAAAATAAAAGAATTATTGTTTATTTTTGGCCTTAGAATATTTTTACATAATGACATGGTTTCAAAGATCTATTTTTTCTGCGACCATCACCTAAATGTATTGGGTTGGCCAAAAAGTTCTTTCAGGTTTTTCCATAAGATCTTACAGAAAAACCCGAACGAATATTTTTGCCAGTCATATTAATCTATTCTGATTCCTAGGGTTATATATTATAGACACTGACTTTTAAGTATGAGAAACCATTTGTTATACCCATACATTTAAAAATTAACACTCAGGACAAAGAAAACACTAAGATCACAAATTAAGTCTCAAAATCATAAAATGATACAACACATACATTAAATTCTTGATATAGTCTTCAAAGGTTTTAGGAAAACATGGGAAAGTTACTCTGTAGATAACGTTTGATCCTGCATTAGAATTTGGTTCTGGAGGTATGGCCTAAAATTTACAAAACAAAATTAACCATAAATGAATAAAGTTAATATTTAGTAAGACTGATTATAAATAAAGCTTAATAATTTGAGTACAACCCTGAATAGTCATAAGTGTGCTAGGAAATCAAATCACTTACTTTGAAAAGATGTAATGTTTCCTTACTAGTTAGTAGCTGGAATCGAAGGTCAGGTAATCTGCCATCACAAGGGAGGCATTCATAAAACTCAGGATCCTTATGTGTCACAGAATAGAGAACTATAATGAAATTTCCAGATTCTGAAAAAACCCTGGATAAAAAAATGCCATTTAATTAAAATTTACTGAGAATAACAAGAGTACACTCAAAGAATTCTATGTGAGTCTCTCAATCTAGTTAATAGACTAAGTAAACAGTCCAATGTTTGGAAGAAAACTGAGGGGCAAATTTATGCTTACTTTTCCCTGACCAGGGATCGAACCCATGCTCCCTTTAATGGAAGCGTGGAGCCTAACCACTAGACCACCAGGGAATTCCCTATGCTTACTTTTTAATGTTACTAATTTTTAATTTTTAAAATACATTTATTATGGAATATATATTCCTTGTAAATACTTTAAACAAAAACAGGAATGTATAAAATAGAAAATGAAAACCATCCCATTCCACTCTCTAGTTTACAGTATTTACTTCCAGAATTTTCCCCTAGGCATATGCAAACATTTTATACAATTTAACAAAAACAAGGTACTGTACACACTATTTGCATTTGTTCCTTTTTTTTTTTTTGAGGGAAAAGAGAAATAACATTTAATTAAAAGCACACAACATGATTACTAGTGTATTTCTAAACCACATATTCAATAGGTCTATGATATAGTTTTTTTTTAAATTATTTTTTATTGGAGTATAGTTGCTTTACAATGTTGTGTTAGTTTCTGCTGTACAGCAGAGTGAATCAGTTATACGTATACATATATCCCCTCTTTTTTAGATTTCCTACCCATTTAGGTCACCACAAAGCACTGAGTAGAATTCCCTGTACTCTACAGTAGGTTCTCATTAGTTATCTATTTTATACATAGTAGTGTATACATGTCGATCCCAATCTCCCAATTCATCCCACCCTCTCCTTCCCCCCTTGGTATCTTTAAGTTTGTTCTCTACAACTGTGTCTCTATTTCTGCTTTGCGAATAAGTTCATCTGTACCATTTTTCTAGATTCCACATATAAGTGATATTATACAATATTTGTTTTTCTCTTTCTGACTTACTTCACTCTGTATGACAGTTTCCAGGTCCATCCACATCTCTGCAAATGGCACTATTTTGTTCCTTTTTATGGCTGAGTAATAGTCCATTGTATATATGTACCACTTCTTCTTTATCCATTCATCTGTCGATGGACATTTAGGTTGCTTCCACGTCCTGGCTATTGTAAATACTGCTGCAATGAACACTGGGGTGTATGTATCTTTTTGAATTATGATTTTCTTCAGGTATATGCCCAGGAATGGGATTGCTGGGGCGTATGGTAGTTCTATTTTTAGTTTTTTAAGGAACCTCCATACTGTTCTCCATAGTGGCTCTACCAATTTACATTCCCACCAATAGTGTAGGAGGGTTCCCTTTTCTCCACACCGTCTCCAGCATTTAATGCTTGTAGATTTTTTGATGATGGCCATTCTGACTGGTGTGAGGTGATACCTCATGGTAGTTGTGATTTGCATTTCTCTAATAATTAGTGATGTTGAGCATCTTTTCATGTGCCTTCTGGCCATCTGTATGTCTTCTTTGGAGAGATGTCTATTTAGGTCTTCTGCCCATTTTCTGATTGTTTGGGATTGTTTTGTTATTAAGCTGCATGAGCTGTTTGTATATTTTGCAGATTAATCCCTTGTCAGCTGCTTCA
The DNA here is from genome assembly GCF_000442215.2 of Lipotes vexillifer. Taxonomy (NCBI): domain Eukaryota; kingdom Metazoa; phylum Chordata; class Mammalia; order Artiodactyla; family Lipotidae; genus Lipotes; species Lipotes vexillifer. Next base: position 771,491 of record NW_006790761.1, on the reverse strand, counting down.
TTTGCAAATATTTTCTCCCATTCTGAGGGTTGTCTTTTCATATTGTTTATGGTTTCCTTTGCTGTGCAAAAGCTTTAAAGTTTCATTAGGTCCCATTTGTTTATTTTTGTTTTTATTTTCATCACTCTAGCAGGTGGGTCAAAAAAGATCTTGAAAAAAAAAAATCTTGCTGTGATTTATGTCAAGGAGTGTTCTGCTTATGTTTTTTCCTCTAACAGTTTAATAGTGTCCGTCCTTACACTTAGGTCTTTAATCCATTTTGAGTTTGTTTTTGTATATGGTGTTAGGGAGTGTTCTAATTTCATTCCTTTACATGTAGCTGTCCAGTTTTCCCAGCACAACTTATTGAAAAGACTGGCTTTTTTCCATTATATATTCTTGCCTTCTTTGTCACAGATTAGGTGACCATAGGTGAATGGGTTTATCTCTGGGCTTTCTATCCTGTTCCATTGATCTATATTTCTGTTTTTGTGCCAGACCATACTGTCTTGATTACTGTAGCTTTGTAGTATAGTCTGAAGTCAGGGAGCCTGATTTCTCCAGCTGTTTTTCTTTCTCAAGATTGCCTTGGCTATTCGGGGTCTTTTGTGTTTCCATACCAATTGTACAACTTTTTGTTCTAATTCTGTGAAAAATGCCATTGGTAATCTGATAGGGATTGTACTGAATCTGTAGATTGCTGTGGGTAGTATAGCCATCTTCACAATATTGATTCTTCCAGTCCAAGAACATGGTATATATCTCTCCATCTGTTTCATCTTTGATTTCTTTCATCAGCATCTTACAGTTTTCTGAGTACAGGTTTTTTACCTCCTTAGGTAGGTTAATTCCTAGGTATTTTATTCTTTTTGTTGCAATGGTAAATGGGATTGTTTCCTTAATTGCATTTTCTATTTATTATTTGACAATCTTGGATTTCTTTCCATGTCACTGTTCTATATTATACCTTAGACCTCCTTATTCTTTTTTAGTGACTATCCAGTATTACAATTTATAGATGTGCTATTATTGATTCACCTAGACTTCTAAAAGTGGATATTTAAATTATTCACAATATTTCACTACTATAAACACTGATAAAATGAACATTCATTTTATTATTTACTACATGACTCAACAAATATCTGTAAAGTAATCAAGAGTCCTTAAAATACACACCAAAACCCACTATTTAAAAATACTTTTAGGGCTTCCCTGGTGGTGCAGTGGTTGAGAGTCCGCCTGCCGATGCAGGGGACACGGGTTCGTGCCCCGGTCTGGGAAGATTCCACATGCCGCCGAGCGGCTAGGCCCGTGAGCCATGGCCGCTGAGCCTGCGCGTCCGGAGCCTGTGCTCCGCAACAGGAGAGGCCACAACAGTGAGAGGCCTGCGAACCCCAAAAAACGTTTAGTAGTTGTCTCTACTTTGTAAAATGTTGAATGAAAGATAATTTGGGGATAGATTACACTATTAACAAAACAAAGCAGTGAGGGTTTAGGAGGCAGAATGCCTCTTCTGCTCAATTCCTCTCTCTAGGGTCAGACAAGACCACTGATCAGAATGCTGTAAAGTACTAACCTAAGCTATGCCAAGCAGTGCTGATGCCTCCCTGGTTAAAGGCTGGCAGTAATTAAAGAGTCCAGGTATCAAAGAAATTCCCTAACGCTTCAATATTAACAGAGAGAGCTTCAAAACTAACTTCACCAAGCATTTACTATCAACAAATAATTAAAGCAAGACCAGTCACTGATAATAAAACTTAATATTACTAATACGTTAAAATGAATATTTAATTTCTCTTTTATTGCAAATAAAACTAACTATGTTATATAATTAAAATAAAATGTAAAAAGTAGAACTGTAGCTTCTGGAGAAAAAACAAAAGAGATTTTCATTTCAATAAAAATCCTTTCTAAGCAAAACAGAAAAAAAAAAGATGGATAAATCGGACTTTAAAAAAAGTCTGGGGGCTTCCCTGGTGGTGCAGCAGTTGAGAGTCTGCCTGCTAATGCAGGGGACACGGGTTCGAGCCCTGGTCTGGGAAGGTCCCACATGCCGCGGAGCGACTGGGCCCGTGAGCCACAACTACTGAGCCTATGCGTCTGGAGCTTGTGCTCTGCAATGGGAGAGGCCGCGATAGTGAGAGGCCCGCGCACTGCGATGAAGAGTGGCTGCCGCTTGCCACAACTAGAGAAAGCACTCGCACAGAAACGAAGACCCAACACAGCAAAAATAAATTAATTAATTAATACACATGTATTCACACAAACACAATGGGATATTGGCTTAGAATGTATTGAACATATAATAATTAAAAAAAAAAAGTCTGGGAAAAAATATTAACCAAAGTGAAATGAAATGACAATCTGGGGGAAATAAATTTTTGCCACATATCTATACCAATACAAATACATATACGTATGTACACACGCACATTTTTATAACATATTTATATACACATATATAAAATCTTTGCAGCATATAACACATATATTTTAAGAAATATATACTTTACATATTATATAAATATATATATACAGAGAGTGAAAAAGAAAAAGAGAGCTCTTACAAAGCAATGTGAAAAAGATACACAACCCAACAGAATAATGGCAAGAGACATGATTAGGAGGTTCCCAGAGATGAGATTATAAAACATCAGATTTGCAAAGATCAAAAGTCTAATAATGGGGGCATCCCTGGTGGCGCAGTGGTTAAGGGTCCGCCTGCCAGTGCAGGGGGCAAGGGTTCGATCCCTGGTCCAGGGAGATCCCACATGCCATGGAGCAACTAAGCCTGTGCGCCACAATTACTAAGCCTGCACTCTAGAGCCTGTGAGCCACAACTACTGAGCTCACACGCCACAACTACTGAAGCCTGCGCACCTAGAGCCCGTGCTCTGCAATAAGAGAAGCCACTGCAATGAGAAGCCTGCACATCGCAATGAAGAGTAGCCCTGGCTCCCCGCAACTAGAGGAAGCCCACGCCCCAACAAAGACCCAACGCAGCCAGAAAAAAAAAAAAAGTCTAATAATGGCCTTCCAGTTACTTCTTTGAGGTCTTGTTGTTTTTCCCTTCCCTCACTCCTCTCCAGCCAGGCTACTTCCTTGCTGTTCCTTGAAGATGCAAGGTGATCTTTCACCCACAGCTTTGTACCCATCATCCTGTGATACTGCCCCAGACAGCCACATGGCTTACTCCCCCATCTCAAGTCTTTGCCTGCCTGACTGCCCTATTTAAAACTGCAACCCTACCTGCCACTACCATAGACACAACATCCACCTCCCCTGCTTATTTTTCTCCACAGCACTTATCACCTTGTAAAATACTATTTATTTTACTTACTTTTTCTGTTTACTGCCTATCTCTGAAGGGTCTTTATTTTGTTTACTGTTTATTGCCAATATCATGAATAGTGCTTGGTACATAGTATGTGCTCAACAAATACTTGTTCCACAGTGTTAGTGAGGGGATGGAGAAAACAGTCACTCTCAAACACTGTTGGAAAGATTATAAACTGATAGTCTTTGAAGCACAAATTGGCAATATCTACCAAAATTTAAAATTATATACTATTTGACCCAGAAAACCACTTTTAGGAATTTATTCCACAAATATACTAGTATATACACACAAAGATGTATATACAAAGCTGTCCGCAAGCAAAAGGAGTAGTTTTTAAAATATAGTATATATTATTTACTATTCAGTTGTAAAATATGTGTATTAAATCTGTATGTGCCAAGATTTAGTAATGATTTCCAAGGTATAATGATATAAAGAAAAAAGCAACAGAGAAAAGGTAGAACGGTTTGATCCCATTTGTGATTTAACTTTTACAGACCAGGGAAGGGTGTTATTTGTCTATGCACTGGTATTTCAAGAAGGAAGCACAAGATACTCCTTTAACAGTGATTGTCTCTGGGGATAGGGTCTGGGGAAATGCGGTGGAAGAGACATTTTTATTATGTATCTTTATATGTATCTGATTTATTGCCATGTACTTATACTGCCTTTTCATTAAAGTTTTTTTTAAAAAGTGTATTATAGCCACCAAAACAGACAGAAACAGACTCTGGAATTTTCATTTAATAGACGAAGAAAGTAAGAGGCAAATAATGGTAACATGTACAAAATAACAAAATTAAATGAGGAGTTGAGGAGTTGAAGCATTAGTTCCAATGCTTGTGCTTTAGTTCCAAGAACATTAAACTTCATCCCAAGTGTTTCTTAAGGTACTATCAGTAGCACAGGGTAACAATAAAACACTTGAAACAAATTCAAACTCATTTTCAGTCACTTCCATGAAAATTAATCTTTTTTATAAAATAGGATGCTAGAGTAGATGATCCCTAGGGTTTTTTTTCCACTCATAAAAAGTATGTCTTTTGTGTTACAGTACTGTCATTAGGCAAGTGAATTCCTTCATACTTCCAAGTATAGCACAATGTCACCTTTTTTGTCTGGTTTTATTCCCATTTAATATAATGTTTGACTTCCTTAGTGTGCCTGTTCTTCTGGTTTCTAAGTATTATAAAAGGTTAAGGCATTGCATGAACTTTAAATAACACCAGTAAAACATGAATGGAGGTAAAGATCAAAATAAAACCCTACAGAAAAAAATATCACTTACCTTTCTTGAATAGAAGAACTGAACAAGTATCGCAAGCAGCAAGCCCACACCTGAGGACTATAGATATGTATAATTCCAGACAGCCAGCTAAAACAAAAAATAGAAATTAAAAACTATAGTCATTTTACAAATTAGTACTTAACATCCTTTAGATTATGTTTTTCTCAAGGTAATGTGGCAGAAATTCTTGGCATTCATCAGGAACAGATTAAAGGGCTCATAAATAAGAAATCTATGAACATTAAACCATGCTGATAATTAAGAGGGAGACTATAGATATACATATAACCACAGACAGATTCAGAGACAGAGCACTACTTTCTGTCCTCTTCCACTGAAATGATGGTAAAACTGTGGGAAAGAAAATGGTTAACAATAGAGGTGAAAGCAGAAATCAATTAGAATCAATTAGCCTGCACTAGAAAGAATAGGCTGAATTAGGGGAGAAAGAAGTTAGCAGCCTAAAACCATAGAGTTATTGAGAGGATTTAAGTCTATAATTATACAGGTAGGCTGAAAAACGGAAAACTCTTTATTTAAAAATTTTTTTTTATTATTTTCTTAAGTATTTATTTATTTATTTTGGCTGCACTGGCTCTTAGTTGCAGCATGCAAACTCTTAGTTGTGGCATGCATGCAGAATCTAGCTTCCGGACCAGGGATTGAACCCCGCCCCCTGCATTGGGAGCACGGGGTCTTACCCACTGGACCGCCAGGGAAGTCTCAGAAAACTCTTAATAGATATTCACTTAACAGCAATAACACACAGCCACTACCAGGACCAGAGCAAAAAGACTGTAAGGAGATTTCGTGGTCCACAGAACATTTCTGTACTCTCATTTTTTGTCTGCACGTACCATTCCCACATATGGGCTTCCCTCCCAGTCAATCCTCTTTTCTATTATCTATACACTTAAAGGTCCAGCTCAAGTTTGCCTTCTCTAAGCAAACGTCCCCTATCATCTCTCTTGCAAACAGTAATAGTGCTCACTGTCTAAATTGTTTATTTCATAGTAAATCATATACTTTCTTATTATTTATCTTTCTATGTGGGAATATTTGAATATTTTATCACCTCACCTTTAATTATTAATTCCTTGAGGAGCTTTAAATCCCAACACAGTATGAAACATAATACTATTTATAGGGTAAGCACTCAACAAATACTGAATTAGTGTAAATTTCTGACTGAATAATTTATCTAAATGTCATTAACCACCAACTCAAAAAGAGATCGCCATAAACACAAAAGAGAATTTCTGCAAAATTGCCTGGCAGTGAATTTTAAAGTGTTATCCTGAGTCCTGAGTTCTTCAAGATGCCTTAAGGACAGGGGTAGTGAATAAGGTTAAAGAAACAGGGCTCTAAGGCTTCAACTTCAACCAGAAGAATTCAGCTTTGTTTTATATACTGGAATTCTTCCTAAGATTGGACAAAAATCTTGTTTTAACTGATTCAGCTGTTAAAATAAGAAAGCTTAAAGCATCATTAGCATTTATGGTTTTATAAGGTGATCCAAATATTAATGACATATTCATAGTACAAATGATTCACATGCTTATAATATACATTTGAATACATATATGGCTGAAAAGGTTTTCATAAGTAATGCAATACTTACATTCCCACTAATGGGAGAGAATAAATCTTGGGATCAGATTCCAGCAAAAGTAACAATTTGCGTGTCTCATCCATGGTAAGATATCTAAACAGAAGATATTCTTGTAAAAACAATTGGAAATATGCACTTTTACCTAAAAGAGATAATCTGAGTGCTAAAGAACTATATTTTAGGCAGAGGAGAGGATTCAAATGAATAATTTCTCTTACATACACATGCACACAAAGAAAGCAGTTCAAAGTGTAGAAAAAGATTCTAGTAATTATGAGGATGACATGGAAGAGATTTAATATCTTAAAATTTCTATGTATTAAAATGGTCATTGAAGATTACATACCGTTTGAAAAAGTTTGCTCTAAAAGTATCAACTTTTTTTAATCAAAAGTATTAAAATCAAGGCTAACAAGTGCAGAACCAAATAGGTTTCCCTGGGAGAAATGAATTTCCTGTTGCTGGAAGTATTCAAGCATGCAAGTGACTTGACAAGATTGCAACAGATGTGACTTCTCACTGAAGGAGGCTGAATTAGGTGAGGGATATTCAATCTGCCATGTACTATATTCCTCCAACCGCTATAAAAGAATTTTGCAACCATCATGAGAGAACCCCAAAGCTCACTTTTCCCTAAAAGGACATTATACTACATTTATACTTTGTTAATATAATATACTTATTACTGACAATAAGTTTTAAGAATTTGATAAGTACAGTACAACTGTCAAGAGTTCACTGTTATGGCTTTAAAACACAAAAGTAAAAACAATGCCATTTGTGATATAAAGTCTTAATAGTATCACTGAGGATACATTTTATTGCTATAATAACCCTAAAACAAAAAGATGATGAATTTATCAAGCCATGTGACAATATGATTAAGCCTGAGTTGGCACGAGATATATGTATCAACAATGACCCTTACACCTGCTTTGAGAGTTCTTCTGCCTTGACAACCTGATAAACCAGCTTAGGCTTTCCATGATTTTCCCAGGCAATTTGGACACACCTTCCTGCTTTCCCTGCACTATATACAAAACCCTATTACGTTTATCCACATCGTGTTTACATGATAATATACTTAGTGGACAGTAAGTACGTTTTTTTAATATATTTAATGCCAGTGTATAACACAATACTATTCCACAATGGATCCTAATAAATATTAGGGTAAACAAGTGAATGTGGTCAAAGAAGAAGGCAAATGTCATAAATTAAATAATTCTAGGTAGAAAGGGGCAAGAGGAATAGGTGATTAGATAGAATACTGAACATCCTGGGTTACTACTGGCATGCCAAGGGGTCACAAAGGAATAATTCAAAGAAAGGTAAATTCATGCTTCACTAGATGGACTCAGGTACTAAGGAAAATAAATTAATTTTTTGGTTAATTTTAACACAAATTTCTATGTACCAACTGAGAAGTATTTTATTACTCCAAGATAATTAAGTGTTCAATTTAATTCAAACACTTTTTAATCACTATCACCTTTGACCATTCCATGATTTTGGAATATAGCAACGCTTTTTCTTTTGTGCCACCCCAACCAGAAAGGTGCTCTGATCAGCATGTGGGAACTTTCTTGCTGTTCCAGGGACCCTCTGAAAAGAAAATCCTTTTTCTTATCCTCTTTTGAAGAGGCATATTTGGTAGACAAGACTTGAAGTTGAGTTTACTTTGCCAAACATTTCGAGCTCTAGAGACCTAACAGGAACTAGGGTGGAGTCAGTGGGAAAGGAAGCCAGAAGTGAACTGCTTAGACTTTAAAGCAGTTGGTGCTTACATTGTCTGACTTAGCTCAGTAGACAATGGATAAAGAAAGTGGATGAGGATTCAGGGAAGCAGCCCTGCTGAGGATCAGAAAGCAAGCAATTTGGCTTACATTTCCTAAGAAACTAAGAGTGTTAATAGGAAGCTAGAGAGGATGCTGCTTCAGCTATGTCAGGAAACTCCACCCTCAAGTGGTTGACAATTTGGTAAGCAAGAGTATCATACATTATAATTTAATAATCTCCTTTATCTGCAGTGCTCATTATTCACAATTAAAACTGCATATTAAAAGCCTTCCCTGGTGGTGCAGTGGTTGAGAATCTGCCCACCAATGCAAGGGACACAGGTTCAAGCTCTGGCCCAGGAAGATCCCACATGCCGTGGAGCAACTAAGCCCGTGCACCACAACTACTGAGCCTGAGCTCTAGAGCCTGCAAGCCACAACTACTGAGCCCACGTGCCACAACTACTGAAGCCTGCGTGCCTGGAGCCCACGCTCCGCAACAAGAAGCCACGACAATGAGAAGCCCGCATACCGCAATGAAGAGTAGCCCCCGCTCACCGCAACTAGAGAAAGCCCATGCACAGCAATGAAGACCCAACACAGCCAATAAATAAATAAATAAATAAATAAATAAATAATTTAAAAACCCCTGCATATTATAAATAATTCTCCAGTCTCCATTAGGCTCATTATCAGAAAACTATACTCAGCAAAAATTAACAATTTTTTCACCTTCCTTGGTTATTTATCTAGCTGCCACAGATCTCAGGCATATAAACTGACCAAACAATTATTTCATATTATGTGAATAACATGATAATATACTAATGTGACGAATATTTAAAATTTTGGATGAATAGGTCTTTTACTTACCCATATTTATAGGTACCTTGAACTTGAGAAATATTCAGATTACTGCTCAAGTTTCTTGCCAGAGCTGTTGGAATAATGGGGATGGGCTTCACAGGTGTGCATTTAAAGGTATTTGCTAGAGTTACTGCTGCCCAATCCAAGTCAAAATCCACAGTGTCCAAACTCTCGCTGGAAGTGATATGAGCTCTTAGGGAAAGCAGTTTACCACAATCCAAGGAATCTTTGCTACACACATGATGCTGCAGAGCCTGAGGAATCAATATTATACAATTATTTTAAAGCTTTGAAAGTTGTCCTTATCTCTGAAGGTTTTGTTTCATATATCTTACATTAATAAAATTAAACAATTTCTGACTTGCAACATTTCAATTCTCTTATTTCTTCCATGTGACCAAAGGGTTACGTGAATAATTATGTTAAAGCAAAAAAGATTTATATACCAAGCTCCATCACATATTTCCAACCTATATGTCCCAGCAGCATTTTAAACTCTTACTGGAGAATGTCGCTTTCAATAAATATTTATTACGTGGGTAAAAATGGACATAAATTAACTTTGACTCAGTCTCAGAGAATCTAAGGTCCATTCCTCTCCGATTCTTTTCTATTTCTCCAAATTGTCAAGTTAGTTCTTCCTCTGTAGTTGCTCATGCAGACTGTGCCCTTTCTGGTCTTACTGCCACCACTCTGCTATAGGCTAATACACCCCCCTCTAATACACACCTGACTACTGCAATGGCCTAACTATTCTGACTTCAGTCAGCCCTCCCTATCACATTAACCATCCCTGATTTAACAGTATTTCCTCTTTTCAGAAATTTTCAATGAAAAACATGGCCCATTAGACAAAGTTCAAATTCCATAGCCTGGCAGACAAGGCTCTCTATGATCTAAACAACCTAATACTCAAGTCTGACTGCCCACAAATCCAGCAAAAATCTCCACCCTCAATGTTACCCTGAGCACATGTTGCACTTTGCTATCTTGGTCATGTTGCTTCCTCTTCTGGAATGCTACCCATATTACCTACCTAGGATTTCTGTTCTCAGAAACCATATCTAATTGCATTTTAGGTCAACATCATTTAGTCAGAAATTAAATGAATACCTATTAAATATGGGTTTATTAAAATTTAACAGTACACATAGTTTGATTCTTGTGTTGGATAAGGAATAATCACATATCAACAAATCTCACCTTAAAAGCTGAATTGAAGTCATCTGCATTGTGCACTATTATTTCTCTTGAGCAAAGTCCTTGAGTATGAATTTTGCATGGGATCACAAAGTCCCCAGGAAGAGACGCAGTAGGGGTTCTTTCTAAGCATTCAGGTACCTCTCGACCAGGATCAAAACGATCTATTGTCAATGTCACACTTTCTTCATCTGAAGAACAAAAATAGCAGTTATTATATAGCACGCCAATTATGAAATGTGAAATTAACCAAGCAAGCCTAGATTACAGGAAAGTATTTTGTTCATACTAAGAGTACATTAAACTTTCATTTTAAAAAAATGGCTTACATATATATTTATCCACCTGACCAAACTGTAAAGTCTATGATGAGTAGTGTCAACTTTTACTCATCTTCATAACGTTGGTATACAGTAAAGAAAATTAGCCAAAGTACATTACAGTAATTGACTGAAACAGTAAACATAAAATCTATTATACTCATAAAAATAATTTTTCAAAGTATATTACCTTCATCTACTGTGAGAGAACCAAGTAAAAAGCATGGCAAGTTTTCTTTATTCTGCTTAGCATGACGACAAGCAAGTCGGATGGTCTTTTCAGTTACCACAAGCTTTGGATTTCTGAAAAATAACAAAAGTCTTTTACGAATGTGGTGGATCTGACAGCCTAAAAAACCTTCCTGCCATGAAATGTTGCCTAAGATATAATACAAATCTTTTAAAATGTACGGAAAGATCACTGTTGGGAAATCCTAGGGTCAAAGGCAGTGGGTAAGGAGGGCTACCTGGAAAGCAGAATTGCAATAAGCAGACACTGAAGTTATAGTTGTTTTCCAGGCACTCATAAAATTCTTAATTTTATGAATTTTAGGATCAAGAACCTATGAGGCCTCCTGTTTTTGTAAACAAAGTTTGACTGAAATAGTCACATCCATTTGTTTACATATGATCTATGGACTTCAGATACTAGCATTACTGAATACAGAATATAAATACAATTCACATGTTTAAAGAAATATAAGAGGGGCTTCCCTGGTGGCGCAGTGGTTGAGAGTCCGCCTGCTGATGCAGGGGACACGGGTTCGTGCCCTGGTCTGGGAGGATCCCACATGCCGCAGAGCGGCTGGGCCCGTGAGCCATGGCCGCTGGGCCTGCGCGTCCGGAGCCTGTGCTCCGCAAATGGGAGAGGCCACAACAGCGAGAGGCCCGCGTA
>NW_006790761.1:740815-760187 GCF_000442215.2 Lipotes vexillifer | reverse complement strand
AAAAAAAAAAAAAAAAAAAAAGAAATATAAGAGAGTCTAGAATATGACTAAGGAACAAGATACTATGAAAAAAGACCAGACAAATTTATTATTCTATAAACGGTGTGTATATATTATAAATAATCTTTCACATATATAGCATACTCCCACATTTAAAAACCTAAATGAGGGCTTCCCTGGTGGTGCAGTGGTTGAGAATCTGCCTGCCAATGCAGGGGACACAAGTTCAAGCCCTGGTCTGGGAAGATCCCACATGCCACGGAGCAGCTGGGCCCGTGAGCCACAACTACTGAGCCTGCGCGTATGGAGCCTGTGCTCCGCAACAAGAGATGCCGTGACAGTGAAGGGCCCGCGCACCGCGATGAAGAGTGGCCCCCGCTCGCCGCAAGTAGAGAAAGCCCTCACACAGAAACGAAGACCCAACACACCCAAAAATAAAAATAAAAATAAACCCAACCAAATTTTTTTAAAAAATCAAATTAAGGTATATGTTCTTAACTACCCCAGAAAAAAAAAAAAACCTAAATGAACAGATTAGATGGCAACTAAGCACAGCTAAAGAGAAAATTAGAAGAGCTGAAGAGCAAAAGAAATTACTCAAAATGAAGCAGAGAAAGATGGCAATAGAAAATATAGGTTAACAGACATGTAGAAAAGAATGAACAAGTCTGACAAATATTTAAACTTCCACAAGACACTCTGATTTTGTCAATGATACCACCCTTCTCTGAGAACTTAAATACTTTTTTTTTTTTTTTTAATTTATTTTTGGCTGTATTGGATCTTCGTTGCTGCACGCGGGCTGCCTCTAGCTGTGGTGAGTGGGGGCTACTCTTCGTTGAGGAGCACGGTCTTCTCGTTGCGGTGGCTTCTCTTGTTGCGGAGCACGGGCTCTAGGCATGCAGGCTCAGTAGTTGTGGCACGAAGTCTCAGTAGTTGTGGCTCACAGGCTCTACAGCGCAGGCTCAGTAGTTGTGGTGCATGGTCGTAGTTGCTCCATGGCATGTGGGATCTTCCTGTACCAGGGCTTGAACCCGTGTCCCCTGCATTGGTAGGCGGATTCTTAACCACTGCACCATGAGGGAGGCCCTTAAATACTTTCTGACTTGTAATTTTCCTTTAGTTCCTCTATTCAGTTGATCACCAAATGCTATACATTTCTTCAAAACACCTTGCTTCATTCTTTCCTCTTGGTCTCAACACTGCTACACTGCTCTAAACCCTTATAAGAGCTAGCATTTATTGACTACCTCCTATGTCCAGGCACTGTGCCAACTGCTGCTTTACAGTCTGTCTCATTTAATCCTTACAAAAGTACTATGAAACAAGTGTCATATCCCCATTTTATAAATAAGGAAACTGATCCTTGGCTACTTTACTGAAGTCACTTAAATAAGAAAGGGTAAAATCAGGATTTGACCCTCCAGGAAGTCTGACTCCAGTTACACCACCTTAAACCACTACAGAATAAATCTATGTTCCTTGGATTACAGAAAACCATCTTGCATTAGGCTGACTCTAGGGTCTCCCCACTATGATCCATCCTTTTAGAACTCTGCTTTTAGCAAGTAACTTTCTTAAACATAAAATCTCAGTGGATCTCTATTTTCTATTACTTGAAGACTAAGCTTCTATGTCTTTCTTTCACAATCCTGGCCATAACCAAAATATTTTATGTTCCTTCTAATATGGTCTATTCAACTCAAAATCAATCTTCTCAGTGTTCTTCAAAGACACCATGTGGAAACATGACGAAAAACTCAGTTTTTATTATATTTTGTCTCCTTTGAATTCCTGTAATACTTAGAACTTTAGATTTGCAGAATATTTTAACTGTGAAATTAAGGTTACTTCTCAAAAGCACAAGGGACAGATTTAAGAAGCAGCAGAAAGAATACTTTGTATGAGGGGAGCTCCTGAAGAGAAAAGTTTAAAAAAAAAAAATGGGTCACTGTAATCATTGCCTTACATATTCTTTTGACTCCTGTTTAAACGGGTTTGATTTGGAATGAGAAACGTTTTATACCTGTGGTAACTGAGATGTAAGTAGATATAATCTCCAATTGGCATTGGGTTCCAAAGTGCACATTTTGATGGAGGAAAATAGAAAGGCACCATCCTGCTTGAAGAAAACCTTAAAAAAAAAATTTTTTTTAAATCAAAGCACAATGAAAAACAGTAGAAATTTTACAAGAAACAGTTTAACTGTAAATGATAAGGTTTTCAGATTACTTTTGTAATTTTAGAAGACTTGAAAAATATTTTTAAAAAGTAAAAAGGAAAGAAAAATCACTTGTAACTCTACTATCAAGAGAATAAGCACTCAAAATTTAGGTATGACTTTCTGTCCTTTTTATCCTATCCATATATATATTTATATACACGCAAGTCTTTTTAAAAAGAACTGGGAATATCAATTCTATATAATCTTCTTTAAGTAACTGAAAAATGAATATAAACCATGTATTTACATTTAAATTTAAAACTAATATCCATCCTTCTGAACTGATTTCTAGATAACACTTAAAAAATCATGAAAAGCACAAAAACTTTTCAGGGTTTTCAAATTTGGTATCTTGGGCCCTATCACATAAGTTTTTTATGTTATTGTTCTGTGTTTTTTGGGGGTTTTTTTGGCAGCGCCACATGGCATTGGGCACCAGGGGTCGAACCTGTGCCCCCTGCAGTGTAAGCGTGGAGTCTCAACCACTGGATGGACAGGGAAGTCCCACACATAAATTTAATTAGTGAAGCATCAAAAGGACATCATTAATAATCCCTCCACAAAGATCACGCAAGCAATGTAAAGCAAGGTTTCAATGTTAAATCATATAGGATATCATCACAGAGTTTTCAATCACATGTAATTAAAGCAAGAAAGCTCTGACAGTGAGCTACCTACAAAAGTGCATTTGTATGGTAGTAGATTATGAAATAGTTGAACTGAAAAAATATTTATCATATCATGCACTTAGAATATCTTGTTCTAGATCTTACTTTCATGTTTCATCTGATAAAACTTCTCAACTGAAATATTAGCCCCAGGGACTTTCCTAATGGTCCAGTGGTTAAGAATCCGCCTTCCGATGCAGGGGATGCAGGTTCGATCTCTGGGTTGGGGAACTAAGATCCCCCATGCCTCAAGGCAACTAAGCTCCCGTGCCCTCAACTAATGAGCACTCGGGCCACAACTAGAGAGAAGCCCATGCACTGCAGCGGAGGATCCCACGTGCCGCAACTAAGACCCAGCACAGCCAAATAAATAATTTTTTTTTTTAAAAAAGAAGTCAATTGCAGTAAAAAAATACATATATTAGCCCATTTACTGATCACCTACTATGTACCAGGCATCCTGCTGGGCACTTTACATATACAATATTTCTCACTAAAACTGTTCCAGAAACACTTTATTGTCCACTTTATAGATAACAAATTGTAGCTTTTATAACTTGATATAGCAACTAAGTAGCAGAGCTGGAATTTGAATCTAAGTGTGGCTGATTTCAAAGCTTATACTAGTAGAAACTGAATGATGTAGTGCTTTATCCACCACATTCTTAGCTATTTGCTTTTAAATCTTTGTCTGATTTGAGCTCATAATATCTATAAGGATTCTTAATCTCCCTTTTTTGAAATGAGGACACAGTCTGAAATTAAGAAATTTGTTCAAGGTCACAAAGGTAGTAAGTGACCAACTGTCAAGTTATCTATGCCTCTATATCTAATATATTTATTATTTACCAATTGGTGAGAGGCAGTATGATATAAGGGTTAAAAGCAAAGCCTGGAAATCAGCTGCTTAGGTCTGAAACCTGGCTTCAAAATTTGCTGGCTGTGTGACCTTGATCAAGTTATTTAATGTCTCCATGCCTCAGTTTCCTCAGCTGTTAAACAGAATAACATCAGTATCTCCTGGTAGAGTTATATTGAATATGAGTCAATATATGTAAAATGCTTAGAAAAATTCCTGGCTTATTTTAAGTGCCCAATGTTAGCTATTTCTTTTTGCTCTAAGTAGTCCATTGTACCTTTAAAGCCCAACCTACACTACTTCAGGTTTACTTCCTTGCAGTACAGAGTAGAAACCATTTCAGGTTTAAATATTGGCTATACCATTTACCAACTATATAACTTTGGGTTGGTTCATCTCTCTATGCTAGTTTCCTCATTTTAATAAAAAAAGAGGGGGATAATAATAGTACCTACTCCTCATGGGTTTGTTGTGAGGATTAAATAAAAATAATGTATGCAAAGTGCTTAGCACAAAACCTGGCAGAGCAAGATTTCAATAAATGCCGTTATTAGTCTTTTTCTCAATCTAAGGTATACAGGTAGACTTCAGAGGCAAGAGAGACACAAATGCCCTGAAATTGGGTGCAAAATGTTGCATGTATGTATAAAAGTATTTTTCCTTATAGGGAATGAGACTCATGGCTATCAGACATTCAAAGGGGTCTGTAACCAAAAATAATTCAAAACTGCTGCCCTAAAGCCCACAGATTACTGAAAACCAGAGTTCAATAAATGAATTAAAAAACTAGAGTTGAATATACCAGGAATAATCAGTTTAAATCACACGAGTATATTATCTTCCCTAGAATGTAAGGAATGGATTTGACCCAATAAAATTAAAGAGAAGAACAGAGGTTGACAAATTTTCAAAGAATAAGAGGTAGCAACAGGACAGAACAGAAGGGCCAAAATTAAGCAAAAGGAATATGATAGCCTCTCTGGGTAATGCTTCCCATTGTCTTCATCAACAACATCTGGCACAAAGAAAAATAATACAGAAAATAAAGGTAACTCATGGATGCAATTCTAGTTTAGAAGGAAAAAATTCACACGTCAGCATTAATTGTTCTTCTCTGGGGAAAAAAAGAACAATAAATGATCCAAAGAGCCAAATAACACAAGCCAATTTGCCTGGTCCTCCCAGTAGTGACAGACTGAGAAAATCAGGAGACAGCTGGCAAGCTCCTCCTTCCTACACCACTTGAGTGGGCAAAGGCTTAGGGACATGTAGGAAACTTGATACATCCAATGTGAAATTTTTCCCATCAAGGAATTAGGGTTTAGAAGAAGGAACTCAACCACTTTCCCATTTGTCTAGGATGTAAATAAATATGTATGTGATCTTTAGCCTCAAAAGTTCAGGTACTATTTCATCCATAAAAAGACCCTCTGTGAAACTAAAATAAGGGAAGGAGGAAATAAGACTAATATTTACTGAGTGCCTACTATGTCCCAGATCCCTTAGTTTAGTAATCTTATTTAACCCTTCACAATTATCTTCTGTTAGAGATTACTGTCCCCAATTTACAGATGAGGAAACTGAGGCTTAGAGAAGTTAAATAACTTGAACACGGTCACCCACCTACTAAGTGGTAGAGCTGGGATATGGACCCAGATTTTCCTAGTTCTAAAGATTATTTTTTCCCTTCTATTCCAACCCAAGTTATATGAGCAGCTGTGAAAGAAAACATTTTGTAAAAATATTTCTATACCTGGTATTCATCTGGGTCCCTGTGAGAGGATACATAGGCTCCATGATAGTTGGTGAATGATTTACTCAATTTCACATGCTCAGGATCCTAAAGAAGTAAAAAGAATATTACTAATGGGTGACAAAAACAAAAAACAAAAGGAAACATGATTTAACCACATATTAAGAAAATAACAGACAAAGTTAGGTTACTTAAGTGAAGTGTCTTCATCCATAATTAATAAAATAAAGTGCCTGTGGATTCTGATCATTTTCATACTTTACAGTATTCAGTAAAATTAATGTTAATATTTATTCTAGGCAGCAAAACCCACCAATATATCTACTCATTAAAGAAAGTACAGATTCTGCCCCAAGATCCTTGTATGAATTTAGTGAGCTGGGTAGGGCAGTCGTATTTTGGGCATGAGATTTTGACCAAAAGCCTCACAATATTCAGAAAACCACAAAGAAGCAAATAGGAACAATTTGGGCCAGATGGTTATCAGGTCTATAATAAAGTCAACGAATCTTCAATCTCGTGGAGATGGGAGGCAAATGCTGCATACCCACAAACTAACTTGTATCAGTGCCAAGTCAGTGGTGTTTCTTTGGCTCCACATACCCTCTCTGGGTAATCTCATCCACTTTCAATTGTTTCCACACCTATCTGTATATACCAAACTTTCGGCTTCTGCCTCTCTTTTGAGTTTCAAGCCCATATTTCTAATTGCCCACTGGATATCTAAATCTAGATATTATCTAAGCAAAATACAAACCTCAAAGTCCTTTCTTTACAGTTCATTATTTGCTATGTCTTTTTATTAAATCTCAGAGTTAATCTTTAGGCCCTGTACATTCTACTTCAATTCTAGCAAAAATGAATTGTTTAAAGCAAGATAAGGAAGGAGAGAGTTATTCATGCTGGTGCAGAAGTCATTTAGAAGAATTTTTTAGTTAAAGTCAGAAGTTGGAAATATTTACAAGAACAAAATCCTATTGAAAGTGCCCTTGTAAGGTTGATAAAAAGTCCCTCTTAGAGGTATCTGGACGTCACACAGCTTCCAGGTAATGCATGTTTTAAACTCTAAAGTCCTTCTATGCTACTTGGTTGTCATGGATAACAATATTCAGATTGACAGTTGTAGCTCTAGGAAGTAATAAAGTGCCGTTTTTCTTCATTAAACAAAAGAGTCTTAAAACTCCATATTTGTCTGCTCTTCCTTTATGCATTAGGGTAAAAGGTAATGTTGACCTACTTCTCATTTTAAAAAAACACACGAGACAGTTTATTCTGACAGTAACACACAAGCAATTAAAGCTAGTGAAACATAACACATATACCTAGCAAAACATATTCTCCCTGGATAATAGAAAGCATCAGGTCATCCTTACCTCTTCCTTCCTCCCTCTTCCCCAATGTAAATTCTGTCTTTCCATCTCTGCTACCTGAGCTCCTGACTTCATCAGTTCTCACCAGATTTACTGAAATGTCCCCACAGTGCTGCTAGAAGGGTTATTTCTATATAAATCTGATCAAGTTACTCTTCTTGAAGAGTTGATGGCTCTTCTTTACGTACAGAATAAAGGACCTTCAAAATCTGGCCCCATCCTATTATTCCAAACTTAACCCCTATTCACTCCTCCAACAACACAATCAAAGTGAACTACTTACAGTTCCCGAGTATCTTTGCATACAGGCTGTCCCCTTTACTTGGAAAGCTCTGGTACACCCCCATCATCCTTCACAATCCAATCCGAATGTCAACTCCTCTCTGAAACCACTTCCTAGGCACCATGGTGGTGTTACTACCGCCTGTGTTCACATACACAGCATTTTCACGCTTTGTTGTTTATACATTACTTCCAGTAGACCACGAACTTCAAACGTTAACTGATTCCTTACTATGTAGCTGTCCGAGCACACAGGGCTTCAGTCAAGAAATTTTCACAGTAAAAACTTTAAACGGCACGTTATCGATTCCAAACCACGTTCACACACCTACTTACAAACGATTCCCAAGGAATTCATGGTCCGCTTAATTTGTTTCTCCTACTAGCTTCCCTTCACTTCATTAGTCCAGGCTCCTGGAGGCCTGAACCCACCACTGGTCCCTAAGTGTTGCCCACCCTCCTTCCTTCCGTCCTGCTGCCGCTCCTCAGGGGAACCAAAGCACATATCCCCACTCACCTCAACCTCCGCCGAGTCGAGGTTTGTTTGTTGGGCCGGAACAGAGGTCGGCCCCAAAGAGCGCCTCCGCCGACTCCGCCCCGCCTCTGGGACGTTGAGGTCGCGGGAACCAGGGCGGCAAACAGAAGCTCGCGAAACCGAAGTCCGCGCCGTGCCTGCTGACTGGTCAGAAGCCCAACCCGTCAGGAAGCAAGGGCGGTGCCGAAGGCGTCACGCACGGTCGCCGCGACACCCTGGAGCTCCAGCCAATCAGCGCCCCGCACCGGTCCCATGCCGACCAATCCCAAGCTTCCGTGGAGAAAGGAGGGCGCCACCCGCGATCCAGGATTAGGTTCCGGAGGATTTAAACACTTCAATTTCGTCAACGGTTAAGTTCCGGGGTGGGGCGGGCTTTGCGCACGCGCAGTGAAAAGCCCAGCCTGGCGGATGAGAGGATGGCAGAGGAAACTGGAAGTGCTCGTTGCTCTGGTCCTCGCTCGGCGACTAGAAGCGTTCCAAATCCCTTGATTGGACAAAAAGGGGAAGTTAGATTTCTTCCAGTTTCTTTCCTAAGAATCGTCCTCTCCTCTCAATAACATAAAAAAATTTTAGTTCCTTCCTGTTTGAGCAGAAAAAAACGTGACAAATTTATAAGCCATTTATACTTATCTCCACAACGAAAACTGGTATTATGTATGATGTATGGTATTGGTATTATATATATAGCATATGGTATTAGTATTAGTGTGATGATTTATAGTTATCTCCACAAGTATTGTTGGTAATTGAGCCTCCTCCATTATCGTATTTGACTGTCCTAACAGTCAATGTAGGTATTACTATCCCTATTCAACAAGGGATCACACAGCTAGTTAGTGCAGAGTCCAGATTCGAAATGTCAAGTGTCACTTACGTTTCTCTAGACTTTTGTTAGTTTCTTGAGCAATATGGGAGTGTCTTGAAGTCTGCGCTGCATTTGTAGGCTGTCTTGTTCTGAATATGCAGCCACCCTTTTGACAGAGTGAAAACACTATCCTGAAAAATGTATCAAACGAGCCAAGAAATACATGCTCCATAGAGTGTCATTCTCTGCTTTCCTGGAAAAATTCCTAGAATCTAGGGCACACGTTTTAAGAGAAATGCTGGTGAGTTCCTCAGCTCTGGTGTGAGAACAGGAAGAGCCTTAGCCAGTGATGCATGTCTGACAAAGTTGGCTGACCCAGTGGGGAACTCTGGAGCAAAGATTGCCCATTGGAGGAGTCCCACATTAGGCAGAAATGACTAGAACCCTTGCTGTGCTCAGTCATTGCCTGGAGCTTCCCATAAAGAGCAAGCACAAAATTAAGGCAGATCCAGAAGACCATAACAAGAGGCTGTCAGCCAAGTGTACGCTGCGCAGCTAACTGTGAAGTTCTTTCTAGAGAGAGATACAGGTGGCACACTTTGATGACTGCCATGCTTTACATTAAGTGCAAAGGCCCTGGGGTGAGAGTTTCCTGGCATCTTCAAGGAAGAGCAGGAGGCCAGTATGTGCTGAGCAAAGTGGGTTAGAAGAATATCAACAGCTGAAGAGGGAGGAGGTGTTGGTAGATCAAATAAGGCATTATCAGGACTTACCTGCACTCTTCAGTTAGACTGGAAGCCAATGGAAGATTTTAAATAGGAGAATGACAAGATCTGATTTTAGGTTTTAAAAGCATTACTATGGTTGCCACATAGAGAATAAACTGTAGGGAGCAAAGGCAGAAGCAAGGAGACCAGTTAGAAGGTTGCTGCAATAATGTAAGGGAGAGACTGATGGCTTGAACCGCAATGGAGGTGGTGAGAGGTTGCTGGATTCTGTGTATATTTTGAAGGTAAACTCAACAGAATTTGATTACAGAGTGAATTTAGGATGTAAAAGAAAAAAACTTTGTGTGGGCCCCTCATGATTTATGTTTTCTTTTAAGAACTACTTTAAAATATCTGCAAGAGAAATGTAAGATGATATGAATTAGACAAAAAGGAAGGGGCAAGCATAACACACAACTCTCTACTCCTTAGGTGTAGGCTGGGCATATTGACATCTTTCCAAGGTGTACAGTATGTAAAGGAGTGGGGAAAAGAGTAACTTTACAGTGGAGAAACCTGACCGTCAGTATTTCAGCCAGGTGATCAAGGCCAATAGTATGTATACTTGATATGCTGTGATGAAAATGGCACTTTACCTCTGTGGTCTTCCTTCCAATAATCTATAAATCCAGACTTATGCTGAGAAAAACATCAGACCAACAGTGGGGAATCCTATTAAGTATCTGAACTATACTTCTCAAAACTGTAAAGGTTATCAAAACAAGGAGAGTCTGAGAAACTAGCTAAGAGGAGCCTAAAGAGATAACTAAATGTAATGGGGTATCATGGAACAGAAAAATAAGACTGGGTTAAAAGCTAAGAAAACGTAAATAAACTATGGATCTTAATAACAGTGACCAATATTGGATAGTTAATTGTAACAATGTACCATACTAAATATAAGATGTTAATAATAGGGGAAACTGGGTGGCGGTGGGGGGTGGTATGAGGAGACTCTACTATATTCTCAATTTTCCTGTTAGTGTAAAACTGTTCTTAAAAATAAACTCTGGGGCTTCCCTGGTGGCGCAGTGGTTGCGAGTCCGCCTGCCGATGCAGCGGACACGGGTTCGTGTCCCGGTCTGGGAGGATCCCGCATGCCGCGGAGCGGCTGGGCCCGTGAGCCATGGCCGCTGGGCCTGCGCGTCCGGAGCCTGTGCTCCGCAGCGGGAGAGGCCACAGCAGTGAGAGGCCCGCATACCACAAAAAAATAAAATAAAATAAAATAAACTCTGTTTAAAAAAAAAGAAAGGAGGGGGCGAGAGAAGAGTTGAAGTATATGCTAAGTTTTTGAACAACAGCAATAAAATAAGATAAATGCCTTCTTTTTTGCTTAATAATAACTCGAAAAGACTTCAATTAAACATTTTATTACCACTGGACTTCTAAGCAGGATATACGTTAAACGCTATGGATAGAGTAGATATTTTTTGAATTGAATGAAAAGTAATTACTGACTTCATTTTTGGATTGGAATGACTCAGCCTCATATTTAGGACAACGTGGAGGAGTCCAAAGGGCTTATTCCTTAGGTATTAAAAAATTTTTTTTGAAATATGGTATGATGTAACAAGCATTGGCTTTGGGCATCTGGCCCCAATTCTGCCATTTAAACTCTCTAAGATTGATTTTCCTCATTTGTATATTGTACATTATCATAAAAGAGTTAATTCATAATAAGTATGATAATTAATTAAAAGGCTGCCCATATATTATTAGTCCAGGTATACTGACAACTGCCAGTGTTAATAAATGAGCAACACATTGCTGTACATACATAGAGATTAAGGGACTTGATTTGTTAAATTAGAGAATAAGCTTAGTGAAATAAAATCTACAAATTTTCTACCAAGGATCTACTACACATTAAGCTTTGTGCTACATGGCATGGGGAACTGGAAGGACATGACAAGCAAAGAACAAGGAAGGCACAATTTTATGGGAGGGGGGAATAAGAGGTAATTATCCAAAGCAAATATGAATTATTGTTAGATTACAGGCCAGTTTAAATAGACTGAATATATACTGTGCTATTCTTTGATCCTTGCTTATATATATTTATGTCATTTCAGGACACCATGGAATTGCTATGGCTATTGGTCCCTACAGAGAAAAGCTACCGGTATTATTTTTCAAATTTCTAAGCACTTTAATTTGCTTCACAGAGAACCATTTCCAGTATGTCATACTTTGTTTTTTTGTTTGTTTGTTTTTGCAGTAGGCAGGCCTTTCAGTATGTCATACTTTTTAAAAAAATGTATGAATTTGTCGCATAAACAATGCTACAAAGAAAAAATGTAAAGAGAAAAATTAATCCAAAATTCTACATTCTAACATATCAATTGTTTTCATTTTTCCTTATTCCCTTTCAGTCCCTGACCACGTGACATGCTCTTTATGATTAGACCTGGTAAATGTTCAGTGTTATAAACCCTGATGTGCCTGCTAATAGGCTAGTCGTGGGAATTAAAGAGCTATTGTTTTCACCAGGAACAGGGAAGTTGGAATCAGTTACCGGTTCTGCCCTTATTTACTAAATTTCTCCAAACACCCAACTTTCCCTTTCTGTATTTACACTTCTGAGCTAAGCTGGACTGCGGCTTTTCCAAAACGACTACAGCTTTGCTTTTAAGGAACATCATATTTTTAAGGGGGACTGTTAATCTGTTAATTTATGCACAATTCCTTTGAGACTCAAACCTCTTGGGAGAGGTAATAATAATAATTTATGTGTCGAGTCATATTGACTTATTTTACTTATTTTTTAGAGCTTGGATTGTTTGGAATAAAGACTAGAATAAGCAAATAACACACATTGGTAAATTCTCTGTAAGTATTGGCCACACTGATTTTTTTTTACCATCATCCTGATTTTGCAGACAAAGACACTGTAGGCGTAACCAAACTACCTAGGCTTGCAAAGTTAACAGGCAAAAACACTGTAAGACTTGCCAAAGACAATCTCCCTTCACTGGTCAGGCTGCCATTCTGTGGTATGGACTGAGCTTAGCTGACAGTCACTCCCAGGAGGGTAGGCATATTGTCTGTTGCCAGATTTGGCACATCAGCTTTTAAAAGACCATGTTTCTTTTAACCAATGCTCTCAGAATCTTTGATAAAAGCTCCTTTGATAAAGCATTACAGCAATAACCGTGCAAATCTGAATAATGTGAATCTTCATTTTAGAACCTCCATTAAGCATCAGGCTGTGTAATGGGCTAAGCATCCCTCCAGGAAATAGATCACAATGTAACAGATGGCTATGAAGTCCTGAATGCAAAGCATATGGCCTGCCACCCACCCACCTGTGCCACCCACATGCCCTATCTTTGCTCCATCACCCAGACTGATCCTAGAAACCAGTTCCTAGGTATACTCAAGAAAGGTATTTCTGGAATTACAAGTAAGTAGTTGCCAAAGAACATTGTAGATAGAACTTGAGTGGCAGCAACCAAGTTATATATTCTGAATCTTCCAAGAACCTTGGAGTTCCCTTAAGAGAGCAAATCACATTGTAACAGTAAGACATTGTTATGTTGTACAGAGAGTAATCAGTCTCTTCCTTCAAGGAGCTCTAAATCTAGTATGGAGATACACAATACGCCACAGTGTTAGGCCAGAAGTAAACAAGGAACGGAGTTAAGTGTGGTGCTGGTGGTGGTAGTGTAGAAACACAAAAGAGGGGCACCTAACCCAGTCTTGGGCATTTAGAGAGAGCTTCCCGGAAGAAGTAAAATCTGAGCTGAATCCTGAAAAATGAACAGCACATACCAGCAAACAGGTGTGGTCAAGAGTGGGAAAATGAAACAGATATCTAAAGGACAATTATGATAAATAGGACATAAATGGTGACAAGGCCCTACTTCTCAAGACCCTCGACAGTTCACTAGGAACATAGCTATACTCTGGGGACAGTATGCATACACTGAATATATGCCCCAAAGACCTAACACACTTGATAAATAAACTCATATGGGTAGGAGTGGGTTTTGAGGATAGCTCTTGTTATACATCTTTCTGAGATCAGTCTTCTCATCTGTAACAGAACTTACTTTGAAGGGATTTTGTGAGTATGGAACTTTTTATCTCATAAAGGGTCAGTAATGTATAGAAAGAATGCATATTTTGAAGCTATACACGCTAAGTTTGAGTTTGACTTTGCTATCTACTGCCTCTGTGGCCCTGTACAAAGTACAAGAACCAGTCTTCCTGGTTCTCTTTTTCAATCTGCAAAATGACAGTACTAACTTCATAGCATTACGAGCATTTTATAAGGCAAGGCTTGATGTTTAGCCAACAGACAACTGGTGAGATTGTGTTGGTGGTTAAAAGTGAATTATTTCCATATGAGTTGGATATAGCTTCTCTCCTGAAAACTTTGAATGCCCTCTTCCCCTCTCCTGGGACACCTAGGACCTCCGTAAGACCCCACAATTAGAGGACTAATGCCTGGCACAGCAAATCCCCAGCACAGAAATCTCTATAAATATTCTGATTGTACTGATTATTTAAAAGTTTGAATATCATCCAAAAACTAAGTAATATAAGTGAAATCCTTGGCACATAGTGGATATTCAATAGATATTAATCAAATTTATGTAATCTATGGATTCAATCTATGGATTTAGGTAGGAAATGGCCCTCTACCATTTACAGGTGACAGCCATTTACTCAATATATCCTTATTGAGACATTTTCTTATTGAGGGTCTGATTGTTTGCATCTAGGTGGAACTCATTGCTTCTCTGCCACCTCCAAGGAGTAGCACTGATATAAGGCTAAGGCAAAATGAATTCTTTGGGGACAAATGAGGACCAAGGCGCTAAGAGTTAGACCTTTCACTCTAGACAAGCGGAGGGGTTAAATGTTCGAGCATCAGAGTAGCACCGTGTCGTTTACGGATCCCAGCCTCCTTGGCTTGGCTCCATGGGACTGCCTGGTGTGGTAAACAGGTGTCTTGGAAAGACACTCCCATGTGTCTCCTCTCTCTACCCACAGCACTACTCAAACCGAACACTTCTGGTCACCAAATGTGTGTGACGTTTGGGCTGGGGATGGTGTTCTCACGCCAAGCATTTCTTGTTGTTGTAATCCACTAAGGTTTGCTACGTAGGAACAGATAACCAGAATAGGCCCAAAGAGCCAACAAATAATAAACTGTCCTTTTGGCCTAGTCTTGTTCTACCTGGAAATAACTTCCTGGAAAACCCTTGGCAGATGTGGGTATCTAGGTTTCACTTTTTTTTAATATCTTTCTTCTTTAGTATTTTCCTCAGTTGCCTAGCATGGTTGGCAGGAGATGGGCAAGGTGGAGGATAATAAGGACTTAGCCTACTGTAGTCAAGTTCTCCAGGGAGTCAAAGAAAGAAAAGTCACTACATATTGCTCTAAGTATACAATGAAGTTTTGAACCCAGACTCATATGTGGAATCATTAGTACTGGTGGATTCTATCATGGGAGCCAGAAAGACTATCTTTTTGTTTCTCTCCTAACGCAAGTGAAAAGGGCACAAGGCTTTCACTACAAGCCAAAGAATAGCTTCCTAGACCCTTTTCCACAGACCCCCGTCCCCTTAACATCTTTCAAATCTGGCAATTATGCCATAAGAGATACAGAAAAGTCACTTAAGAGAACATGCACAATAGAAAAGAGGCACATTTGCTTCAATATGGCCTTTTTTTTGTACTCCTACTACCTCTTTATAACATGAACAGTCATTCTTACTTTCAGCTGACATGTCCTAGGTCCTCCTCCCTGGTAGGTGGAGGATTTGGAGCGTTCCTCTAAGCTTGGATTGGACTTCTAACACCAGGCATTCTGCTAGGCCAGGGGGCAGCAACTATAGCCTGTGGGCACCTGTTTTGGTATAGACTTACAAGCTAACAATGTTTTTTGTATTTTTAAATGGATGAAAAAAATAAAAGAAAGAATGACATTTTGAGATACGTGCAAATTATATGAAATTCAAATTTCAGTGTCCATAAAAAAAGTTTTTTGGAACATTATCACGTTCATTTGTTTACGTATTGTCTGAAGCTGCTTTTTACTATAATGGCAAACTTGTGTAGCTGAACAGAGATGGTATGGGCCACAAAACATAAAATATTTATTATCTGGCTCTTTACAGAAAAAATTTGCAGATCCCTATGCTAGCTACCTGGGACATGCCCTCAAGAGGCCTAGGAGCAGAAATTGGATAACTGTCCCTTTTCTCATCAAAAAACTAAACACAGTAGGATGGTTTGAGGTCATCTACACCAAGGCTTTCATTTTACCCTTCTCTCCATTTCCTAGTTGAAAGATGAAAAACTAAAGTTCCGAGGTCCACAGGAGTTTCTTAAGGTTACAGCGATTTATTGGTAGCATAGGGACTTAAACATAGGTCTCCCTGCTCTTAGTCAGATGCCCCTGCCTATTAATCCTCCCTGAGTCCTAATTATTTGTTGTACTAAGTGGGAAGAGATCTTGGATCAGGAACTTACTTTCTTACCTGTTACCCTTTGGTAACATGAAGACTTTGGACTTAGGAACTCTACAGTTCCTTTCAACCTTGATGTGCTCTGCTTTTTAAACAAGATAATGCCAGCTCTATAGCAACAACAACAAGTTGAATTCCAGCTCCTGCTGCTTACTGGCTGGCTGTCTTCAGACAACTTTTGGCTTTGGTTTCATCTGCAAAATGAGTATAATAGTAACACCTATGTCACTAAATTGATAAGATAGTAGCTATGACAGGTGTCATAAACAAGGAAAAAAGGGACTATTTTGAAGGTATATGAATAATAAGTTATTAATAATAAGACTTCTCTAGCTATGATAATCAGGGATATTCCACTCCTTCTTCCATGATGGGAAGGGAAAGGTAGAAATGTGGAAAGGAAGAAAGCAGGAACTGAAGGGAGAAGGGATTAGAGGGGCAAAGAAAGAGGGTGGGGTGAAGAAAAGGAAAAGAGAAGTAGATGGGGAGAAGGGGAGGAAGTTAGAAATGGGAAAAGAAGGGGAGGGGAATGGAAATAAGTAATATAAAAAAGAGTGGAGGGCTTCCCTGGTGGCGCAGTGGTTAAGAATCTGCCTGCCAACGCAGGGGACATGGGTTCGAGCCCTGGTCTGGGACGATCCCACGTGCCGCAGAGCAATTAAGCCCGTGTGCCACAGCTACTGAGCCTGCGCTCTAGAGCCCATGAGCCACAACTGCTGAAGCCCGCACGCCTAGAACCCGTGCTCTGCAACAAGAGAAGCCACTGCAATGAGAAGCCGACGCACCACAACGAAGAGTAGCCCCCGCTCACCGCAACCAGAGAAAGCCTGTGCACAGCAACGAAGACCCAACACAGACAAAAATAAATTAAATAAATTTAAAAAAAAAGAGTGGAGGAGTTGGGGGAAAAGATGGGGAAGAGGCTGAAAATACTGTGTGAGGGAAGAGGAAAGGGGTAGTACAGGGAAAGGGAGAGTGGTAGTAGCCAGACAGAAGGCTGTACCACTATCCTCTCCTGTTGTATCCCTTCCTGGCACTCTGCCCTCAACAACTTAGTTTCTCTCTTGTAGTCTCTCTCTTCACGCCAATATTATCTCACTTAAACTTCTACTTGGCTAATAAATTGAACACCCTGGCCTCTCAGTTCTAATAACAGGGTGTGTGTCTGCTTCACTCTTCCACTCCCATGGGCTCACACTGGATCTCAGCATCAGCAGAAACTCACAATCTCTGATACCTCAGTTCCAAATATCCCACTCAAGACCATCAGCATCTGTACTGCCTGCCTGCTCACGTGCTCAAGTCCTCCACTGCAACCATTCTTTGACATCAATACTTCTTAATACCTTGGCCCCTTTCCTGGCTCCCCTCCACATCCCCACTATTAGCCCTCACATGCCACCATTTGCTTTTCTGTATGATTTTGATTCTGCATACATCATCATAAACATTCTCTTGCAAACACTCCCTTAGTCTTCTCTCCCTCTGTTGTACTTCCCTGGCAAAACCCCAATCCCAGATGAACTCAACAGTCTGCCTTCTCTCTGCCTGCACCTGAACAGTCAAATATCTTCAATTATTTTAAACCTATGGTCTCAAAAACCAGATGAGCTCTTAATACTTCCCAGAAGTCCTACTGACTAGTTTTCTTTAGGAAAACACATTTTCCACTCTCAAAGATGTCTATTTCATACCTTCTCTCTCCTCAAATATCCTAGTCCCTTCTCCTCCCCCTCAGGTAATATTGCCCTTTCTTTACTGAGAAAATAGAAGTTATCCGACAGAAACGCTTCCTACCTTCAAACCTTCCTGCGACTCTACCCTTCTTGTAACTTCTGTTACAAATGAACATCTTCCTCTCTAAGACCTTTTAAGTCATCTAAGGCCCTCCATGTGCCCTTTGGACGTGCCCATCTGATTTTTCTTCTCAAGGGGTTACCTTTCTTCCTGTCAAATCATTCCTAGCGGCTTAAATACAAGCTTGAGTACAGCATTGACCAATAGAACTTTTTGTGATGACAGAAAGGTTCTGTACGTGTGCTGTCTAAATACAGTTTCCACTAGCCACATGTGACTACTGAGCTCTTGAAATGTTGTTATTGTGACTGAGGAACTGAATTTTTAATTGTTCTTAATGTAATTAATTTAAATTGCCACATGTGGCTAGGGGCTACCATATTAGACAGCATGGCCCCTATCTCCCATCCTAAATGAACTTTGCCTTGACCCTTATTCTCAGTATTGTTTTCATTTACTCATCTCCTATCCACTCCTTTTTCAATCGGGATTCAAATTAGGTATAGTGTATGATTTGCTTTGGGCAGAACTTTAGAGTTCATAAGTTTCCCTGCTGCCAAATCCAATTTATCTGTACTCATTTGTTTTTAACAGTGTTCATTACTACACCACCACAATCCCACCCCAAACACTCTCTTTGCTGGAACACCACATTCTCCTGGTTTTCCTCTTACCTTCCTGGCTCTGCCTTCTCAGGTTCCTCCTCCTCTCTCCAACTTTTAAAGGTCTGTTCACTAAGACTCATTCCTTGGACTCCTTTTGTTCTCAAGGTTTTTCCCTAATGCAAGGGGCAGGGAAATGGAGTTATAGTTAAAAGGGCTTCCCGTTGCAATTAGAATATAATCCAAACTCCTTCCCTTAACCAAAGGGCCTGACTGATCTGCCGTCGGCCAAACTCTCCCACCTTTCATTCCCTCCTTCGTGATCTCACTGGCCTTTCAATTGCTCTAACAGTTGAAAGTTTTAGGTTTTTTGCACTCGCCTTTTCTCTCTTTGTGGGACACTCTATCCCAGTCTTTGCCTAGTTTCGCTCTTTGCTATCCTTATGCCTTGGCTTCTATGTCACCTCTTCAGAGGTCTGACTACCTTACCCAAATTACATTCATCTCTTGTTATTCCTCCTTTTGGTTCCTTCAAAGCCGATATTGCTATTTGCATTTACTTATTCGTGTGTTGACTTGTTCAGGTCGGCTGCCTGGCCCCTGGAATTTAAACTTGCGAGCAGGGACAATGGGCTTTGCTCTCCCGTGGGTCACATCCCAGACGCCAGCACAGGCCCGACACCAGGAGGCTCAGGATAAAAGACCCGCGGACCGAAAGAATCAATGAGCCGGCAGAGGGGCGGGGAGGACGCGAGCGCGGCCCCGCTTGGGGGACGTAGGGGCGCGGCCAACGAGCGAGCAGAGGAAGCCCGCCCCTTCCGGCCGCGGCGCGGACGCCTCGGCAGCCACGGCGGCTGGACCGCGGCTGGCGCCGGCTCGGCCCGCCCCCTTTTCCGTGCCCCGCTCCCGCTCCAACGCCTGCCCTGCCGCTGTCAGCTGCATCAGCGTCCTACCGAGCCACGGTGCATGCTTCGCCGCTGCGGCCGCCGGCTGCTCTACGTCCTAGGCCTTAGCTTCCCGCTGCTGACCGGCCGGCCGCTTTTCCTCTGCCCGCACCGCCTCATGAGGCCGCAGGTCGTGTTCGTCCTCGGCGGTCCCGGCGCCGGCAAGGGGACCCAGTGCGCCCGCATCGTCGAGGTGAGGCCCGGGCAGCCGGCGGCTCCCTGTGCTTGACCGGACGCCGGGCCGGGCAGTCCCGCAGCGCGCGGCTGTCCGCGCCTCCCCTACGCGC
>NW_006790761.1:710174-740805 GCF_000442215.2 Lipotes vexillifer | reverse complement strand
CCCCCACCGCCCCGGAGCCGCGGACTACGAGTCCCGGCGACCGGCGCACCGTCGGCGTGGCGGTGGTTCGAGGGTCCGCCGGCGCGCGGCATGTCGGAACTGGTAGTCCACGTCCGCCCGCCTCGGGGGGACCCAGAAAGGAGGGGGACCGCTTGGGATTGCTTTGTTCCTGCGCCCCTCTTTCCTTACATTTTGGGGACCAAGTTCGTCTCGAGAGTGGGCTGGGAGAGGGATCCCGGGAGGGTCCGCTTCCGGGGACCCCAGCCCGCAGAGGTCAGTGTGTCGCTGGTTGTGGGGCGGCCGGAGGCGGCAGCAGCGTCGATTTGGGTTAGAGGCTGGGTGAGCCCACCGCTGCCTGATGGGGAGACCGGTTTTTCCACCACGCCCATTCCTGCAGGCCAGCCAAACTCTGAACCGTCTACTAATTGGTCTTTATCCTAGAAAGGAGCCCTGGGCGACAGGGCGTTACTTTAGGTGTTCTGAACCCGTCCAAGTCAGTACCAGCCCTGAGGCTCAGCACGGGTTGGTGTGGTTGGAAAAAGCCGTGGAGTATGAGATCAAACTTCAACCTCTGGCCCGGCTGCCAACTTACACTGAGTCCATGGCCAAGTCACTTCCTCTCTCCGAGTCTCGGTTGCCCCCACTAGAACAGTTGAGGCTGTGCACACAGATTTAAACTCAGTATGAAATGCCTCCCAAGTCTAAAATGGTGTTACTTTTTTTTTCCCCCAAAAACGTGGTAAGGTTAATGCTTCAATTCCGTTAACAATTTTCGAACAGATACGTGGTTAGCTGCAGTGTGGGTGAAAGGCTTATTGGAGAATCTGGGGAATGTTTGGGAGAGAAGGAAAACAGAAGATATCTAGAAACAGAAGAGGAGACCAGTAGTGCTGTAAAACACCAAATAATCCTTGTGAAACTCGGTGACCAGCAAAAGTTTTGACCCAGAACTTCTAAAATAGTTTCCTCCTCTTTTCCAGGATATGGCTTTTATTAGCTTTGGGATTTTACTCCTCTCCCAGGTTCATACAACCCACTCCTGTCCTATATTTTATTCTCTAAAGAGCATCTAGGAAAAGTCGGATGGTAACATCTTCATTATGTGTTTTACAGCTGTATTTATAATTGCTGATCATTTGTAAGACTATAAGTGGAGCTAATTCAACCAAAAGATACATATTTTTCTCATTTTTGTTCGTTCTTTTCGCTTTTTAAAAAACGACAATTGGATGGTTTCAGGTTTTTGTTGTATATATGAAACCTCTTACATGTAAATAGCATAGTAGGGGAAGGAGAAAAGACTTTATTTTTGTTTGTTTTTTGTTTTTATTTTCATTGAAGTATAGTTGATTTACAATGTTGTATCAGTTTCAGGTGTACAGCAAAGTGAATAAGTTATACATATACATATATCCACTCTATTTTAGATTCTTTTCCCATATAGGCCATCACAGAATATTGAGTAAAGTTCCCTGTACTATACAGCAGGTCCCTATTAGTTATCTGTTCTATACACAGTAGTGTGTAAATGTCAATCCCAATATCCCAATTTATCCCTCCCCCTCCCTTCCCCCCCCGCCCCCCGTAACCATAAGCTTGTTTTCTACATCTGTGACTCTATTTCTGTTTTACAGATAAGTCCATTTGTATCATTTTATAGATTCGCATGTAAGAGATACATGATACTTGTCTTTCTCTGTCTGACTTTCTTTACTCATTATGACAATCTCACGGTCCATCCATGTTGCTACAAATGGCATTATTTCGTTCTTTGTTATGGCTGAGTAATATTCCACTGTATGTATAAACCACATCTTCTTTATCCATTCCTCTGTCAAGGACGTTTAGGTTGCTCCCATGTCCTGGCTATTGCAAATAGCACTGCAGTGAACATTGGGGTGCATGTATCTTTTGAATCATGGTTATCTCTAGATACATGCCCAGGAGTGGGATTGCTAGATCACATGGTAGCTCTGTTTTTAGTTTTTTAAGGAACCTTCATACTGTTCTCCATAGTTGCTGTACCAATTTACATTCCCACCAACAGTGTGGGAGGGTTCCCTTTTCTCCATACCTTCTCCAGCCTTTATTGTTTGTGGATTTTTTTTGTGTGGTACACGGGCCTCTCACTGTTGTGGCCTTTCCCGTTGCAGAGCACAGGCTCTGGATGCTCAGGCTCAGCGGCCATGGCTCATGGGCCCAGCTGCTCCGCGGCATGTGGGATCTTCCTGGACTGGGGCACGAACCCGTGGCAGGCGGACTCTCAACCACTGTGCCACCAGGGAAGCCCTGTTTGTGGATTTTTTGATGATGGCCATTCTGATGTGTGTGAGGTGATACCTCACTGTAGTTTTATTTTGCATTTTTCTAATAATTAGCAATGATGTAATGATGCTTTTTAGCCATCTGTATGTCTTCTTCGGAGAAATGTCTATTTAGATCATCCGCCCATTTTTTGATTGGGTTGTTTGTTTTTTTAATATTGAGCTGCAGGAGCTGTTTGTATATTTTCGAGATGAATCTGTTGTCGGTCGCTAATATTTTCTCCCATTCTGAGGGGGAAAAGACTTTACTAGAGTCAAACAGATATGGGTTCAAACCCTAACTGTTCCATTTACTATCTCTTTAGTCCCAGAGAAGTTGTTGTTTTACCTTGGGTTCCTCTGTAAGAAGGAAGAAATAACACCTGTCTGGTATGGTATTTATGATTATGAAATGAGGTAAAATATCTGGCATGCATAGATGCAAATAATTTTTTCCTCTGTTTTAGAGTTCCTGTTCTTAATTTATGAGATTGGTTGTTTTTACTTTGAAGTGCACTGTAGT
This sequence comes from Lipotes vexillifer, assembly GCF_000442215.2. Classification (NCBI taxonomy): domain Eukaryota; kingdom Metazoa; phylum Chordata; class Mammalia; order Artiodactyla; family Lipotidae; genus Lipotes; species Lipotes vexillifer. Next base: position 737,979 of record NW_006790761.1, on the reverse strand, counting down.
TTTACTTTTTAAAAATTGGTTTATGGGGCTTCCCTGGTGGCACAGTGGTTGGGGGTCCGCCTGCCTATGCAGGGGACACGGGTTCGTGCCCCGGTCCGGGAGGATCCCACGTGCCGCAGAGCGGCTGGGCCCGTGAGCCGTGGCTGCTGGGCCTGCGGGTCCGGAGCCTGTGCTCCGCAACGGGAGAGGCCGCAACAGGGAGAGGCCCGCGTACCGCAAAAAAAAAAAAAAATTGGTTTATGACTGATGTATTGGAATGTATTTAAATATTTTGTTTTTGAATCATAATGTGACTTTAAGTGTTCATACCCAAATTGATAATACCCATATTACTCCACTGGGTTAAAAATAATCTCCACATTCTGTAATTAGTATTTATTCTTTACTCTGTTTGATAATGGTGGATAATATTTTAAACCTGTTAATTAAGAATTATAAGATTTCCATGATGAGATATGTTCTATAATGTATTATCTTATTCTTTAAGATTTCAACACTTATATGAGCTTAAATTCAACTGTTTTCTTACAATTCCAAATAGCTTATAATTCAGCAGTTGCTGTCTTCTAGTGGATTAAACAGTGGAATGTCTGTGGTCAGTTAAGTCAGGATTTTTTGTTTTCTTTCTTTTGTGAGTCTTTTGCATTTTTACTCAATGTTTTATTATACAGGCAAATGTAAGCTGAATCCCAAACGATTGTAATTTTTGGAGCTAATTTTTTTCTGTAGGGGAAAAGTTATATAAATCAAGGTTAAATTCCCCAACTATCATGCCATTACTAATTTAGCTAACAGGGTACCTGAAATGTGGCTGAAACAGAATTGTTTCTTTGGGAAGATTACATTAATTTCCAACTCAGGCCACCAGAAGTACATCTTTGGACCCTTGCTACAGAACCTGAGAATATCTGGCCCTCTAATATCCTGGGACATTGCAGTTATGGTTGAGGGTGTTACCAGAGGGAAGCTGTTGCTTGTTTTATTTTGTTTTTTTCTAGTTGTGAATTCTACCTGTGCTACTTGCTCTCCCAGACCTTGAGGAAGAAAAGGCAAATCTGATGCAGCATCTTCTGAAAGTGTTTTGAACTGGAAAGGAAAGGTTTGAGGGAGGCTTTGAGATTGAATTTTGCCCATTTAGTTGAACTGATCTTTTTCAGTTTTGTTTTATTTTCTAACTAATTTTTAAGTCTGTCTTCTCACACTCAAAGTTGTTTTTGAAAATTAGCCATTTTCTAAAGCAGTGCAATCAGGAGTCAAGTGCTCAGAGTGGAGTTATTATTGTGGAATAACTTGTGACTAAAAAATCATGATGGAAGATACTGTGTCATTTTTGAATTTTTTAAATTAAGCTTTATTTGTATTGTTTTGGCCCAAGAAAAATTATGGTGCCATAACCTAAACTTGTCTGAAAATAACAACCACGGTTTTGCATGTGTTAGCTGGGATATTTAAACCTACTCTCTTTTAAAGATGGTGAACATTCTGCTTAAATGAACAATTATGCTAAAGTTTATATCCATGCCAAATTGCTTTCGGTAGCACCCCAGAAGCATTTTTATCATCTTGTGTTTTAACTTCCTCCAGGACCTGTATGGGTAACTTAGACATTGTATCCTACCTGCTATGCTTAGAAAGTTTTGGGTGATACTGACTTTAAGTATGTAGAAATCAGAAATTTGATTTTATTTATCTTTTTGTCTCTAGTGTTGAACATTGTGCCTGACATATAGGTGCTTAATAAGTATTCTTTGAATGAATATATAGCACACCAGTTTGTCCTGAAGATGTAAAAAAATTTAAAATTCGGTCTCCAGGGGGCGCCCAAGGAGCAGTTAGTACTCCCAATTTCAGGACGAGAAGTATTTGAATGAAACCTCTGTCTTACTCTGATTTCTCATGTAACACTTCAGTTTACTCTCAGTGAATAAATGGTATAGTTGTAAAAATCTGATGAGCATTCTAAAACTTTTAAGCTCCTGATTACAAATCCCTAAAGCAGACTACCACTCATTAAAGAAACGAGATAGGAAGATCCACTGGACATTAAGCTTGCTTCAGAACAGGCCTTTCTCCTTTTGATGAGATGGGCTGGAGTAAGAGATAGGTTTTTGGGGGTTTTTTGTTTTTTTTAAAGGAAAGTTTAAATTATCTGTAAAAGAGAGTCCACAGAATCCTCGACTCTCCTGAAGCACCACCCTTTCATTAAGGTAATGGTAATGTGGGATTTTTGTTGTTGTTGTTGTTAAGAATTTGGAGGAGGGGAGAATATGTTCAGATTATTTACTATTCTTACTTTTGAAAACTTCATTTTTTTCTTTCCATTTTAAGTTACAGTAGTAATACATATTTGTTGGTGACCTCTAACCCTGAGGTCACCAGTATTAATTGTCTGGTATTAACTCTTTCTCAATATTTTTACAAATAAAAGTGCATACAGTTACCTTTTTAGCCTCCAAATGGGATTATTCTGGGTTTTTTAACTGAATGTATCATGGCCCTCTCAGGCCTCTACACATAGACTTAACTCATTTTTATTAGTAGCTGCAGAATAGTCCATAATACGGATGTTACCATAGCATAGTTTTACCATTCCCCCCCATTGATGGACATTCAGGGTAGTTTTCAGGAAATTATTCTGCTATTGCAAACAGTGCTTCATAAATTTCCTTGTAAATATAATATTGCATATGGATGCTTTTATTTTTGCAAACAAAATTCCTAAAAGTGGGATTGCTAAGTCAGAAGATAAGTGCATTTTTAATTTTAATTGATAATTGTTTGATTACTTTTCAAAAACATTATACTTACATTTCTTTCAGCAGTTGTATGCTTTTTTTTTGCTAGCACTGGATGATTACCAATCATTTTAATTTTTTCAAATCTGTTAATCTCCTCATCACAGTTTTTCTGAGTAAATTACTCATTTTTTCCAAGAAGTCCATTAAGGTGAAAGGCATAATTAGACTTAAAAAAAAATTTTCCCTTTACTTGTCATTTATTCAGAAAACATTCTTTGAGAGCTAGGCACTGTGATAGTTGCTAAAGTGAATAAGACACAGACCCTACTGTCATAAGTTTACAGTGAGCTGTGAGATATAGAAGTTAAACAGTGACTATGACAGGACAGAGTGGTAAGTCCTATGACAGAAATATACACACAGACCATTTAGATAAGGGACATTTAAGTTACAGCTCAGTGGGTCAGGGAAGGCTTCCTGGGGGGGCAATGATATTTATGAGCTGAATTTAGAAGGACAGTAGGAAAGAAGCAGCCAGGAGATGTGGGGGAGTGGAGAACACTTAAAGCAGAGTTACCCTTGCATAGGGTAGTTGGAGGTTTCAATTCTGAGAAAAGGCTAAGGAGAGTAAACGGACGCAAGTGAGATTGACCCAGAAAACACTTCCTAAATGCAAACTATTTGCTCTGTGTTGGGGGATACTGCCTTCTAGAGGTTCTCAATTTAGAGTAGAGATAAGACACATACTTGATAGAATTTCATGAGAAAAGATATGAAAGATTTTTGCAAATATTAAAGTTTAACATGAAATTGTTCTAAAATTGTTTATCAGGAGTTCCCTGGTGGCCTAGTGGTTAGGATTCTGGGCTTTCACTGCCATGGCCTGGGTTCAGTCCCTGGTCAGGGAACTGAGATCCCTCAAGCCGTGCAATGTGGCCAAAACAAAACAAAACAAAACTGTTTATCTTTTAGATTTGCCTCCCTAACTAGATTGTAATGTCTTCAAGGATGGGGACCCTGTCTTTTGCTCCTGTTCATTCTACTGCATGGTGTTTGAGGTGCCTACTTAACCTTAAGATCTTAGCTTAATACAGAGATTCCCAAACATTATCAGTTCATGGTCCTCTTAGTGTGTCAGTATTTTTTTTCACAAACACCTTAGTCCAAAATAAGTATCTAACAGTTGTATTTATTGAGTAATTGGATCCAAACAATACTTAATAAGTATTTTCTAACAACTTAGTAGCTGTTTGAAGAAACAGTACATATACATTAAAAGAAGTAGCAACTTTATTTCATTCTTATGTAACCACAGTCACTTCTAATTGGATGTAAATGCCTGTTGGCACTGCCCAGTTTCTCATACCTTGGAATCAGGTTAGATGCTTCCATACTCATTTTATTTCCCACATTAATTTTCACGTGGTACTTATTTTTATCACAGCAACTGCCCACCAAAAAGTCAGCATCACAAAGATGTGTCTTCGAAAAGAATGTGCATGATCTAAAGTTGCAATTGTGAGCTACCCTGAGCTGATAGTTCACATGATATCTAATAGCTGATAGTTCACATGATATCTAACAGTGTTGCTCTGTTTCCCTTAAAAATGTAAACCCAGGGCACTCTTGTGAATTCGCTGCAGTGCTCCAGGGTACTTTGGCATTCAGTTTGGGAACCATGAGCTAAAAATGATTTCCTCAGTGAAACTGGCCCTCACATTTTTAGACTAGGTCAGATTTTTCTATTATGTGATCTCAAAGCACTTCAAAACATCTGTCAGTTTGTTATTCTTTTGTCCTTTCAGTTTTTAATTCTGTTGTCCTTTATAACATTTATGTTTGTAGTTCACGTTTAATTTCATGGTTATTGGATTGTCTCCCTCATTACACCATAAGCTCCATAAGGATGAGAACCTTAGATTTCTAAATTTATTCTTATATCTTCAGTGTCTAGTACAATGTCTGGCATAAATTGATGCTGAATAAACATTTGGTAAGTAGATTTTGAAGCCATTCATACCTGGATTTCTGCCATTTAGTGAGTTATTTAAATTTTTGGCTCTTTGGTTTTCTCCCCTGAAAATTTGGGATATTAATCTACTTTACAGGGTGATTATGAGGATTAGCCAAGAGAATCCATGTAATAAAATGTCTGGCACAGTGCCTACTTTGTGTTTGCCACTTCATATCCTTGCCTATTCTGTGCTTATTTATAAATAGTCAATGAAAGAAATATCTTGAGCAGCGTCAGTAGCTACACTTCGGTGGTCATTCTTAGTCAGTAGACTGAAGAAAAATTGATTTGCAAGGATATGAACAAATGTCAAAGTGTCATACCAGTGTATCGTCTACTAGGCAGTATGTAGAGTTCACACTCCGCAGTTAGACTGTCTGGGTTTGAATCTTAACGTAACACCTACTATGTGTGAGATCTTAGCAAAAGTTTAGTTTCTCTATGCCTCAATTTCCTCATCTGTAAAATGGGAACAATAATATATAGTATCTACCTCAGAGGGGTGTTGTGAGGACTAAATGAGCTATTGTATGTAAAGTACTTAGAGCAGTGCCTGGCATGTGATAATTCCTATATAAATGTTAACTATTATTTTTATTATTATCATCATCATCGTACTTTTTCTGTGTTAGTTTTGCCTGCCCTCCTGCCACCCCTAGCTCAACCTTCTTTTGACTTGCTTAAGATTTTTTTCCTTCCTGATTTATTCCTTCGTACTTTGGAAGCTATACAGTCTGTTTTTAGTAGTTATCCTAGAAATTTTAAGCACACATATTATTTAACTTAAGTCTAATATTAATATTTTTACTCTCCCCCAAACAATACAAATACCTTAGGACACTTAACTCTATTTTCTGTCCTATTCTTTTTTTTAGGATTTTAATTTTATATTGACTTTTTTTTTAATCCCTGCAAATGACCTGTTAATGTTTTATAACAAATGTTTGTTTAGAATAACTTACATACGTACCATTTTCTTTACTAACCATTTATTTTTGCACCTCAGATCTTCCTTCTGAGATCATTTTCTTTCTTGAAGTATATCCTTCAGAAGGTTCTTTAATCAGTATGGGCTTGTGGTTAGGAAATTTTGCTGTATTCTTTACATGGTAGGTTCTTTTTTCCTACTTCAAGCACCTAGGGTATCATCCTTCAGAGGTCCTGACTTTATGTGGAGCTCGTTGATCTGACCTCCAATCCTATTTAGGTCTCAGTTTTTGTCTCCTTTCCCCTCTCTGTGGCTGATTAAATCCTGGGCTGTAGCCACCTGTGATTTGGGGATGGGGAAAGTCCCCAGGGCAGCCATAGCTCCAGCACTCTCTGGCTCTTCTGGATTTGTGCTTTCTTGATTTATCTGAATTTGAGTTACTCCTTTAATTTTTGGCCAGCTCAGTCATACATTAAAAAATAATAATAAAATTATATATTAATAAATATACAGATATTAGAGATTATATATATGTATCCAACTACATGGGTGTGCTGTGCTGGGAGGGGTTCCTCTCTTTTTTTTAGCAAGTTTATTTATTTATTTATTTATTTATGGCTCTGTTGGGTCTTCGGCTCGAAGGCTTTCTCCAGTTGCGGCAAGTGGGAGCTGCTCTTCATTGTGGTGTGTGGGCTTCTCATTTCGGTGGTTTCGCTTGTTGCGGAGCACGGGCTCTAGGCTCACAGGCTTCAGTAGTTGTGGCTCGCACGCTCTAGAGTGCAGGCTCAGTAGTTGTGGCGCACGGGCTTAGTTGCTCCGTGGCATGTGGGATCTTACTGGAACAGGGCTCGAACCCGTGTCCCCTGCATTGGCAGGCGGATTCTTAACCACTGCACCACCAGGGAAGTCCTGGGAGGAGTTTCTCTGAATGAATGTATATTTTCCACCCCCATCAAAATTAGACGCCTCTACCTAAGTCTGCCCTAGCTCAGAACACCTCTTCAATGTCAGTTCTTCCCCTTATCCTTACTTCCATTGAAATCTACTTGATTTACATCCTTTGGATTAAAGTTTTAGTGATGGTAATCGATTAAACACCACATCCTAGTTAAGATGCTAATAGGAGAGGACTGTAGTCACGAAAGACCTCCGAAAGTCACATAGGAGTACAGTATTTTAATGGTTGTCCTTCTGAATTGAAATTGAGAGCATTTCAGAGAAACCACTCTAGTAGTGGGACTTTCAGACTAGATAAGAGAGAAAAGATGGAGATGGGATAACCATCTTACTCTTTGTGTCATGTTAGCTTGATCACACTGACTCTTGCTAACCTTAAAGCTAGTACTTTTAGCCCAGTTGGCATATGAGAATGTATTTATTCTAACATTTCAGTTAAATTAAGGACATTTTTATAGACTGAACATGTGATAAGAGCATTTAGAACTTAATAGAGAACACGTGTGACTGAACATACTGTTTGCCGACAGTTTCCTGCTGCTGGTGAACAAAGGTAACCAAACAGCACTTTGGTAAAGGAAGAAGCCCCAGTTATTACATACCATTCTTAGAAACTTTCACTTTGAGGAACTGGATCCCAGAAAAAGCATTCTTGGTTTCCATTAGTTATCTCCAGAAGACAGGTAAGTTGGTGCCATTTATCATTAGGGTATATTCTATACCAACAATCAATTGAATATGCTTAGTTTGGGGCTCTACAAAAGACTGCTTCTTTGCTCACTTTGTGTTTGGAATTTCCATGATGTATTAGTCATTGATGTTGGCCACTGAAAAGTTCTATGTGTTTAATTTAACCTATAAGACTTTAAGTATAATTAGGTAGATAATAACATGAATTTCTGTTCTCTTGGTGTCTACTGGGAGTAAAGAGACAGTCCAGAAGATGTTTTATTGATATTATGTAATTGGGAATTGACTTGATGGTTAATTTAGGTTTTTAAACTGGAAATTTTTATTTGCTACTTATTTAATGATTGTTGGGTGAGGCAAGTGGAAATGGAAATGGTGTCACAAGTGGAGAAAGGCAAGAACGAAGCAAATGAAGGATGGTCAGAATCTGGCTGAATGGTGGGTCAGATATGCCTGGCTCTGTGTGTGGATAAAGTTCCTGATCTCTCCATGCTAGGATACAACAAAATGATAAAGTCCATGAACTTGGAGTCTCCTTTTTAATTTCCACCAGCAGATTCTGTCATGCGAAGGCCATAGTAGCTTGATGGCAAGACTCTGTATTTCCATGTCTGTCACCTAGGAATTACCTCAGAGGCCCACTGTGGAATAATCGTCACTGAGAGTCAGGAGACCTGGGTTCAAGTGCCAGTTTCCTGTCTGCTAACTAGCAAGTCAGCTTATCTCAGTTTCCCCTTTCGTAAAATGAGAGGTATGGAAATAGGTGGTCTTGCCAGCCCTACAACAGTTCTGTATACTGAGACTTCATTGTTAGATAGTATTGTAATCCTGTGTAGTCACGTTCAAGAGGCATGTTATCCAATCATTATGAATATGTGTATCTTCTTTGCCATTCCATGCTGTATGAATGGGAGCACCAAGGAATTGTATTTAATAAATTCCCACTGTATTTCATGTTTACATAGAACTTCAGAGTGATAACAAAGAATGTGTAAAGGCAGGAAAAGGAATAGTTTTTTGAAGTAGAACAATTGTGTATGTATGAATTTTTTTTAATTAAAAATATTTAAGAAATGGGACATTGGAGCCAACTTTCTTACAGTATAGCATAGTAGTAGAAACAATGTAGACTTTGAAGTCAGTTGTTGGTTCACATCTCAGTCTAACACCTGTGGCTATGTTGCTTAACTTTTCTGACTCTGTTATCTTCATTTGTAAAGTGATGATAATAATGACAACTTCACTAGATTGTTACAAAGATGAAACAGCGTAATGCTTCTGCAGTGTTCAGCACAGTACATGGCACTCAGTAAATTTGTAAAGGCTAGCATTATTTTAGAAAAGATCTACAGTGAAGAGATCAAAGAGTAATTTAGATTAAAATAGTTTTGGGGAGCATTGTATTCCCATTGTTTACTACAGCATAAGGAAATGATTACCCACACTAATCAGTTTACAGATTTTTAAAAACCCAGGACGGTATTTTAGAGTCTATCAAATATGAAAGGTCTTTCTACTTAGAGAAAATGTTTGGCGTTAACTTAGATTTAAAAATCCTAGAAAGGGCAAGTGGATTTAAGGAAAAGTTTATAGTATACATGCTCTTTATATTCAAAATAGGTTACTAGTTGCCAGATGGAGCTAATGACCTAATGATTGGATAAGTTTCATAAGTTAAGCCTGAATATGTACCTTAACTGTCCTCTTATTAAAAATATGCATACTTTTACTTTTGGTTACTTTTAAAATATATATATTTATTTATTTAATTTATTTGTCTTAGTTGCGGCTCATGGGCTCCTTAGTTGTGGCATGTGAATTCTTGATTGCGACATGCATGTGGGATCTAGTTCCCTGACCAGGGATTGAACCTGGGCCCCCTGCATTGGGAGTGCAGAGTCTTAACCACTGTACCACCAGGGAAGTCCCACTTTTGGTTACTTTTTAATTATATAAGTAGTACACATACATTATAGAAAAATTAGAAAATACAGAGGAGTAAAAAGAAGAGTGTAAAAATTACCAGTAATCTTACCATCCAGAGAAAACCACCATTAATCAATATTTTGGGACATATTTTTCCAGAGATTTTTTTTTTTTTAGTAGGCTTATACTCTGGAAACCTGCTTTTTACTTATAATAATATCACAAACATATCACCATGTTAATAAATGCACTTTTACTACATAATCTATATGATATTGTACTCTGTAGATTACATACATTATTTAATTAATTGATTCCTTGTTTTGGAAATTTTGTTTCTGACTTCAGAAGTTGTATTCTGTGTTTTTTAAAAAATACTTGGAGATATAATTTATATACCATACAACTCATCCATTTAAAGTGTAGAATTCGGGACTTCGCTGGTGGCACAGTGGTTAGGAATCTGCCTGCCAGTGCAGGGGACACGGGCTCGAGCCCTGATCTCGGAAGATCCTACATGCTGCAGAGCAACTAAGCCTGTGCACCACAGCTACTGAGCCTGAGCTCTAGAGCCCGTGAGCCACAACTACTGAAGCCCATGAGCCACAACTACTGAAGCCCGTGAGCCACAACTACTGAAACCCGTGTGCCACAACTACTGAAGCCCGTGCGCTTAGAGCCCATGCTCCGCAACAGGAGAAGCCACCAGTGCGTGAGAAGCCCACACACTGCAATGAAGAGTAGCCCCCACTTGCCACACTACAGGAAGCCTGCACTCAACAATGAAGACCCAACACAGCCAAAAATTAATAAATAAAATTATTAAAAAGAAATAAAATTTTAAAAGCATAGAATTCAGTGTTTTGGGTATATTACGTTATTAATTTTGGTAAAATATATCATGAAATTTACCATTTTAACCACTTTAAGTGTACAGTTCAGTGGCATTAATTGCATTTACAACGTTGTGCGACCATCACAGCAATTTCTAAAACTTTTTCATCACCCCAAACAAAAAGTCTGTTAGGCAGTAATTTCCCATTCTTCCCTTCCCCCAGCTCCTAGTAACCTGTAATCTACTTTTTGCCTCTGAATTGCCTATTTTAGGTACTTCATGTAAGTGGAATCATACATTTGTCCTTTTTTTTTATGGCTTATTTCACTTAGCATATATGTTTTCAGGTTTCATCCATGTTAGCATGTATCAGAACTTCATTCCTTTTTATGGCTGAATAATGTTTCATTGTATGTATTTATTACATTTTGTTTATCCATTCATCTGTTGTTGGATAAGGGCTGCTTCCACCTTTCCGCTATTGTGAGTAATGCTGCAATGAACACTGGCATACAAGGATCTGTTTGAGTCTTTTGGGTATAGAGCTGGGAGTGAAATTGCTGGATCATATAATAATTCTGACTTGTTGAGGAACTGCCAAACTGTTTTCCACAGCAGCTGTACCATTTTACATTTCTACCCGTTATATGTGGTTTCTTTATCCTCACCAACCCTTATCATTTTATGTTTGTTTGATTATAACCACCCTACTAGGTGTGCAATGGTATCGCATTGTGGTTTTGATTTGCGTTTCCTTAATGACTAATGCTGTGAGCATCTTTCATGTCTCACATGTCCTTTTTTTTTTTTTTTAAAATAACCATCCTGAAGGGTGCACTGGCATCTCATTATGGTTTTGATTTGCATTTCCCTGATGACTAATGAGGAACTTTCCCATACTGGCCATCTGAATATCTTCTTTGGAAAAATGTCTGTTTGAATCCTTTGTCCTTTTTTTGCCCCCCCAGAATATTGCATTTAAAAAATTGTCTTTTGCAATTTTTAAAATTGGGTTATTTATCTTTTTATTGCTAAGTTGTAAAGTTTTAAAAATATATTTTTGGTACAAGTCCCTTATCCAAATACATGATTTGTAAATATTTTCTCCCATCTTGTGGCTTGTCTTTTCATTTTCTTGGTAGTGTCCTTGGAAGCACAGAAGTTTTAAATTTTGATGAGGTCTCATATCTTGCACTTTAGAACATACAGTATGCTTTCTATTGCCTGTGGTACAGAGATTAAAAGATTGATAAAGTGAGGCCAGAACTGTAAAAGAGGTATAACTGATAAGTGTATTGTGCCTGGGACTGAGAGTTGAGGGTGGAAGAGAGAGGAGATAGTGGTAGATGGAAAGGAAGAGTGGGAGCAACAGATTCTTGATCCTTCCTTGACTGATTCCAGGGCATAATTGGGTCCAAGTTAAGTCAGGCTAGAGAGGTGGAAGAGGTTGTCCATTTTGCAAAATGGTTTCCAGCATTCTTCCTGTTGTGTAGTCATGGCAGGAAAGAAAGCTTTCCATAAAAATTTCCCATAAGCTTTACCACTTTTTAGGACATTTCCTTTGTGTGAAGAAGTTGGATTCTAATCAAGAACCAGTAATCCCTTAGATCCTGTTCTACATTATATAAATGGGTACAGTTGTCTATGGTCAACATTGAATCCCAGGCTGGGCTAGGGTATGATGGCTATACCATCAAAAATGTATATTCTTAGACTGACTTTAATTTTAGATTGAGAAAAATGTAATCATGAAAGTAAATTTTACACCAAAAAAGATTGGAAACATATACTATTTTTTAAAGCCAAATATTGATTTTCCTCACACTTTCTCCTATTAGCACAGGTTGATGGACTAAAAATGAAGATGATTCTTTGTTGTCTAAGCTAGATTAATTTTCTCTTTTTAAAAAAAAGTCAGTTGAGAGTGGTTGGCACGATAAAGTTCTGAAAGTGCTCCAAGGGGTCATTCTGGAGACTAGAAGTAGTGTGGGTACATTGTCTGTCATGGAGGTGTCATTTCCAGAACATCTTGCTTATAATTTTGAACTCTAGTGTCTAGAGTAAGGCTTCACTGAAATATGTTTCCTTTTAAACTTTTGCTGCTGTGCCTTTTGGATCCTCTCAACTGAGTATGTCTCTATATTTCCATCTGTTTTTAGGCTATAAAACTGGACTGTTTTCTGTCTCCTTCTATAACTCTTGACTTCATGCCCATGCAGTGTGTTTCAGTGTTGCTATATTATACTTTTGTTTCTCCTTTGTTTAAGGAATGGATCACTTTCCAAAGAAATTTTTATCTAAACATTTGACTTGATTTTTGCTGCTATTCTCTACAGTGATTTAGTTTTAAATTTTAAATAAGTTTGTGATTGTACAGGTACTGTTTTTCTTTTTTCTTGAACTTAGATAATGTTTTTTTTTAACACCATTCCATTACACACATTATTGATGGAGTATATTCTTTTATTTTTTATTTATTTATTTATTTATTTATGGCTGTGTTGGGTCTTCGTTGCTGTGTGCAGGCTTTCTCTAGTTGCAGTGAGTGGGGGCTACTCTTTGTTGCGGTGTGCAGGCTTCTCATTGCGGTGGCTTCTCTTGTTGCAGAGCACAGGCTCTAGGCACGCAGGCTTCAGTAGTTGTGGATCGCAGGCTCACTAGTTGTGGCTCACGGGCTCTAGAACGCAGGCTCCGTAGTTGTGGCACACGGGCTTCGTTGCTCCACGGCATGTGAGATCTCCCTGGACCAGGGCTCAAACCCATGTCCCCTGCATTGGCAGGCAGCTTCTTAACCACTGTGCCATCAGGGAAGCCCTTAGACAATGTTTTTTATGTAGGGATTTTTATTCTTAATGTGAGGCAGTTCGTTTTGCTGTTCTCTTAGGATTTGATATTAATAAAACACTTAAATCAACAATCTTTCTTTGTGATGCTGTATAAAAAATAAATTAATTAATTTAATTAAATTTTTAGAAAACCCAGTCTTTGTGATATTTGCCATTTAGAGATGTGTGGATAGAATATATGCTTTTTTTAAATTAAAAATTTAGTAAGTTTATATACATGTACATTGAGAGTCAAATAATTCAAAAGTACGTAAAGTAAAAAGTGAAAGTTCTCCTTAACCTTGACCTACTCTTTTTTTTTTTTTTGGTTGCTTTGGGTCTTCATTGCTGCGCATGGGCTTTCTCTAGTTGCGGTGAGCAGGGGCTGCTCTTCGTTGCGGTGCGCAGGCTTCTCATTGCAGTGGCTTCTCTTGTTGTGGAGCACGGGCTCTAGGCACACGGGTTTCAGGAGTTGTGGCACACAGGCTCAGTAGTTGTGGATCGCAAGCTCTACAGCACAAGCTCTGTAGTGGCGCACGGGCTTAGTTGCTCTGCTGCATGTGGGATCTTCTCGGACCAGGGATGGAACCCGTGTCCCCTGCATTGGCAGGCGGATTCTTAACCACTGCGCCGCCAGGGAAGTCCCAGCCTACTCTCCTTATGTAATCACCTACCAACGTTTTTGTGTGTGGCTTTCTGGTCCTCTTTTGATGTATTTATACACAGATAAAAATGCACACACACAAACGTTGTCTATTGTTATTTTTTTGCTTAACAGTGTATCTTGGATAGCTTTCCATATCAGAACATGCAGATAGCTCAACTCCGTTCATAATATATACAATAATCTGTTTAACTATTCATATATTTGTGGACATTTAGATTTTCTGTTTACAGATGATGCTGACATAAACATTCATTACATATGTCTTTGTGCACATGTGCAACTATTTCAGTAGCACAGCTCCTAGAAATGGCATTACTGAGCCAAAGGGTATGCAAACTTAAATTTTGTTAGACTCTGCCAAATTGCCCTCTAAAAAGGCTGAACCAATTTACACTCCCACGAACTGTCAGGGTGCTGGTTCTTCCCCACCCCGACCCTTGCCATAGCCAGATATAAGTCTTTATTTTAACCAATCTGGTGGGTGAAAAATGAAATCACATTGCTTTAATTTGCATTTTCATGATTACCAGTAAGGTTGAGAATCTATTCTTTTCTCTGAATTGTTTTTTCTTTGCCCTTTTTTTTTTTTTTTTGCGGTACACGGGCCTCTCACTGTTGTGGCCTCTCCCGTTGTGGAGCACAGGCTCTGGACGCGCGGGCTCAGCGGCCATGGCTCACGGGCCTAGCCACGCCGCGGCATGTGGGATCTTCCCGGACCGGGGCACGAACCCGTGTCCCCTGCATCGGCAGGCGGATTCTCAACCACTGCACCACCAGGGAAGCCCTCTTTGCCCATTTTTGTATTGAGCTATTTTCTTCGTTAGTAGGATCTCTTTGTATACAACGTATATTACCCTATCACCTTTGTATGGTGAAAATATTTTCTCCCAAGCTATTGCTTGTCATTTGGTTATATCTGTGATAAGTTTTTATTGTTCACGTGGTCAAACATAAATCTTAGCTGTTTTGGTTCTTGTTTTGGAGTGTCTTTCTCTATCTCAAGATTATCTTCCCCTGGTACTATCCTAGGGTTTTTTTGTTTTTGTTTTTTGCTTATGTTGTATTGTTTTAGAGCTCTAATTTACCTGGAATTTAGTTTTGCATATGATATGATGCAAGAGTCTAATTTTTTTTCAGATGGGTAGCCAGTTGCATGGTATCATTTATTAAATAGTTCATCTTTTCCCCGTTGATTTTTAGATGATGACTCTATCACTTATTGAATTCCCATTTATACTTGGGTCTGTTTCTGGACTCTGTTGAATTTCATTTTTCCGTTTGTCTATTTTTGTACCAGTATCATGCTGTTTTAATTACTGTAGCTTTATAATATTTTATGCCACCTGGTAGGACATGTTCCCATTTGTAGTTGTTAATATTATTTTCGAATTTGGTCATTCTCTCACATTTACCCTTCCTGATAAACTTGAGAATCAACACATCAAGTTTCATTAAAAAATAAATAATCCCAGGTGAAGTTTGATTGTGGATGCCATCAATTTATAGATTAATTTGTGGAAAATTTAAATATTTACAGTATCGAATGTTTCTATCCAGGAACGTAGAATGCCTTCTTTTTATGATACTGATTTTAAGTGTTTCTAGTTTCTTCTTATAATTCTCATATACTAGTTTTAGATTTATCCCTAAATTTAAGTTTTTAATACTGTTTTTTATAGGATTTTTTAAATTGAGGTACAATTGACTCGAATAGGATCTTTTAAAATGTATGTTTTCTAATTAGCCATTGCTAATTGGTTGGAAGGCTATTGATCTGTTTATAAGAAGATAGTAAGCATTCTTGTTCTCATAAAATTTTTAATGAACTCAAATACATCTGTGATGCCAGTTTTTGGAGCCTGTGTGTTTGAGGGTATTTTCATAGTGAATTGCATTTTCATGTGTCATATTTTCCTTGTTCTATAGTTATTCTTTGACTTCACTCCTTTATTGCTATGTAATTAGTAGTTTAGCCACTGATTATCTTGGACTTTGCTCCAGGAATAGCGTATATGAGTTAGTCTAACTCCTCCCTGACCCGTCTGAGTGCTCTCATAGTAGGTCTTGAATCTAGTAGCGTAGACCATGTTTTTAGGAGTATGTTCTTCATACTCCTAGTTTTAACAGCTAATAATGATATTTGGCTGTGGCTGATGGTGTAATGTAGTATAGATATGATTTCTGGTAGTATAGATATATTTCTGTTTTACAAATGAAGAAACTGAAGTCTAAAAAAGGTTAAGTAAATTTCCTAGAGTCACACTGGATTGTGACAGAGTTTAGTTATAAAACCTTATCTCAGGCTTCCCTGGTGGCGCAGTGGTTGAGAGTCCGCCTGCCGATACAGGGGACACGGGTTCGTGCCCCGGTCCGGGAAGATCCCACATGCCGCGGAGCGGCTGGGCCCGTGAGCCATGGCCGCTGAGCCTGCGTGTCCGGAGCCTGTGCTCCGCAACGGGAGAGGCCACAACAGTGAGAGGCCCGTGTGTCGCAAAAAAAAAAAAAAGAATTGATTATTTAATTAACGAGATGAGATGAGTGTTTCTTAAGATTAACAAGACCTCTGTACCTATCCATTAATGTTGGAAATTTTCAAATTATTGCCTGTGAGCTCCTGGAATCCCTGGAGGCTTCTGGGCCTCATCTTCATCTTTGACTATGTTCCATCCCTTTCTGTTATATGGAATGTGGATTGATTCAGAATGGCTGAGATGAATTAAAAGAAGTAAAAATACTGGAAATGACCAACTGGAATGAAATTGGAGTGTGAAAATTCCAATTCACAGTTGCTATAGGGTCCATTTGGCATGTAAAACAGATGCCAAAATCCTCAATATTCTGAGAAGTCTTCTGCAAAATGTCAGAGGGATATTGAGGCCTTACAGAAGGCCTTACAGAAATGAGAAAACAGTCTATTTCACGGCTTCTAAATCACCCTTTCTTTAAGTTTTATTTATTGTTCTACCTTCTTGTCATTGCCTCTGAAGAATCACCTCTTCCCCAAGCAGACAGTGCTGGTAAAGACTGAATTCCTTAGGAAAAGTTAATGCAAATATGAAAAATTGACTTTATTAATTAATAGTAGGGCTTAAGTCACTGTAAATATGTAAGTCATTATTTCATCCTTTGTGAATATAACCTGTTTATTTCCCCAAATTAGCACATTGCCTGGCACTTTATAGAGACTTAATAAATATTTATGGATTTAAAATAAGTTCCATGTATAGCCTGAATTAAGGTTTTCTTACATGAAGAGCAAAACATTGAGGAAAATAAATTAGTGCTGTAATTGTCTGCAGTTGAATGGATTATTTCCCTCCTTTTTCTCCTTTGCAGGATATAAGCTTTTAAACTATCACTCTTTAATTAGAGAAAGAAATATGCTTCATGTTAATTTGGAGTCTGTCTGCTAAAGATTTTGCCTAAGAAAAGATTTAGCTTGGTTTATAACTTTCATAGTTTATAGTTAATATGTAGATTTGTAATTAAATAGGCATGGTCAAACGTGATGTACACATTTGGAAATACAATGAGGGCGGACTAAAAATGAGATTGGAAATCAGCTAGCAATTTAAGTCAGATATTATATATTTTTTTTTCTTTTTTTTTAAAAATTATTTATTTTACTTTTGGCTGTGTTGGGTCTTCATTGCTGCACGTGGGCTTTTCTGAAGTTGGGGAGAGGGGGGCCACTCTTCGCGGTGCACGGGCTTCTCATTGTGGTGGCTTCTCTTGTTGCGGAGCACGGGCTCTAGGCGCACGGGCTTCAGTTAGTTGCGGCACACGGGCTCAGTAGTTGTGGCTCGCGGGCTCTAGAGCGCAGGCTCAGTAGTTGTGGCACACGGGCTCAGTTGCTCCGCGGCATGTGGGAATCTTCCCGGACCAGGGCTCGAACCCGTATCCCCTGCATTGGCAGGCGGATTCTTAACCACTGCACCACCAGGGAAGCCCCAGATATTATATTTAACCTTTCTCCCACTGTCTTCTTTCCTTCCTATGCCTCCTTCCCTCCTTCCTTCCTCTTTTCCCTACCCCTTCCCTTTCTCTCTCTCTATCCACTCCCATTCCTCCCTCCCTTCCTTTCTTTCTTTCTAACCTCTGTAAAATGGTGATTATAAGAAAAATCCTTTTTCTAACCCTCTGTGGGTAAAACTGGAAGGAACCCTAAACAGTTCACCACTTTTCAGCATCTGGGCACTGTACAGCAGTTCTTACAGTCAAAAGTAAGTTCTCCAAGACTGGCAGATAATGTTACTGGAAAGTGCTTATCAGACATCTCAAAGTAATCAGAAAAAGTTCTGTTGGAAATGCCTTTTGAAATAAATGATAGCCTTACGTGAAGTGTTGCTGGGATGCTGTAAGCTCTAAAGACATTGTTTGCAACAGTGCCAAACTGGTGAGTCTGGATGGCTCCGGATAGCATTTCCAGGTGTTATGCTGAAGGTGCATTGTTGACAGTACATAATCAGAATTAGATTTTTAAGGTTCACTAATTTTACAGGGAATGCAAAGTAACTTAGTCTTAGATGCTTCATAGATGTGTCAGCTATTTAAAGGACACCAATAGTTTTAATTCAGTTGCTTTAAAAATATATTTGTATCTGCTATCTCTGCTGTGTTCCCTCTATGTAGCTCAAGGCTCAGTAGCAGTCCAATGGCACTTTCTAATTGCCATACTCACAGGAGGAGGTGCCTGGCATGTGGATCTCCTCTGCCCCCAAGGACTTGCCATTTACACATCATTTGTACCTTGAACTCTTTTTTGCTATTGTTTTGGTTTTGATTCTTTTTGTTGTCGTTTTTATTCACATAGAACGACATTACCTAAATTTAGAAAGGAGGAAAGAGAATTGCTAAGAAGGGAGAGAAGTTATCAAGATGATTTGAGATTTGATACCGTAAAATTGTCAACATTTGCTTAGTTGTAGTAACAGAGTGCTGTTCTGTACTTGTTGAGAATATGGTGCATTTCTCCTCCCTCCAAATCTTAGTGTCTAAATTCACAGAAGTTATTGAGTTGTTTTTCAACTTCTTAAAGGAGAAAATGAAAGTAAAAAAATTTAGACGTTTACTCTAAATGAATTGAATTTATACATTTGTCACTAGATAACTACTATTTTTAGCTGAATAGTGGCTTGTAATTGTAGCTATTATAGTTTATAGTGTTTATAATTTGCTGTGGTTTAAATGTTGGTCTTAGGACTGTAATTAGTGACCCACTAGATTTTAATTGCTAGGAAATTTCAGAGAATGTGAAAAAGTTTGGGTTAAGCCTGGGAAATATCCATTCTTGCTTTCCTCAAAATTGGCATCAGTGACTACTTAATGACAGCAGAATGCTTTGAAAACATGCTCTTTAAAGTTTAACTATAATTAAATACCATAATAACTAGTGTGTAAGTGATAGTTGCTTTTTTGTTATAGAAACTCTGTGGTAAGAGGAAAGCTTCAGCAAAATCCTTAAGAAAAATATAGTATAAAAAAGTAACTGGTAAATAGAGGATTTTAAAAAATGGAATGTGGATGAGAAATAGACATATATAGATTTGACATGATTATATTTATTTAAATTCCTTATCTCCTTGGACTTTGCAGATAAGGTTGTTTTCTGTGTAATTTTTTAAAAACATATCATTTGTACACTTCTACAATTTACAAATAGTCTCTCTTTTAAAAAAGTGATATGCCAAAACCCATTGTAATGTAATGGAAGCTTGCAAATTTGAGCTCTTCAATGTCAGGAAACAAACGGTGTGTGTACTAATTTCTAAATTACTAGCTGGGTTTCTAAATGTATATGTTGTTCATACAGCCAAGGCAGTCTGTACAGAGCAATCTGTATTGTTGGTGTTTCACTGAGCGTTTGCCATTGTTTAGCACTGTTTGTCTCTGCATTTATTCAATATTACCATATGCTATAATCTCTAGACCAGATGAGAGCATCCAGCAAGCATAGACTTCCAAGCAGGAGCCAGGGTAAGCAGTGGAAAATGAAGCTGCTGTAAAATTTTGTGGACAGCCATTGCAAAATGCTTTCTGAAAACTGTACATAGTAAATGGGAAAGTAGGTCACATCTTGTTTTTTATAAAGTCTTTTCCATATCCATACCCGTCTTTCAAAATTTATACTTGGTGATAAAAGTAGGCATTTAAAAATGGTGTGGTGTGAAAATAATTTTAAAATAACAATTTAAATAATTAAGTACTTTTGTATTTATTTCCATTTTCTGTAAATGATGGGAGTGTTTTTAAAAGCCTATTACAACAACTAAATACACTTTTGATCATTTCTTTTAATGCAAGGAGCTGTATGCCTAAGAGAGACATGAGTGATACTATGGTTTTTGTTTATTCTTCTCAAACTTTATATCCAATTTTAGTCAGCAAATAAACTATTTAGTTTGTTTTTCTTTGTTGACTACCTTATTGTTGGCTTACTTTAGTAATAAACAAGAACAAGTTTAGCCAGCAATTTTTAGAGACAGAAAAGGAGTAAAGAATGGCTTCTGCAATCTTAAAAAAAAAAGAGAGAGAGAGAGAAAACTCACTGTAGCCTCAGTAATTGAGAGAGTTAAGTTTTATAAAATGTGCAATTGAAACATTCTATTCTGGAAGGAGGGGTGGGAGTGTGGGCTGCCTCAAATCTTAACATGGAAATTAAAGATAAAATTTAAGTTATCAAATATTTATGGTACACTTACTATGAATGAGATAAAAACCCATTTAGGGAATCTTAAAAATTTGGGACTAGATGATTGTTGTAATTGAACATTGAATATAGATCTCAGTATTCTGATATTTGAGAGTAAAAACAATCTATTTTATTATTATGAAAATAGATTTTATAGTTCTTTTGATTTAATAAAAGGGAACATGCTAGTTCATGTGGAGGAAGAAGCTTTTCAGTATTCATAATTGTCTCTTAGATCCGTATTGTTTTCTCATTCCAGCCACGGGGAAATGGCAGAATAACACTATAGCATCTTATGTGACTTAGTTCAACTATTATCCTATACCCTGACCTAATACATTATTTGTAAATCCTTAATAATGACCATCACAATTGTAATACTACTATACTCCTGACCTTTCACAGTGTATTCATCATATCTGTTATCTCACTTAAGTCCTTTGATTGGTGTCTCTGTCAAAACCTTTAAAGCCGGGCTTCCCTGGTGGCGCAGTGGTTGAGAGTCCGCCTGCCGATGCAGGGGACGCCGGTTCGTGCCCCGGTCCGGGAAGATCCCACATGCCGCGGAGCGGCTGGGCCCGTGAGCCATGGCCGCTGGGCCTGCGCGTCCGGAGCCTGTGCTCCTCAACGGGAGAGGCCGCAGCGGTGAGAGGCCCGCGTACCGCAAAAAAAAAAACAAAAAACCTTTAAAGCCAGACTTCCCTGGTGGCACAGTGGTCAAGAATCCGCCTGCCAATGCAGGGGACACGAGTTCGAGTCCTGATCCGGGAAGATCCCACATGCTGCGGAGCAACTAAGCCCATGCACCGCAGCTGCTGAGCCTGTGCTCTAGAGCCCATGAGCCACAACTACTGACCCTGCGTGCCACAACTACTTAAGCCTGTGTGCTCTGGGGCCCGTGCTCTGCAGCAGAGAGAAGCCACTGCAGTGAGAAGCCCACACACTGCAACAAAGAATAGCCCCACTCGTCACAACTAGAGAAAGCCCGCACACAGCCATGAAGACCCAACATAGCCAAAAATAAATAAATAAATTTATTTTTTAAAAAAACCCAAAAACCTTTAAAGTGAATGCATATATTTACACACACATGCACACACACGCGTGTATGTAATAATATAAAAATGGTGTGTATATATAATATAAAAATGCTTCCAGGTTATTTAAGATAAGTATCTTCATGATGGCAAGGAGGTAATTGATGGCTTTTATCTCCTGCTACCTGTCAGGCTCTTTGGTAGGCATTTTATATAAATACATTATCTCATTTAATCATCACCACTGAATTATAAAATAGGTATCTATATTCCCATTTTACAGATGAGACCTCTCTAGTCACAACTAGAAAGGTGGGAAATGGACTTTTGAGAGTGGTAAAGAAGATACTGGTTTAGATGGAGAGACAGTGATATTCTAAGACACTATTTGATTATGTGTCCACTCTCCAGAGTGGTCAGGAAAGCTAATTTCATGGAGGGGTAGGACTTGTACTGTTTACTGAGAAAGGGAACAAAACAGAAGAATGGGGTTTGTGTAAGTGCTGATGAGTTCAATTTAGATGTGTTGAATTTAAGGAAGGGAGCATCTTATAGAAGGTGGGTACAGCCAACTGTGGTAAGATTTTGGGGGTTTTGCCTTGAATTATATAGATTTTTGTTAGACATTTCTTTGAACATTATTAATAACATTTAAACTTTGTGAAGGAATATGATGAGCTGTTAATGCCTTGAATAGTTAAATAAGTTTCGGGTTGATTGCATGATTTGTGAACATTATAGCTACCATATGCTACGTAGGTTAAGGATATTTTTTAAGCAAACTGGATTGTATGAAATCTCTCTTCAGTGTTTCTTTATTATTTATTTATTATGTAAGCAAAGCTTGTTTATTATAGAAAAATTAGAATATAAAAGTTACCATGAAGGGAAACAAGCAGTAGTCCTAACCCTGGGTTGAATGTATTTTGATCTTTTTCCTATGTGTTTGTTCTTTCAGAAATATGGCTACACACACCTTTCTGCAGGAGAGCTTCTTCGTAATGAAAAGAAGAACCCAGATTCACAGTATGGTGAACTCATTGAAAAGTACATTAAAGATGGAAAGATTGTGCCAGTTGAGATAACCATCAGTTTGTTGAGGAGGGTAAGGAGTGTGAATGCCAACCAGTTAAAACCAACAAGGAACTGAGAAATTAAATCTGCCTTCCCTTTGAGTAATGAAAAAAATCAGAGTATTGAATTTCTTGATTGTGGAGGGTGGTCCTGGTGTTTGAGAATGGCAGAACTGGAAATTCCACTTTCACCTGGGAAGAAATTGGACAGTAGGAAACATTCTCTACCTTGGTCTAGGATCAGCTACAACTGAACATTCATATGTGTACATTTGACCCTTCCCAGCATGCGGACAATCCATCCTCCTTCCATTTCTATTTCTTTTTCCTCCTTGCCCTTTTCTGTTTTCTTCCAGACTTTGTCCCTCCCTCTTTCTTTTCCTCCCTCTTTCTTTCCCTCCCTCTCTCCCTCCCATGACCCTCCCAGTGTTGCCATTCTCTCAGTCTTGATGTTTCCTTTTCTGGTGCATGCATCACCATCTTCAGTGTGAAATGCTGAGACTAACAGCTGTCAAACTAAAATAGGTCCCATCTAAAAACAGATACCTTGCATTTACATGATAACTCTCCAGTATAGATTCTCAAGATTATAGTCATTAATAGATATTTCACATACAAGAAACGTGAAGGAGAAATGGAAGAGTGGGCACAGCAAGAAATAGTTGAAGCCCAACGGAAAAGAGATACACGAGCTTCTGATTGGAACCAGAGAGACTTGAAGAGTGGCTCTTTCACACACATTCTTAACTCTTGTTTCAGAGATTGGAGTAACCTGCTTCCATTCAGAGTAACTAAATCCTCTCTCCTCATTCTCTGGATTTAATGCCCTTTCTCCACTTTTATGCTTAATTGTGAAAGAATAGTCTACATTTTTTACTTTTTCATTTTCTACTCTTCAGCTCTTTGCACTAAGACTCTATTTCCATCTTCATTGAAACTATTCTTGCTGATGTTACCAGTGACCTCTATCAAATCTAGGGGATATTTTCAGTCACTTTTCTTGTAACCTTTAACTTCCTGTCTTTTTGAAACTTGTTCCTCCTTTGTTCTCTGTGACACCATTTCTCTTGATTCTCTTCCTCCTTCAGTGACTGCTATTTCTTAAGTCTCCTTTGATAACTCTTCTTCTGCAAGTTTCTTAAACCATGATGCTTCTCGGGGTTTCATCCTTGGTCCTCCTCTTGTTTTATGCATTTCTTGCTGGATGTTGTTAGCCATGTCCAAGGTTTTCACTGTGCTAATGATCCCAGAATCTATCTATAAGTCTAGCACAAATCTCTTTTTCTGAACTCCAGACCTATATTTCTTTTCTTTTCTTTTTTTTGGCTGCACTCCGCCTCTTGGAGGATCTTGGTTCCCTGACCAAGGATCGAACCTGCACCACCAGCAGTGAAAGCATGGAGTCCTAACCACTGGACTGCCAGGGAATTCCCCAGACCTATATTTCTAACTAACTATTAGGCATCCATCTGAATGTCTCACAAGTATCTCAAAATCAACATGTCTGAGTCTGACTGTATCATCTAAAATGTGATCACCCTTTATTTCCTATCCTGGTTAATGGTTCTACCATCTACCCAGCTGCCCAAGCCAGAAATCTGGGAGCCATCCTGTATTTTCCACCTCTTCCTCAATTTCCCAGATCCACTCAGTGAGCAGATCCTTTCAATTATCTTTCTCTTTATCCTCTTCTATTTATTGATAGTTTTTTTTTTTTTTTTTGCGGTACGCGGGCCTCTCACTGTTGTGGCCTCTCCCGTTGTGGAGCACAGACTCCGGACGCACAGGCTCAGCGGCCATGGCTCCCGGGCCTAGCCGCTCCGCGGCATGTGGGATCTTCCCAGATGGGGTCACGAACCCGTGTCCCCTGCATCGGCAGGCGGACTCTCAACCACTGCACCACCAGGGAAGCCCTATTGATAGTTTTTTTTCTCCTCTATTAGTACTATCATCTTAGTTCAGATCCTCTTTTTGTCTTTTTTTTTTAATAATATTGGGAAGAATGCAGACATTATGTTGGGAAATCAATCACTGAAGTGTATTTTTCATTTTTTATTTATTTATTTTTTGGCTGCGTTGACTCTTCGTTGCTGTGTGCAGGCTTTCTCTAGTTGCGGCGAGCAGGGGCTGCTCTTCGTTGTGGTGTGCGGGCTTCCCATTGCAAGCCCGTGCTCTTGTTGTGGAGCACGGGCTCTAGGCATGCGGACTTCAGTAGTTGTGGCTCGCAGGCTCAGTAGTTGCGGTGCATGGGCTTAGTTGCTCCGCGGTATGTGAGATCTTCCTGGACTGGGGATCGAACCCGTGTCCCCTGCATTGGCAGGTGGATCCTTAACCACTGCACCACCAGGGAAGTCCCAAGATCCTCTTTTTTTCTTATTTGGACCATCACTAGAGCCTTATCATTAGTCTTTTGCCTTTAATCCATCTTTGTCCCCTTCTAATCCATCCTTCATGGTACAGTCAGTGATTTTTTTTTCTAAAGGTGATGGGAGCATGTTCTTCTACTACTTAAAATTTCTCAGTGGTCCTGTATTGCTTGCAGAATAAAAACCAAATCCTTAGTGTGGTATAACAAGTTCTTCATTAATTTTGGCCCTACCTACTTTCTAGTCATTTCTCCTTCCACTCTCTACACGCATCCTAAGGTTCACCTCTACCAGCTTATTTCAGATTCATCAAAGCTGTTATGCTTCTTCATTTCTGAGCCTTTAGCATCCAGTTGACACCATCTGGAGTACCTTGATCCCTGTCTGCCTGCCATTTCATTATTCAGAATTCAGCTCCTCTGCCACCTCTTTGGTAAAGCTCTTCCTGGCAGTTTCTCAGGTAGTTTGTGCTTCGTTTTATCACAGCATCCTTGCATACCTCAGTATAGAACTTAGCACATTTACTTACACATATTTGTTACCCACCGGACTGTGAGCCCGCCAGGGGCTATGGCCTTGCTCTTCATGTTCCCTGATGGTAGGCCTTGAATGAGTGTATGTTGAGTGAGTAGAATGTTGATGTACCCCTTCAGATATCTTCTACTACCATAATTGGGATAGAAATGCTCTAGCAGGAGTCCAAAAGCATTCTGTGAAATTTTGTGGATATTGGAGAAGCTAGATGCTGGGTTAAAGCCAACCCTCAGATAAAGGAATTAGGGGTCCTGACAGCCATTGTTCTTCTTGAGGAATCAGGAAAGTTTGAGCACTGAGGGAACTGGATGTCGGTTTGCTTTAGAGTAGAGGCTCCTCTGGGGTTTGTCGAAGGCATGCATCTGTGCTTATCTCATGGTGATTGATAGTGGTAAGGATTTGGAGATTCGAGATCTGCATCTCCCAGTCACATATTTCCACATTCTACCTAAATTCAGACTTTGGAAGAGGATGGTGAAATGTGCAATTCTTGCTGTCTTTCTGAATGTATTGTTTCCTTTGCTCTCTGTGTTTTGGGGTGGCCAGTGGCATTTAGGTTTAAATTAGCTTCAGTTTAAAAAAAAAAAAAAAGTATTGACTCCTACACTAATAATTAATGCTAGCAATCTCTTTATATATCCAAAGCTTTTTGCAGTTGGACTTGAATTATTGCAGAGAATCTGAGTACCTATAGAAGCAGCATACTTCCTACCATAGCAAAATGACCTGGGAAGAGGAAAGGGAAGGCAAGATAAGGGTCTCTGTTGACTGGAGCAAAGATACTGGTTAATGCTTATTTTTCTCTTTTTGCTGTTTATAACTTCATGAAAATAATATATGCTTAACTGTAGAAAATTTTAAAACTACAGAAAAAAATTGTGTGTGTATGTGTATAAAATGGGGGATACATAACCATAACTCTACCAGCTTGAGGCAAACATGTTATTTCCTTTAAGTCTTTTTTTTCCTATGCACCCTCCATGCTTATGATTTAAAGAATAATAATAAAACACACCCATATAGCTACCACTCTGCTTAAGAAATTGCATTAATGTAGTGTTGAACTTAAATCTTCCCTTTTTCATTAGGAAATGGATCAGATGATGGCGGCCAATGCTCAGAAGAATAAATTCTTGATTGATGGGTTTCCAAGAAATCAAGACAACCTTCAAGGTTGGAACAAGACCATGGATGGGAAGGCTGATGTATCTTTCGTTTTGTTTTTTGACTGTAATAATGAGGTAATGAAAATCTTCATCTGCCTATATGGGCTTTAAACAGCTGATGGTCAACTATTAGAGAAAAAGAAAGTGATTTGTTTCACTTATATTTACATTTTATATTGACAGCAGTAATTTTTGAATTGGTAAGTTGGATGCACAGAACAGCACTGTCTTAAGCTATTTGGCATCAGCAATATTGTGGGCCTAAAATTTGCTTTATTTTCAAAATAACAAGAATTTGTGTTTTGCGTTAAGAATTGACTCATACCATGCTAGGTAATGAAGCTGCATTGTTACTTCTTGAGTAGGCACTATTATCAGAGAGTATCTTGCCTTAGGATGTCGTTTACTGGGAAAGAAACACACATTTCTGGGAAGTTGGGAAAACTTTCTACTTTAAAGAAACATGTATGATAGCCTGATTTGTCTTCTAAGAGTGAAATGAAAAAAAGCAGGAAAGCAGTCTTTTTCTTTCTGGTACTTCTAATAACATACCCAGACGTACTTTTGAATAACTAAATGAATTTCTCGGTATCTTTTTTTTTTTTTCCCCGGAATCATTTAATTAAAGGGCCTGACTCTGTATGACAGCTGTAATATAAACTTTATTAAATTAATGCCAACGGCCTGAAAGAATAAGAATCAGCAGTACTGCCTTGAAGGAAGTTGACTATTCTTAGGTTGAATTGCAAATGTGCCTGTGGTGGAGAGACTTGCTGCAGCCTTTGAGTTGTTTTAAAATGTAACTCTCTTTTTCCAACCCCCAAAAATATGTTTTCACTTATTCTTCAGAGTTAATTTTAGAATGTTACCACAGCTTTATAACTAAGGAATGTTTATTCACGATTAACAAGGGATACTTTATTCAAATGCATATATGTTAACTCTTAAATATTTGGATATTTATGGAATTATCAAAAAGTAAGCAAAAATGGAACAAAGTTTGACGCATGTAATTCATACCTAATAAGTTAATAATAGATGGAACCATACACATAGAGATCATCTCTTTATTGCGGTTTGAAAAAAAATACACAGGAAAAACTGAGTCATGAATGAATTCTTATTATGCTCTGTACTTATTTAACCTAGTTTATATAAATTGAACCACATGTTTCAACTTTGCATGTTGATTAATGAATTAAACACATTGGGTTTAATGCAGGGTTTTGTTGGTAATCTCTTCGAACTTTCTTCTCTTTTCAGGTTTAAAAGACTGGCAAATTCATATCTTTTTAAAAATAACTTTTTATATATTTCTCTTTTTAGATCTGTATTGAACGATGTCTTGAGAGGGGAAA
>NW_006790761.1:706849-709974 GCF_000442215.2 Lipotes vexillifer | reverse complement strand
AAAGAGTAGTGGTAGAAGTGATGACAACAGAGAGAGCTTGGAAAAGAGGTACTTTGCAGTTTTTACACATTGCTACCACGTCTCAGTTTGGAACTTGAGTAACAGATTAAACACGTGCCCCATTTTGGACCACCAGAAAAAGAAAATGTCATGCTTAAATATGTAGAATGGCTTGTCTAAAAAGCTGATAAGGGAGGGAGCCAACTGAGTTTTATCTGTATTGTCCCCCGATCTGTCCTATAACAGGGGAGAGAAGTATGCTTAGAACTTTGCAATATTTGCTTCTGTTGCAGAATTCAAACCTATCTTCAGTCAACAAAGCCAATTATTGACTTATATGAAGAAATGGGGAAAGTCAAGAAAATAGATGCTTCTAAATCTGTTGATGAAGTGAGTATCCCTAGCCTGCCTAGTAAAGTAACAATGTGATTTGGGGCAGGGAGGGGAGCAATATGCAGGAGAAAAAGAAATACCATGACAGATTATTTTGCTTTTCAAAACACTGGAGACTGAATGAAAAGCTAGGCTTTTTCTTCTTTTTTTAAATTAAAGTATGTATATTTTATCAATTTACAATATTGTGTTAGTTTCAGGTGTACTTCTTTTTGAATAGAGTCTAAAATGGGTTTTACAATTTCAGACTTGTTCTTTGTAAAAAGTGGGTGGTGTATTAATTCCAAACCTCTTTTCTCAAGCACTGGAAAATTGGCATTTTCAGAACTGTGATTTGGACCATGATCATTTTTTTAAAATCTGTATCATGAATAGCAAATCATCTAGCTGAAGAGCCCCCGGTTTCTTTCATCTCTTGCATCACAGAGCATGTAACTCCAGAGGTACAGGGTTTCCACGACTCAATGCTTGCCTCTTCCTTCATGAATCTTGGGTCTCTGTACTGTGGTTTGTGGACTCTCAGTGCCCAGCCACTACTAGTGTCTCTTAAATTCACCTAATCTTTCCCTGATTCCCTGAATCATCTTCCCCTGGACCTTTTTTTATCATATAGTCAGTTTTGGTTTTTTATCCATGGTCCCTTCCTGTAGAGGTGAGGTAATACAGAAGACTTAGTGTTTTAGAATCAGAACTAGGAAGATAAGCCACTTCAGTTTACTTTTACTTTTTATAATATTGGTAGCCTATCAAGAAGTTTGTTTTGTCCTAAAAGCACTAGTAAAATTGAAGCAACATGTTCATAATTTTATATTGAAGCAACACGTTCATAATTATTTACCGTATTGTACTACTGTCTAAAGTAAAATAGATGAAACTAAGAAATTATAATGTGTTTTTTTAATAATCCATTTTGAAAATTCATGTAAAATTGACTTTTAACAGGAACTTAGCCATATGGTGTTTTAACAATATTTGCCTTTTAAATTATTATTATTATCCTTTTCCTTTACAGGTTTTTGATGAAGTTGTGAAGATTTTTGACAAAGAAGGCTAACTCTAAACCTGAAAGCATCCTTGAAATCAGGCTTGAATATTGCTTTGATAGCTGCTATCACAACCCCTTTTTAAGGCAATTTTAACCTTTCTTAATTATATCTCAATTAATGGCTGGAAAGTATGTAGTAAGACAAATTAAATATTTTATCTTCATTTTTTTTCTTTTTTGGTCACAGGAGTAGACAGTGAATTCGAGTCTAACTTCATCTTAGCTATGGTGCTCACAAAACAAAGAAGGGTGTTAGCTAGTTCTTTGTTTTTATTCAAAAAGAATATCCCTTTTATAGTTTGTGCCTTCTGTGAGCAAAACTTTTTAGTATGTGCGTATATCCCTTAAGTAATTACAACATGTTTGGATTAGGGATTCCCCACGTCTTCTTTCTCTTGCAGGATTTAAATTTCCAACCTGTTAAGTGAATTTATGGACCAAATTCTAAGGAACTTTTTGTGTAGTGAGTTCTTGGACAATGTGTTTGGTAAACAAACTCATGAAATGAATTCCTAGAAGTATTTTAGTATTTATCAAATAGCTGACCATTTCCTATAGAAAGGTAAGAAAACTTAGGCTTTGTTTTGCTACAGTTTGTACGAAGTTGTTTGCAGGGCATAGTCTTTGCTTCCAGGGGTTGGGATGTGGGCACTGGGGGTTCAGAGCCTGGTGGAATTGTCAGTTTTATTCTGACATAAATCTGAGGGTAAGGGGCAAGGATCACATCTAATGACATGTGTTCCTTTTGCTCTATTATATAATGTTATTAATGATTAAATTGATCTTAACAAAATTCCTAGTAGTGGAACCTTGAAATGCATGTACTTAGTAGATTTATGGTAAGATGATTTAGTTAGTGTTTTAGTAAGACTTCAAAGTTTTTTTGTTTGTTTTCTAGACTAAGCGTAGGGTTAGTACAAAGCAGAAGAAATCTAATGGTTAAATTTCCCATTTGTATTTTATTTTCTTGAATACTTTTTTTCGTAGTTGTTTAAGAAGATGTAAAAATTGCACTTTGGTCAGAAAAATAATAAATTTATCTTACAAATGTTTGATTCCCTTCCTGGCTACTTTTATTCAGTAAATTCTTTTCTTGGCATCATGTTGAAGTATTTAAAAGGTACAGAATTCTTAAAAAAGTAAAGAGTCCAAAGGAATTTTCTCTTACATTCATTCTTCCTTTAAAAATCTCTGGAAAATTTTTCTCCTTACCTTTTTCTGCCATCACTAATGCACAGTGGTATCCAAGGTTCTTAATGTGAGATTTATTAAAATTTTTCTCATTTTCAGCACTTATACTGTTTGGTATACAGGGTTAAACTGGGCAAGGAATTTTGATTTTGTATAATTACATTTTATATTTAAATCATTGGGAATAGTGAGGACAATTTATGGATGTTCTTATATTGTAATAGATTTATTTATTTCTGTGTGTGTTATGAAATTCACTTATTAGTGATGAATTTTCGACATACTTGCCATAGAAAACAAAGTATCCGTAAGTACTGTAACATATTAGCCCCTAAAATCTGTGTTAAGATTATCTTGGTTTCTTGGAAGAGATTGTAATGAATTCTTATCTAGTGATTTAATCTAGCCAATACTGAGGGATTTTACTGGTAGTGGTAGTTCAATCAAACAGCTGTAGTATGAAGCAAGAATAAAGACTAAGATTTTGAGAACATTC
>NW_006790761.1:678446-706480 GCF_000442215.2 Lipotes vexillifer | reverse complement strand
TTTTTTTTTTTTTTTTTGCTGTATGCGGGCCTCTCACTGTTGTGGCCTCTCCCGCTGCGGAGCCTGGACGCGCAGGCCCAGCGGCCATGGCTCACGGGCCCAGCCGCTCCGCGGCACGCGGGATCCTCCCAGACCGGGGCACGAACCCGCATCCCCTGCATCAGCAGGCGGACTCTCAACCACTGCGCCACCAGGGAAGCCCCAAACTTAAGGTTTTTAAGAAGACTGCTGAGACTAGGTGCTTTGCTTCCTTTCATCACATATCTTTCTGTGGCATTTGAGAGCAAAAACCCAGAAACATAGTAATTGCTAAATTACGAGGCTTTCCTTTTTGTTTGCTTTTTAAGTAGAAAAACATGTTGGCAATATTGAGTTTAGGAGTTGATTGAGTTACATCTGACTTCACTAGTTTTGGTCATTTCATTTATTAAAGATACAGTCATCAGTGAGTTTTTGACTTTAAAGACCCCAATGGAAGGTTTGCTATTTTTAAAAAATTAACTAACATTATTTTTATTCAATGATGTTGGATGTGTATGAATTATCAATATTTAGTGAGTAATCCCAATAAATGTTGTGGGCTTTGCTGTTTGCTGGTTCAGATTTATATTCTCTCAAGCATACTGAAGATCAAGAAGTATCATATTTAACATGTGGGTCCTCACAGGGCAAAAGCAGAGTTCAGGATCCAAGAGAATTTTCCGCTCTGTGTATGGTGTTTATGCGTCTTGAATTAAGCAGAAAGCATGACTTTATCCTGTTCCTTCAAGAAGTAATCCAGATTGAGGCACAAGTAGCCCAATTCATTACTGGCCTGCAGCATTAATTGCTTGTCTCTTTGAGGGGGAAATTGGCAGCAGGCAATGTTTATCAGGATGTGGGGTTTTTTGGGCCTTGTAGCTTTGTCCATGTAATTCAAGTGGTTGCCTGACATTCCAGTGGTCCCTGGAGATAATAGTGGTTGACAGTTTTGGCTAGACAAGGTCAGCATCTTTTCCCTGGAGGTTTGGTCCTTCATCTGCAGACATATACTAATTGTACAAGCCATAGTGCTACAAACACATACTCTGCCTTCCAAGAGTTTTCTGTCTAAAACTAACACTCTGACATGGACAGACCTTCAGATGTCTTCTGTTGGCTAACTTCAGTCATTTTTATATAGCTTATTGCAATTCTCCCTAGCCTTCTTGCATACTTCAGCTTAATTAAGTACTCCTTAATTCTAAGCAATTTTTTTTAAATGAAAGGAAGGAAGTTCATATATTGTGTACCAAAGGAAAAGGTAAAAATGGTCCTAATCACTTATCCCTTTATTTCTTCATCTCTGACTTCAGTGTAAGTACTCTCTTGGATTCAAGTCTGCTTTCCTTTGAAAGGGGTGTGGTTATTTTGATTGTGATGTTAATTCTGGACTTTAGCTAAATTCTGCAGGTCATCATCTTTCCTGTTCTGGGGAGAGCTGAAGGACTAAGTTGAATTTCTGGCTACCACCCTATGCCCTATGTCAGCCATACCAGCTCCAGGCTATCACCAGGGCTCAGACTTCTGTGGGATCTCTGCCATCCCATTCATTCTTCAAAGAGGCTTTTGTTTCATGACTTTGTCCTTCTAAGACTCAGGCATAAGAGAAGCGGGCTTAATTATTTTGTACTGTTCAGTGAGACAGAGGTAATAAATCAGCATTTCTCTAGGTGGTGAAGTTCTTGCAGCCACAGAAAATTGTTTTTTTATTTTGTGATACATTTTGAAGTAACTTTATGCAACTTCTTAGCACTGGTCTTTGATGCCCTAACCAACCAGAGGAAAAGCATCTGCAGAGGTGGGTTACTGCATCCCAACCCTAATGGTAGATAACCCTAAGAAATATTAAGAGCTGTCTTCCACACAATGAAATCAAGCAGTTAAGCAGCATACTACAGAATAGCAGATGTATTCTTGTTTGGTTGAGTAACCGCATTTAAAAAGAGAATGTAAAATTTTTTAAAAGCCATGTATGTGAACTTTGGGAACACACATATAGTTCCCTTTAGAAGGCTCCCTGGAAGAAATATACTTTCAGTGGCAGTGTCTATGAAATTAAGGGGAAAAAATTGCTACAGTGGACTCAGGATGGACTTCCAAGAAAACTCCTGAATTGGATAAGTTTCCCTGCTAGCTGGTAAATACTTGCAGCCCTTTGAGGACTGCGGGTGGAACTGGCTGTCTCACAGCCACCTGGCTCCAAGGGCTTCCTGAGCCAGAGGGGAAAGATGTTGAATCGGTCCAGCAGTTAGTACTGAAAAGCACAAAGCGCTTGTACGTGGCTCACCCTAGATTGTTTATTAGTTTTATAAAGAAGCATTTTTATAAGTGGCTCCAAAGCAGCTGCCAGAACTTGGCCAGAGTACCTATGAGCATTGCAAGGCTGCATCAAAGTGGCTTTGTCAAAATGTAAACCTCTGTTTTGTTTTTTTAAATTCTATTATTTAGTTTTGGCTGCGTCAGGTCTTAGTTGTGGCACGCGGGATCTTTTCTTGCGGCTCGTGGGCTCTTCGTTGCAGTGCGCGGGCTTCTCTCTAGATGTGGCATGCGGGTTTTCTCCTAGTTGTGGCGCGCAGGCTCCAGGGCGCGTGGGCTCTGTAGTCTGTGGCACGCAGGCTCTCTCGTTGAGGCGCGCAAGCTCAGTAGTTGTGGCACATGGGCTTAGTTGCCCTGTGGCATGTGGGATCCTAGTTCCCTGAGCAGGGATCAAACCCATGTTCCCTGCATTGTACGGCAGATTCTTTACCACTGGACCACCAGGGAAGTCCCAACCTCTTTTAAGTTATCAGGTAATGTCCACAAAAGGCACAACTGTCATCCTATCCTCAACTGGGATGGTGGTCAAGATGAATACATTATTTACATTATTTAAGGGGAAAAATGCTAAAGTTTCATGGCTAACTTTTCGACTGAGTCAATATTCCCACATCAAAATGACCAAGTTAAAACAGCGGCATCAAAACTCCTCTGGTGTTGGAACTTCCCCAGCAGTCCAGCGGTTAAGAATCCGCGCTTCCACTGCAGGGGGTACAAGTTCAATCCCAGGTCTGGGAACTTAAGATTCCACATGCTGCGTGGTGGGCCAAAAAGTAAAAACAAAAAAACAAAAAACAAACACCTAGTGTCAAATTCTGTGTCAGAATGTCTGTGTCATATCCAATATCAAACGTAACTGAGCAGAGACTGTATCTGTATTCCTTCCTCTATTTAGGGCCTTTACTTAGGTCTGGATAAGTGCTATTTACGGAAAGAAGGTAACTGCTGACTTGAGGCTGCTGCTGGTAGTGTGTACTAATGGAAGATTCAGAAATTTAGGGGATGGGATGGGATGAGGGTAGGGAGAATAAAATCATTTGTATAGAGAAGCAAGAGCTGGTTGAGCCCAGTTCTGCTTCATACATAATGGGTTTCAGGTGTTAAGGTGATGTCCTTGACACCCTCTGTCTTTATCCTGTGGTTTGAGTAATTTCATGGATGTTTCTGAGTTTAGGTTGTGTATTTGACTTAGGAAAGGAGCTATTTAATTTACAGTCATCAGCTAAATCATTGTTTTATATGGCAATACACAGATTATGGCCAGTTGCTGAAATAATAGATGCATATAGGAGGCATTAGTACAGTCTATAATCACATTCATGCAAGGATCTGCCATCTTAATTGAGCTAACTGGTCACATTAGCAAGCCAAATTTCAGAGATGCTAACCCTTGTGACTGAGATCAGAGGGTTAGTTACAGGAGATGACAATAGCACTAAAATGATGACATTACAAAAAAATTGGCCATTCCTTCAAAATATGTTTGATGCAGGTTTGTGAGGAATACAACAGTATACAACCTTTGGTTTCTTAACTGTATTGTGTTTCTGTAGAGTGCTTTTAATGCTGGCAAACTTTTTAACCTCTGATCTCATTTTGTTTTCCCAACAAGACAGGCTGCGATGATTCTCTTACCGACCTGTTTCATGGATGATTAAACTGAGGTCCAAGGAGCCCAAGTCAGTTGCCCCACAATCTTTACAGCTAGATAGTTGTGCGTCTGGAAGCAGAGCCCAGACCTCTGGGCCGTACCACATCTGCCTCCTGTCTTTCTGGTAGTCCATGCCTACCTGTAATTAAGCCCAGTTTTGAAGTGTCACCTCTAATACCCCACCAGACTTCCTCTGTCTCTAGCCCATTACCCACATTTATCTTCTCTATTGCACATATGCATAATTTATGAAGTTTCTTTGTTTACTTCCTGTTGATCTCTGCTAGATTATAAGTGCCAGGAGAGCAAAAATGTTGTCTGTCTTGTTCATCTGTTTCCCAGTACCTGCACATAGTAGTCACTCAATAAATATGCATTGTAGGGCTTCCCTGGTGGTGCAGTGGTTGAGAGTCCGCCTGCCAATGCAGGGGACACGGGTTCGTGCCCCGGTCTGGGAAGATCCCACATGCCGCGGAGCGGCTGGGCCCGTGAGCCATGGCCGCTGAGCCTGCGCATCCAGAGCCTGTGCTCCGCGATGGGAGAGGCCACAACAGTGAGAGGCCCACGTACCACAAAAAAAACAAACAAACAAACAACAAAAAGAAAACAAATATGCATTGTAGTTCTTGCTCAATGGAGTCTTTG
Source organism: Lipotes vexillifer (assembly GCF_000442215.2). NCBI lineage: Eukaryota > Metazoa > Chordata > Mammalia > Artiodactyla > Lipotidae > Lipotes > Lipotes vexillifer. The sequence goes on along the minus strand of NW_006790761.1, from coordinate 701,847 downwards.
GGAAAGAAGTTTCCAAGAGGTCTTAGTTGTATTTTTTTATTCTCTTACTGACTTGGCACAGAGTATATTCTTAATAGGTTTTATTATTAATACATTTTATTGGCTATTGATGTAGCAGGGAAGAGAGACTGAGGAATGTGATGAGAGTCTGTGCCTTCACATAAGAACTCAAATACTGAGAAGTTTCCCTAAGCTTTTCTTTCTGCTTCCCGGGTCCCCTCGCCAGTGCCTGGGATAAGTACTCAAAGAAGTTTGCTGATGGTAATGCTGTTGGTGGTCAAGAGGTGCCTGGTTGGCATTGGAGAAGAGGAGAAGTGTATTCCAGGAGAGGGAAACAGCACTAGCAAACCCACCCACATAGAAGCAGAACTAGGCCTAGAACCCAGCTCCCCAATACATATTAACACCAATATGCTTTTACCTCTGTCATTACTAACAAGGATTTGGGAAGGCAAAGTAATATCTTGTGATGCTTCAGAACCAGTACTTTTTAATGGATTTCATTCAGTGTGCTGAGCTTTTAGTCAATGTCTTTTAAACCATTTTTTAAAAGCCAATGCCTCAGGCTCCACCCCAGAAATTCTGATTTAATTTTAAAGACTCCCCAGGTGAATCTAAACCAGTGGTTCTCAGACTTTCAAGTGTATGAGAATCATTTGCAGGGCTTCTTAGACCCAGATGGCTGGGCCCGCACCCAGAGTTTCTGCTTCAGTAGATCTGGGGTATGTGGTCCAAGAATCTGCATTTCTTTTAAAGTTCCAGGTGATGCTGATATTGATACTTTGAGAACCACTGTACTAAACAGAGTGGCCAGAGGCAGTATTGGAAACTCCCAGCCTTGCATCTTTACCAGCAAGGGACTATGTGTTCTTGGTCTTTGTTTCCACAGTGCCTAACGTAGTGTAGGTACTCAGTGTATGATGAATTGACAAATTGATAACAACCTTAATGGAAGCTCACAGCTCAAGCAGTTGCCTAGCCTGCCATCCCTGAAGCTCATGGGTTGAGGCAGGAGAAGTACCTCAAGAAGATCACAAGTGTCCCCCCACTAAGGAAGTTGTCAAATGGCCACCAGCTTGACATAGGAGAGCTGCCTTCATCTCTCTTAGTAGCTGCCACTGTCTTGAAAGGTAAGGCGAGCCCAGGGGGCCACGGTCACTTTCTCTAGACTTCTGAAGAAAGGTGGAGTAGCTGTGTTCAGTGTGGGCTTGAGGGCAGAGCAAGGGCAGCAGAAGCAACATAAGGAAGACCTTTGAAAGTCAGAGCTGACCAACAGTGAATTGATGTGCTTGAGGACTTGATGAGCTCCCCATCACTGGAGGAAGCAAAGCCTAGGACTCTACTCAGCGGGATGCTTTAGTGTCTTCTAGCCCAGCGTTTCTTTCTTTCACAGACCATCCTGTTCAAGTTGTAGTCTCAGTCTGAAGTCCACCTGGTAGCCCAGTCACATTCTCTGGTCCCTCCTGAAACCCAGGACACAGAACAGCTCTCTGTCCATAGTAGCAGGGAGGAGAGACGGAGGAACATGATGAGAGTCTGTGCCTTCACATAAGAACTCAAATACTGAGAAGTTTCCCTAAGCTTTTCTTTCTGCTTCCCGGGTCCCCTCGCCAGTGCCTGGGATAAGTACTCAAAGAAGTTTGCTGATGGTAATGCTGTTGGTGGTCAAGAGGTGCCTGGTTGGCATTGGAGAAGAGGAGAAGTGTGTTCCAGGAGAGGGAAACAGCACTAGCAAAAGGATGGCAGTGAGAATGCGTGAGGCATAGGGGAGACCATGTTCCAAACAATGGGAGATGGGAGTATATGCAAAGATAAGGTGCAGAAATACAATGGACGGACGTTAAAGACAAGTAAAAGAATGTGGATTTGTCCTGTGTCTGTGTAGCTGGGTCTAGACCAGAACGCTGGGTAACTGCTAGGCTGAATGAGCCAGTGTGACAGAGTCTTCTCAGATTTTGGAAGCTGCACTTTTCCTCTGCTCACCCCTCCTCTTTATTCTTCTCTTTCTCTTCCTCACTGTAAGCTGTCCCTTGAGTTCTATTCTGAACTCTTAATGGTTTTTCCATTTCACTAGGGACAGTGTGCAAACCCTCCTTGGCTTGGCCTGGTTGGGGCTGGGCCCGGGGCCGGCTCAGGAGAGCCGGGGAGAGGAGGCGGCTCCCAGCAATAAGCAACCCACAGAATTGTGTCTGTTATTTATGAAAAAGTTTCTGGGTTTTCGGCTAATTGCAAAAATACATAATGGATGCTTTTCGCATCTGCTAGTTATTCTGGAACAGGCCTGCATCCAAGAGCAAACTTTAAACAAACAATAAGATTATGGAGCTTAACTATTTCAATGTGTGGCAGAAAAGAAAGCCAAGGCCCCAAAAGTTGCATTAATACACATGCACTCAGACACAAGCAAGGGGACGACAGATGCACATACATACAAATATACAGATTCACATCCTGGTACCAGTGCACACAAATGCGTGCTTGGGTGCTAGCACCTAGTACATACGTGGACGTACAACTCGAACACATGTGCCCAGTCACAGGCACCAGTGCACCTACTCAGACACGAAGACAGATGCACATGCCATGCACTCATGTACATGTATACCCCTACACAGTTGGGCAGCAGAAGCACGCAGACACAAAAGCACACAGACACACAACTCCAGACACCAGTGCAACAAGTGGTCCTCCTAGGTGGGTGAGTGGGTCTTCCCAGTCCAGAGGTAAGTAAAGTACTCAGCTGGGCACTGGCTGTGCCTGGGTGGTATCGGGTGTAGTTATTCGGTGTGGCCACCAAGGGGCACCCAGGATCCATACTGCATCCACTTTTTTGCTGGTTCTGTCAGCCCGTCAATTGTTTCTGTACCCACAAGCCTGCGTCTTCCTGTTCCGGATCCCTGAACAGAGCTGAGAGGCTCCTTGCTCCCAGCTCCAACCTTCTAGGACCCACTGTATTCATTCTCACCTTGTCCCTGTCTCAAACCACTGAGACAAGCACAGGTCTCCATCCCTCCTCCCTCCCAGCTGAACATAGACTTCAGAGCCCCCTGCTCAGTCCTCAGACTGCTCTTTGGAGAAGTGGATCTGTCAGGTCTTGATCATAATGTAGCCTCCACCAAAGCTTCTCTCCCAGGAGCAGCTGTGAAAATCCCACCTGTTTTTCAAAGTCTGCTTCAGCATCTCCCTGTGCAGGACTGCCAAAGTTAACAATGTGTGTTAAAATAACTGAATAGATGAGTTAATGTCCATCTCAACACCTGACTCTGCCTTGTCCACTGACCACAGCCGGGGAGGTCTCTCACTCTCTAGTACCTGCCTCCCAGCTTTTTATGTGCTTTTATGAAAGAAAGCCCAGCTTTAATACACAGCAAAGCAGAAGTCAACCCCTTTCAGCATCCCTGACAGGTAGCTACCCTAGTAACAGAGAAATCACCCCTCCCTGAACAGCCCTCCTCACTGGGTCTAGAAAGTTCCTCTGTGTTCCTCCCCCATGAACATTCTCAGAGCTCCTTCTTCATGACGGGCTGTGGCAGGCTCCGAACAGACAAGATCTCTGCCCTTCAACAAATTAGTCTAGTGAGGGCGTTTAACCAGTACAGCATGAAGCATGCAAATAGTACAGTAAGTACAAAGTGCAGGGGAGAGTGTGATGAACTTTCCAGAGGAGTGAGGTGGGGAGTCAGGGAGACATTTACAGAGGGAGTGAGAGCTGAACTGAGACTCAAAATGAATAAGAACAATCATTATAGTTCTGTATACTGAATGTTTACTGTGTGTGTGACTGCTCATCCTCAGAGGTGAAATTCTAATTCTAACCCGTGTCTGCCTATCTGCAGTCTGAGAGCTTAGCCACTCGTCTAAAACACCTCATATGACATAAATAAAGTAAGAGTTTGGGGGCAGCAGGGAGGGGAAGGGCATGCCAGGTGTTTTAGTTTTCTGTTGCTGCCTAACAAATCATCACAAACTTGGTGAGTTTGAACAACACCCACTTGTTACCTCAGTTTTGTAGGTCAGAAGTCTGGGTTCTCTGCTCACAGTATCACAAAGCTGAAATCAAGGTATCATCTGGAGGCTCAGGAAAGAATCCACTTCCAAGCTTCCATACTGTTGGCTGAAGTCAATTCCTTGCGGTTGTAGGACTGAGATTCCTGTTTCCTTGGTGACTGTTGGTCATGGGGCACTCTTGGCACTAGAGGCTGTGCTCGCATCCTTTCCATGCGCCCCCTCCATTTTCCAGCCAAGAAAGGCAGACAGAATCTTCCCCATGCTTCAAACCCCTGACTTATGTCACCAGCTGGTCAAGTGAATCTTTTATGCTTTGTTTATAGATGCATCTGGAAACTTAGAAACTAGTAAACTGTTTCTCATGTAATTGTGTTATCATTGTTCATTGCAGATCTGGGGATTCCTAGGTTGCATATTCTTACTTGCACCACTTTTTCTTTTCCTCAAATTCCTAACTGCCTTTATCTCTCCCTCATATTTATCCAGTCTCTCTTTTATCCAGTCTTCCTCTCTCACCAGAGACTTCCTTCCAAGTCTCTCTGTTCTCATGCTGTAATGTGATCAGCTAGTGTCCAAGCCTGCTGGAAGTCCATCACTTTAACTTCCTTTCATAGCTTTCTGTGTGGGGTCCACCCTTTTTTGAAACATGTTTCCCACTTTCATGGTTTATGTCCATGTTTGTCTAGAGCACACCCACACCCTCCAAGTAACCACCTGAGGAAGAATGCATACGATGTAAATATTCTCACTCCTGGCGTGTCTCCCTATGTCTTTACTATATCTGTATAGTTGATGGTTCATACGACTGTGTTCCCTCAGCACTTTGAAGCATTTCTCTACTAACTTATAGCATCCTGTGTTGCTGCTGAGAATTCTGAAGTCACTCTGATTACCATTCCTTTGTGACCTTTTTTTCTTTATTTTTATCTTTCTCCCATCTGAAAGCTTTTAGATCTTCTCTTTATCTCCCTGTATTTAAAAAGTCAGGATATGGTACCCAAGGGCAGGTCATTTTTCCATTCATTTTGGGTGCACATATTGAGCTCTTTTAATATGGAGACTTTGTGAACTGTGTTCAAGGGAAATTTTCTTAGGTAACTTTCAAATAATTTCTCCATTTTTATCTGTTTTTGCTAGAATTCCCATTTAGATTTTTAACTTCGTGTATTGATCCTTTATGTCTCATATTTTCTACCTTCTTATCTTTTTATTTCACTCTCTTGAGAAATTTCCTTAACCTGAAAACATTGAAACCTACTAAAATTTGAAATATATATTTAAATTTTCAAGAGCTCTCTCTTGTTCTCTGGTTGTTTCTTTTTTCTTCATACCATCTAGTTTTTATTTTAATGGATACACTATCTCCTTGAATCTCTATAAGGATTCTATTGAGTGTAAAACTTCTTTCATTTTTTTTTTAAGTTCTTTTCTGGTGCTTGCATTATTTCCATTTCCTTTGGGGTCATTTTATTTGTTTGTCTTACTCTTTCAGTTTGGTGGCTTTCCTCAAATGTTTGGCAGTCCTTGGATGTCCATTCATATTTACAAATGAAGAACTAAAGAGCTTGCTGATTAACTAGTGTGCATGCCTCAGGTTGACTGGGCAGTCAGTCAGTCTATAGTAGAGGACTTGCTTCCCCTACTCCCACCCCGATACCAGAACATGAAGGACTTTCATCTGGGGACAATAGATTGCTCCAGAAGCCCCCCTGATCTCCCCCTGGAGAGTAGACCCTGACCTCTTGGTGCTCTGTGCCTGGGGTTGGGGAGAGACTGTCCAATGTCGATTTTTAATTAATCCCCTGTTTTAAGCTCTGTGTCTTGCTGGTTCTGCCAAGGCAGGCTGCCTTCTTCCTTGGCTGTCTCTTCCTCTCCACACACTCTGTCCTAAGACTTTCTTTGCCCTGCTGCATCAGTTACCACTCCTCCACCTGCTTTCTACTGTTCTGTTGTAATAGCTTGTCTACTGAGGTTACCTCACCCATTATCTTTATTGTTGTGGTCTGCATCCTTTGTATTCCTTAATAGTCATTTTATCAATAGAAGTCTCTCAAGCAAAAGGGGCGTAAAACAAGAGTCAATTTATCATCCTCAAGGACATGTCAGCCCAAGCTCTTCCTTATTATCCCTCTAATTACAGCACTGGCCCTGTTGTGAGGTCCTCCAAGTGTGTCTCCTGTGCACACTCTCTCCTCTGGCCCCAGGCACCCCTTCCTCACCTATCAAGGCTCTCTCCTCCTCAGGAAAGGACCGTAAACTCCTTTACTCTGAGGGTGCCTGTCAGAGGGTGAGAACTTCAGAGAACACAGTCCCCATTGGTTCAGACCTAACAAATGAGTGAATGGTGGGATCTCAGTTCTAGGGCTTAGTTTAGGGAAGTTCTACCTCAGGTGTGAGTGTGGGTCTTCTATGCCTCGAGGCCCTAAAATGCTCCCATGTTACTCACTGGTGATAATAGTACAAATGTGACTCCACCAGAGGACTGAGACGGCCCAACTGTGGCTGGAGAGCGGCTGCTGCTTCTCTGCACTACAACCTCTGCCCCCCGGGCCTGGACTTTGACAGAAAATCCAACTCACTCTGGCTTAAGCCTTTAGAACATTATTTGCTTACTTAAGTCCAGAGACTGTGTGGTGGCTCATAGGTAACAAGGACCATGACCCTTTCCATCTTCCACATCATCGTCCTCAGGGTGTAGGTATGGTAGATCACATTTTCCAAAGATGGAGGCAGCAATGTCTCCCATGCCACTTGCTCTTCTGCAATGTGACCTTGCCGTGCGTTCATTAAGAGGTGGAGTCATGGATAAAGAAGATGTGGTATATATATATATACACAATGGAGTATTACTCAGCCAAAGAAGAGTGAAATAATGCCATTTGCAGCAACATGGATGGACCTAGAGATTATCGTACTAAGCGAAGTAAGTCAAGCAGAGAAAGACAAATGCCATATGATATCATTTATGTGTGGAATCTAAACTATGACACAAATGAACATATCTACAAAACAGAAACAGACTTACAGAGAACAGACTTGTGGTTGCCAAAGGGAAGGGGGAGTGGGGGAGGGAAGGATTGGGAGTTTGGGATTAGCAGATGCAAACTAGCATGTATAGGATGGATAAACAACAAGGTTCTACTGTATAGCACAGGGAACTGTATTCATATCCTGTGATAAACCATAATGGAAAAGAATATGAAAGAGAATGTATATATATATAACTGAGTCACTTTGCTGTACAGCAGAAATTAACAGAACATTGCAAATCAACTACAATAAAATTTAAAAAAAAAAGAGGTAGAATCTAATTCTCTTCCCCTTGAATCTGGGCTGGCCATAGTGACTAGCTTAACCAATATAATGTGGTAGAAATGACATTTTGAACTTTCAAGGTTAGGTCATAAGCCTTGCAGCATCTTTCTGGGCCTCTTAAAATGCTTACTGCTTGAAACACTTGCCCTAGGAAACCAGCAGCCATGCTGGGGTCACCCAAGCCACATGAAGGGGCCATGTGCAGGTGTCCTGGTTAAGAGCCCTGGCTGAGCTCTCACTGGACATCCAGCATCAACCGCCAGCTATGTGAGTGAGCCATCTAGGACATCCAGACCAGGTGAGCCTTTAGATGACTCCTGCCCGAGCCTCCACCAGATTGTAACCTCATAAGAGACCTCAAGTGAGAACCGTCTAGTGGAGCCCAGTCAACCTACGGAATGGTGAAAGATAATACTTAATTGTTGTTTTAAGATACTGAATTTGGGGAGGTAATTTGTTAGATAGCAAAAGATGACCAGAACAGTTGGCTTTCTTCCTCTCGCCTGTAGCCTCAAGTTACAAGATGGCCTCCTCAACTACGAGCATCATTACAAACAACCACATCTAAAAACAGAAGTAAGGAAGTAAGTACAGACCAAAGTCTTTCTGCTTGAGTGACTTTAAGGGGGAGGAATATCTTACCCAGAAGTCACCCAGCAGAATCCCCCATATTCTCATTGGCCAGAACTGGGTCACACAGCCTCTCCTAAGCACTAGACAGGCTGGGTACAGCCTCTTTAGTGGGAGGTAGGCAAAGGAATAGGAGGCTGGGAATCACTGTCGTTTGAACAACCAACAGCGTCGGCTATACTTTGTTGATGTGGTGGTGGTTCTAGGAGGAAGAACAATCAGGTGGGAAAATGACCCCATGCTAAAGATGGAACCTTCACTGCTCCTTCCAGAAGCGAAGCTGCCTCAGTGGGAACAAGTTTACTGAAAACTCCTTTAGGTAGGAAGCATGGTGTACTGCCTGGAGCCCCCCGCTGGGAGGCAGAACCTGGCTCTAGAGCTTTGCTGTTGGTGCGGTATTAGTGGGTTAGTTCCCCATTCTGTGCCTCAGGTTCCTTATCTGCACACTGAAAGGATTCCTTCCAACTCCTTCACGTTAGGAGAAGCTGGGGCAGAAGGGAAGTGCTGGACGCTTACAGGGTGTGGAGGCCACGCACTGCCCAAGTCAAGCTCGGCAGAGCCTGCCTCTGGCCACAGATGTTGGGATTTGCCAAACAAACCCTAATCACTTAATGAGAAATGAAAATGGTGCCTGGTTCCTCCACTTAATTGCCCCTTTGAAAACAACACACGGGAGATTTACAGTAATCACCATAATCGCCTCATAAAAACCCAAGAATCTGAGGCCTGACATGCCTCATTTCTGGGAGGAATTAGAGGCAAAAATTAAGGCAAGGAATTCCTGGCCTGCCTTGGCCTTGGCTCCCTGGAATCCAGGACTCTGCCCACAGAGAGCCCGCCACCCTGGACAGCCTCCTGGCCCAAGCAAATATGGCTCCAAATGCTCCGCAGCAATGTTTCCTCACAGGTCTGCTCCCTGGATCTCTTTGTCATTGGTACTGCCTAAGGAAGGTAGACCAAATGCCAGAGGGCCTGACATCCCTGAGGGTCAGATGGAGGTCCTCAAGGAGGACAGAGAGGAATCTTGCTGCACCCACTAGCGACATCTGAGCTAAAGGACGGGAGGGGAGGGGAGATGCAGAGGTGGGAGCACAGGCTGTCCCTAGTCACTGGAAAGCCGCAGCTCTCAGGTTCTCCTGAGGCCATCCATCTTGATTTGCACACCTCCCACGACAAGGTGTTCTGACCTCCCAGGACATCTACTAAGGTAGCCTGGCAGGGAGAAGCTTCACACTCAGCTCAGCAGAAGTCTCTTGCCTTTCACTGCCCCATAACTGGACTCAGAATCACTGAGTGTCAAGGTTAGAACTGTCCTCTGGGTTTGCGTCACCAGCTTCTCCCCTCGACAGCAATTCCTTTCTTCCCGCTCACTCTCCTCTGCTCATTCATTCAGAAATATCTATTAAATCCCTGACGTGCATCAGAAACTACCGGTTCTTACCACAGTAGCCGGAGTGGTGCTTTCAAAACCTGAATCAGATCACTCTCCAAATCAAAGGGAAGGCGGCTCCTGCATGGCTCTCATGCCCCGCCCTTCGCCCACTCTGCTCCAGCCACGCTGGCCCTCCTTGCTGTTCCTGGAAAACAGCAGGGACCCTCCCACCTCAGCGCTCTTGCCCTTGCTGTTCCCACTGCCAGGAAGGCCCTTCCCCGGTATATCCAAATGCCTCCCTCCCTCCCTTCCTTCCAGGCCTTTCCTGACCTCCCTACATAAAATTGCACCCCTACTCTCTCTATTATCCTCCCCAACTTTATTTCTGTCCATCGTGCTCGTTACCTTCTGAGACACAGTCCGCTCTAAGATTTGCTGATTGTCTCTCTTTCTACACTAGAAAGTAAGCTCCAAAGGGCAGGGCTTTTTGTCTTTTTTTTTTTTTTCACGATTATATTAAATCACTTAGCACAGCAGCTGTCACATGGTAGGTGCTCAACAAATATCTGTTGAGTGAATGAACCATGTGGAGAGAGCAGAGAAAAAGATAAAGCCCCCACCCTTGTGGAACATAGAGTCTGGTCGCAGAGGCAGACGTTAGGCAAATAGTCACCTGTAGGACTAAGTGACTCAACTGCGGTAAACGCTGGTGGGAACGCGGCAGGTGGAATGAGGGTGATCTGACCACAGGCCAGACAGGCCAGTTGGCAGAAATTTGGCACAAAAATCCTCTGTTTGTGAGAGGATTGGACATGTAGGGTGATGAGGGTTTGGGCCGTGAAGCTTCGGGAGGAAAAGATGCTGGAGAAGTTTGGGGTGCCACCTCTAGACCCTCTAAAGGCAACGGGACTCCGTGACGAGAGGGTGGCCGTCCGCAAACTGGGTTCAAGTCCCCGCTCCTCTGCCTCTTCCCAGCCACTCACCCTGGGGCAAGCCACCTCAGGGCAAGAGCACTAGGTTCCTTGTCTGTGGGCTGGAGAAGGGATAACTAGGCCTGCCGGGAGGAAGGGATGAAATATCGGTCAGAACCGGAGCCTGTAGGTGCTTGGTGAGTGCCAGCGCCTTTCCGGCCCCTTTCTTCTTTGTTGAACTTTTCAACACTCAAATCTCTTTTCAAACGGCTGCCCCGCCTTCTCTCCTGGCCCCTCACAGCCTTTGGGAGCAGTATGAGGAAGGGAAGCATCTAATCAACCTGAATGTCAACTGCAGGTTAACAGAAATGGACAGGACCTTTGGGGGCAGCACGTGACAGAGGATTAGACTGATTTCTGCTGAGCCCCAGCCCCTCCTAGGCTCCGGGCCAAACAGGGTTGGCTTTGGAGCTATTGACTACATCTCCCATCAGCCTCCGGGCCGATGCCTGCCGACCCATCATGGGACCATGTGACTAGAATGAAGCTTGGGGTGGGGGATGGCTGACAAAGCTAGTGACACAGCTAGTGTTGCCAACTGCCAGGCTCTGGGAGGAGCCCCCCTTGACTGACAACGTAGAGAGAGCTCCCAGCACAGACCCATGCACGCACATACACGTGTTCGCGCGCACACACACACACGCACACGCATATCCACACACAGCTCCCGGCTCCACAGCCCCCCCCACCCCCATGGGAAGACGAACTCCCTGCTCCCTCACATCCTGCTCTCTCTCTCCTGATTGGTAAGTGGGGGAGGAAGGTTGGTACGAGGCAGCAAACACATCACTTCTTCCCATGGTTAGCGTGGACAGTGGCTACACTCAGGCGTGTGGCAAACTCTCCCGTACTGTTGGCCGGCTCCAGTGTTAAGCAACGGAGAAGCAATGAATCAGATCTGAGTCTTGGCCTCAGGGATCACATTCTATTGGGGACGACAGACCCTTGGACAGATAATTACTATATAAACTACACAATAGAGGGTACAAGAGGGAACCTGCAGAAAGAAAACCCGGATTACACTTTGGGGGTTGAGGGTGGTGACAGGAAAGGCTTTGGGATAAGGTAGCCTTTGAGCTGGGCTGAGATTGGACGGAAGCGCTCCTAGGTTGGTAGAACTGTGCAAAGTCACAGAGGCGGGAGAGTGAGGGGCCCGCAGGAAATGGCAAAATGCCTGATGTCAGCCTAGAGCACAGGTGGGATGTAATTGCTTTCACCACAGCGATACGGTTTGTAACCAGCCCTGAGGAGCCCTCCCAGGGGCTAAGGCCTCCTAATCCTTCCCTGCCTCCGCCGGAGGATGCAGGGACACCTCGGGTGGCTTCGGATGGCTCCTGGGGACCAGAAGATCCCTGTCTTTCTCGTTTGCTGCTTCACTGCCCTGCTTGGCCCTACATTTGACTCCTTCAAATTAGCCTCTCTTGCATCATCTCAGGTGTCCCCTGGAGGTGCTCCTGCCTCTTCTCTCCCTGCTTACATGCATCTCATCCTTCAAGGACAGAGGAGTCCTGCTTCCTCCAGGGAAGCCCTCCTAACCACTCCAGCTCACTCTGTCCTCCTCATCAGATCACCTGAAATGCCTGAAGTAACCATGTGGCTTCACTTAATGACCCCTTTTCAGTAAAGGTGCTTTGTCACATGCTGTAGAATGGTGCTATTTTCACAACAAGAAATTCACTAGAGTCTGTTTAATATATGCATATGTATAACGGATTCACCTTGCTGTACAGCAGAAACTAACACAACATGGTAAATCAACTACACTCCAATAAAAATTAATTAAAAAAAAGAAATCCACTAGAGTCTGTTTAAACAAAGAAAGGGAGATTGATTACAAGGGACTTAGAGTCTCAAGTGACCTAACAGCAGGAAAGGACTTGACCTAGCTCAAGACCCCAGGGGGGTGGTTCTCCCCACCTCTATCTCTGCCTCTTTGCTCTTTTCTTTTCCCAGACTGGCCTTCTCTGCCCTTCTGATCAGATGGGGGAAAACATGACAGTTCACAGCACCCATCATGTCCAGCCATGTGGAAAGAATCTCCACATTTTCAAGAGAGGGTGATTGGACCAATTGGAGCAGGTGTCCCACTCTGGCCCAATCAGCTTTGGGAGGGGAATGGGGTCACACGGTGCTAACACGGCTGCCAGGCTACCCCTCTGGGAGTCACTCCTCACAGTCCTGGGGGTTGGTGAGTGGTCTGTTCTAAGAGAAAGGAATTGTCATGAGCAGAGCAGATACCCCAAAGGTGCCTGTTACATATCTAATAATGTAATGTGACTATGTGCTCATGAATTTCAGTTCCAGGCTATCCTACTGACCTACTCTGCGACTTCAGGCAAGTCCCTACCCTCCTCTTGGGGTTGCAGTTTCTTCATTTGTACACAGAGGATGGTGGGTCTAAGTGTTCTATTGGGCTCCGTAACTCTCTTGGACTTTGGGCCAATTACCCTTTTTGAATCTCAGTTTTCTCATTTATGAAATGGGATAATGATATCTACCTCACAGAGTTATTGTAAGAGAGTGAGCATGAAAATATCTAACAAGCGTTGGGTACAGAGATGCTCAAGAAATGCTAGTGACTCTCGTAGATTTAAATTGGGATGGCTGCCCTGCTCACAGTGATTTCCCCCAAGGGTCATGGCTGTGATGCCCTCATGTGTTTGGGAGAATTGCTCCTCCTTTAGTTGGGGGCTGCCATCCTCTGATAGTGATTTGCAAGGAGTGAGCATGGGTCCCAAATTGGATCATTCAAAGTGCTTCTTGGGGGCTTTTTTCCAACTGCTGCCCTTTTGTCTCTGTTTGCAGAACTGTGAGAGCAGGAAGCTTGCCAGCAGCCAGGTCCCCAACCTTGTGGAGAAAGTGGTCTGGAAAAGTGATGCTGACATGAAGAGGATGTTTGAGTACTTGGTTCCAGACATCACTAAATCCAGTTACATCCTTGCCATGAACCAACGTCTCCTGATAATACCTTCTCCCTTCCCTTTCTAAGCCTCAGTATCCTTATCTATAAAATAATGGGGCTGCATCCTTCCCCTTCATCTCTGATGCTCTATTACTATGTTCATTAATTTATTCTTTCCATCAATTAGTCAGTAGCATCCCTTGTGCATCTGTTCTGTCCCTGGCCCTATGTTGGACACTGAGACTCTTGGTAAAGGAATAATTCCCATCCCCGGTTCTCAAGACTCAGAGTTAGGCAGGGGAGGGAGTCAAGCGACCATTCAGTACTGAGTGTGGTAACGGCTGTGACAGAGGGAAGCACAAAAACTGTGGGGATGTCAGAGAAGGAGACATATCCTCATTTGTAAGTCTTCCTGGAGGAGGTGGCAGGAGCTGAGTTTTTCAGACGGGGGTGGGCACAGAGAGAGGAGGAAGAGTATTCCAGGCAGAAGAACCTGCCTTTGTAAGGGTCCAAAAGAGAATAAGAGAAGGTAGCTGCCTGGGGCCGGAGGGGAGGGGACACAGGAGATGACCTTCTTTGTACTTTCCACCCATGTAACTTCTGGGAAAACAAGAAAAAACTCCATTTTTTTAAAGCTTGGAAAATCCCCAGGGTGGAGTCTTTAAACAGGGATGAAAAGAAGTGACTTCTGACCACAGTAAAGCCCTGGAATGAATGATTCTTCCCCTAGTAGGCTGCCCCATTGGTCCTTGGTCCCATCACGAAATCCACGCTCACAGTTGCATTCAGCGGCTGGTCCTAAGGCTGTTGGATCCATCTAAAAATAGGAAGGCCTGGAGCCTAAGGCCAAGCAGATGACAGAAGAGCAGCCCAGGAAGGCCTGGGAGGAGTGTAAACATGCCCACCTCATAGGAAACACACTCATTACATTCTGAGCAAAAGCGGTTAATGATGCACCCTAGAGAAAATATGCAGTTATTGCCCCCAAACATGCCAAAGCCCTCCTAATGACTGCACGCCTGCTCCAAAGCAGAAACTGTTCCAGATGCTGCTTCTTGTCTCTGGGAGAGCCCTTCCTTCTTCCTGCCTGAGGTTCCGGAATTTTCCTTGGATTCTAGTCCTTAGGGAGACACATGGTGGGCTGGGGTGGGCTGGGGTGGGGAAAGTGATTGCCCTCCTGGGCCTCATAGGGGCAGCCTAGGGGATCTCTGCCTTACAGACTGCTGTGGAGGCTGTGCCTTCCTGCCTGCCTGGTGCGGTGGGGGAAGAAAGGTGCCAGGCGGGGAGCTGGGATCCAGCGCTCTAGATGACGCTGGGGTGAGGGAGGTGAGCTCTAAACTTGAGTATTTTCAGCTTCTGCATCTATAATGAGTAATGAGTCTATAGGGAAGCAGTAATTTGCAAACTTGAAGCCCCAAACACATTCAGCGATGGCTGCCACTGGATGAGCCCTGGGCTTGGAACTACCTCCTGGCTGGGTGACTCTAGGCAGTTGCCCCACTTCTGTGAACCTCAATACCCTCATCTGTAAACTGGGGATGGTTTTGGAAATTAACATTTTTTTCTCTTGTTAAAGAACTCATGCATGCTTATTATCTATTTTTTAAATATGTAATCAACCCGTCTTTGTGATACACTCATATGATTTCAATTCAAGAGATGCAAATGGAGGAACTCCCCGGCGGTCCAGTGGTTAGGACTCTGCACTTTCACTGCTGAGGGCCCGGGTTCAATCCCTGGAAATGTCTTCCTCTCACTCCTGTTTTATAACCACACCATTTTTCTTCTACCTTGGCAACTGCTATTGGTTTCTGGTGTATCAAATGTATAAATTTTAAAAACTTTTAAATGAGGTATTAGCACATATAAACACAGCAAAGTGCATATATCTCAAGAGCAAAACTTGGTGAATAATGTTTATAGTTTTAATTCCTGAAAAACAAAGAAAGAAAGAAAAATGACCCCAATCTATCACCTAGAGATAAAACTGTTGATATTGTGGTGTACTTTCTTCCCATTCTTTTTCTATGTATGTATACATACATAAACATTGAAACCATACTGTGTGACTGTTTTGGGGGTGTTTTTTTTTTGCGACGCGGGCCTCTCTCGCTGTTGTGGCCTCTCCCGTTGCGGAGCACAGGCTCCGGACCCGCAGGCTCAGCGGCCATGGCTCACGGGCCCAGCAGCTCCGCGGCATGTGGGATCTTCCCAGACTGGGGCACGAACCCTGCATCGGCAGGCGGTCTCTCAACCACTGCGCCACCAGGGAAGCCCTACTGTGTGACTTTTGTATGCTGTTTTTTATATCTAACATTATATCAAAAATATTTCCTCATGTCATTAAAAAGTCCTCAAAAATGTTCTACTTTCAACGTTTGCCCAATGTTTCAAGGAACAGAGCAAACCTACTGCAGGACATTAGGTTCAATTTTTCCCCTATTATAAATAACACAGTGATGACCATCCCTTTTTTTTTTTTTGGCGGTACGTGGGCCTCTCACTGTTGTGGCCTCTCCCCTTGTGGAGCACAGGCTCCGGCCCCGCAGGCTCAGCGGCCATGGCTCACGGGCCCAGCAGCTCCGCGGCATGTGGGATCTTCCCAGACTGGGGCACGAACCCTGCATCGGCAGGCGGTCTCTCAACCACTGCGCCACCAGGGAAGCCCTACTGTGTGACTTTTGTATGCTGTTTTTTATATCTAACATTATATCAAAAATATTTCCTCATGTCATTAAAAAGTCCTCAAAAATGTTCTACTTTCAACGTTTGCCCAATGTTTCAAGGAACAGAGCAAACCTACTGCAGGACATTAGGTTCAATTTTTCCCCTATTATAAATAACACAGTGATGACCATCCCTGAATGAACATGCATCGTGGAGCACATCCCTCAAGGTGAATTCCTAGCAGGGGAATTACTGAATCAAATAATATGAACTAAGTATTAGAACTCAGGATAAAATGGAGGGGGGCGGGGAGCGGTCAGGTCTGGCTCACAGAGCTGCTGTGTTAGGGATGTTCTGTAAGGCTCTGGCCTAGTGCTGGACACAGACACAGGGTTCCAGGAGTGTGAGCTAAGGGGTCCCAGAGCGAGGACAGGTCAATGCCTGCTCCTCCCCCTCCCCCTCCCCCGGGGCCCTGCCCTCTAGGGCCTCCCTCCCTGGAGCCCTCTGACAGCCACAAAGGAGAGCCCCCGGTCTTGTCTGAGCTTTATTATTTTAATCACTGGTGCTTTGCCAAGTGGTGGGCTGGTGAATGTTTAACAGCTGGATTGGGGGGGAGGGGCACGGAGTACAGAGGAGCAGCTTCTGATTTGTAGCATTTGTCAATTTCTGGTGTAAAACCTCCCACCGTGACTGATTTCAAACTACCAACATGTCACTGAAAGCAGGGCTGGGAGGAGATGCGCTACTCTCACCAGCTGGTCGGAGCCAGCTCCAGCACTCCAGTTCCAGTCTTTCTACCTGCCCGTCTCCCACTTCTCCCTCTTCTTAACCCCTCCCCATTCATCGCCCACCCTGAGGCTCATTCAAGGTGATAGAGAAGGAAGACTCTGTGGGATGTGAATGTGGCTAGAGCGTGAGAACGTCCTCTCCCAGGTCTCTAAAGGAAAAACTGAGGCTCAGGGAGGTCAAGATGATTGCCCCAGCTCACCCAGCCAGGTGATCCTTCACAGGGTGTTATTCTCCGGCCCCTGCTCGGGGGCACTTCTCAGTGTTAGCCTGTGCCTGCTACCGTGGGAATACGCTGGCTTTTCTAGCCACTCCTCTTCCTCCCTGGTGACTCCAGTGCCTGGATCCACAAGAGGTTGGGTCCCAGGCCTTGCCTTCAAGGAGCTGAGAGCCACGTAGGGAGGCAGACACCCGAGGCAGAGAGGCGAGTGCTCTATAGAAGCTGCCCTGTTCAGTGGACTCCAGGCTGCGCTTCCAGACTCCTCGCTTCTCTCTTTATAGCAGACTTTGTCCCTTCCTCCTTCTTAAGGGAACCTGTTTTATTTCAGTATCCACTCTCTAACACACAGCAAACCACTTCATGTGAAAGTGACCCATTCCTGGGCGTAGGTAGGTTCTGATTTGTCCTAGTCAAAGCTGTAATTCATTCCTCCTTGCCAGTGATTGGTTTAGGAGTGGGGAAGTGATCCAACTCTGGCCAATGAGAGCTGAGGAGACATTGGGGTAGGGGCAGGGGAGCTTTTTTCTCCTAAGAAATAGGCAGAGAAGGAGACAACCTCTCTTCTTCTGGATACTTGGAACTCAGTGTTGTAGTTCTGGGTGCTGTAATTATCTGTTGCCAGCCTGAAGATGAAGCCAACCCATGAGGGACCACAGAGCCAAGAGAATCACAGAAAAGGGGAGCCAGAGCCCTAAATCACTTTGACTTGAGATTTTCTGTACTTGAAGCCCAAAACATCCTAAATGATAAAACCCTTCTGGTCTATCATCCACATTGCAAATGCAGTGATTACTAGACAACAGCAATCTTATCATATCACTTCCTGATTCCAGTCCTCCCATGGCTTCTTTGAGGAGTTAGGATAAAGTCTTTGTTCAGTGTCTCCTCTCCCTGATAGATAATGTCAGCCCCTCAGGATAGGACTGTGGTTCTCCATCAATGGCTCCCTGGTGCCCAGCATAGAGTCAGCCACAGGCAGGTACTAGTAAATGCCATTGAATAAGTGCAGAGAGGGAGGAGTTGGGGGACAGAGTCCTAGGCTCCATTTCTGGCTTTGCACTGACTTGCTTTGAGACTTTAGGCAAGTCTCTCCCCTTCCTGGACCTCAATGTCCAAAACTGTGAAGAAGGTATATTGGACTAAAGTGGTAGTTTGAGAACGGGGATTAAGGGACTTCCCTAGTGGTGCAGTGGTTAAGAATCCGCCTGCCAATGCAGGGGACACGGGTTCGAGCCCTGGTCCCAGAAGATCCCAGATGCCGAGGAGCAACTAAGCCCGTGCACCACAAGTACTGAAGCTGGTGCGCCTAGAGCCTGTGCTCCGCAATAAGAGAAGCCACTGCAACAAGAAGCCCGCGCACTGCAACGAAGAGCAGTCCCTGCTCGCCGCAGCTGGAGAACAGTCTGCGTGCAGCAACAAAGAACCAGTGCAGCCAAAAAAAAAAAAAAAAGACTAAAAATAGTCCACATCAAAAAAATCTTAAAAAAAAAAAAGAATGGGGATTAAAAAATACCTCTCAGCTACTCCATATGATAGTAGTTGTGCTTCTAATATCCACCGATGGATTAAAAATTAAAATGACCACAAAGCTTTTCACCGTGGGTATTTCTCAGTCACAGCAGCTTCGACAACCATTTGCAAAGCATTCATACCTGTGTGGGAGATACATTGTGCGTCCTCTTTACAGACAGCCCAGGGGGCCACGTGGTTTCCAGATGACGTGCTTTAGCTAAAGGGCCTGTAGGCTGGGAATCAGTGGCCCAGGTCCTCTCAGAGTTCTCCAGGCCCTGGGTTTATGTGTCTAACATGGACCACAGGAGCTGTGCAACTTGCTCAGCATCACACAGCGAATGAGGGGTGGATTCTAACTCACCCTTCTCCAGCCCGACTCCCTTGGCTCAGCCGGCCTGGCTGACAGCACCGCTCTCTCTCAGCTACCCTGGAAATGAGAAGCAGGGAGGCCCGAGAGCCCTGAGATTGCCTAGGGTACAGGTGAGGTGGATGGCAGGATGCTGACAGTCCCAAATGACATGGAACATGCTTCAGATGCCAGGTGTGTGGTTTAGGAGCAGCTGGAATTACACGCTCAGGGCTGTACCAACATTGTCTGCGTCTGAGCCTGAACCGAGTCTGGACCTTGCAGAGGCAAGGACTGCGTTGGGGGTCTCAGCCCAGGGCCATGGAGCTGAGCAGAAAGGCAGCAAGGGCAGGAGGCAGATTCCTAGCTGGCAATCAGGCACAGGGATCTTTTCCCTTTCCAGACACTTTTAGTCATTTGTTTGTTTGTTCGTTCGTTCGTTCGTTCATTCATTCATTCATTCAGCAAGGTAGTCAGCCAGTCACTCAACAATGCTCACTGAGCTGTGCAGCTCTGCAGCCTGGCACAGGGTCCAGGGATGAACTGGGCACAGAGGAAAGCAAACGCAGAGCACGTGCTTAAGGCTCAGTCAGGCCAGAGGCGCGGGTGGGCCTTTTGCCTGCCGAAGGAGAAATGGGGAAATGTTTTCCGGAAGATAAAATGATTATCTTCTCTGAGTGGTTCTCAAAGGACAAGGAGGAGTCCACCAGGCAGGTTAGGTGGAATCTTTCAGAGGGAAAGATGGGCCTTCCCGTTAATTAAAGTCTTAGGAGATCGAGGGGCTGGCTGGAGAAGGAAATGAGACTGCCTTTGTATCCAAAGCTGGCAAAGCGGGTTTGCTCACTTCGATTGGCAAAGGCTCCGAATGGGAGAGGACCTCGCACTTCGCTGAAAGTGGCTCTGTAGAGAACGTGTGTGTGCTGAGGGGGAAACAGGGTGCAGGGGGACAGGGGAGAAAGGAGGCGGTGGGGCCTCAGGTGGGTCAGGTCGTGCGGCCCCTGCCAGCCGTGTTAAGGATTCAGCTGACTTCTGAGCTGACGGGGAGCCACTGCACATGTTTAACTGATGAGGCATTGCTCCAGCTGCTGAGGAGAGAAAGAATCGGAGTGGGAGGTAGGGGTCCCAGCCAGGAGGCTACCGCAGTCGGCAGTGTGAGAACAGACACTGGCCTGAACAAGAACTGAGACAGGGACGAGAGAAGAGACAACTGAGAGAAACTTCTGAGAACCAACAGGTCTTGGTGAGTGGAGGTGGTCAGAGAGGGAGAGAAAGGAGTAGAGGGTGATGGCCAGTTCCTGGATGTGTGACAAAGTTGAGGTTTAAGGTATCATCTGAGATGGATGCTGGAGGCCCTCTCTCTGCCCTGGTCTGAAGTGAATGGGTGTGAAGGGCCTGATGCTTTCGCAGAAGCAGAGCCTTGGCTCACATGGCATCGTATGCTCAGCCTCCCATCTGGTCTCTTAGCCTCCAGCCTCTTTACTCTCCAGTCTCTCTGCTGTCACACTGATCTAAACAAGGAATCTGATCTTGTCACTTCCCTGCTGAAAAATTTTCAAAGGCTTCCTGTTGTCTCTAGAAAGAAGTAATCTTCTTAGCCTGGCAAATAAGTCATCTACAATCTGATTCCATCTACCTTCTTTGTCTCAGTCCCCCGACACTCTACGCTGGCCACAGTGAACTATAATAGTAACAAGGAAAACAACAACAGCTACAATAGCTCCACACAGTATTGATACGTTCCAGGCTGTGTCCTAAGAACTTTACACATATTAGCTCATCTAATTTTTAGTAGAAAAATACTGAAAGTCTTGCACTTCCCAGAATGGACTATATCCCCTTGCCTTTAGACCTTTGCACCTGAGGTTTTCTTGTCCTGGTAGCCAGTCATCCTTCCAGCCATCTGATTCACATTTATCTGCCATCAACTTGTGCCAGGCACTATACTAAGTGCTAGGGATCCAAATATGAGTGAGACATGGTAAGTTCCCTCAAAATATACAGAGTCTAGTGTGGGAGACAGACACATGGAGAGTCAGTAAGGTAAGTGCAGTGATGAGATGAGATGGGGCCCAGAGAATGAGCCTTCATCCAGCTTGGGCCTGCTCGCCCCCCCACCCCTGCAACTGGAGTTCTACCCCCTCCAGGAAGCCTTCTGGCTTTGCCAGGCTGGGTGGGCTCCCTTTTCTGTGTCCCTGCAGTCCCTTCTCTGCCCGCATCACACACTGACCACACAGTGAAGGGAGAGGACAGTCTGATTCATCACTGACTCAGGACCCAGGGCAGCCTGGACACAGATCCTCAGGATTTGCTGAATGGAAGTGCTTGAGGTATGAAGCAACAAGAGGAGCATCCTCCTCCTGGGCTCTTCTCTGATGCTGTCTCCGGAGTCAGGCCTGCCCTCGTTCCCTTTCTCGAGGCTGGCGCAGGCCCCTCAGCCCAGAGAGCACTGCAGCGGTCAGGCTCTGTGGGTAAGGCTGGGGCTGCTGCTTTCATCCCTAGTTCAGGAGAAGCCTGGTTAGAAAAGGCCACACCAAAATGGGCACCCAATATGCCCCCTCGCCAGGCTGCAACTGTCTGCCCCAGGCTTCCTCCTCTTTTTTTTTAATTTAATATTTTATTTATTTAGCTGCGTCAGGTCTTAGTTGCTGCTCGCAGGATCTTTCGTTGTGGTGCAAGGGCTCTTCGTTGGGGCATGCGGGCTTCTCTCTAGTTGTGGTGCGAGGACTCAGTAGTTACAGCACGCGGGCTCTAGAGCACACGGGCTTAGCTGCCCCACGGCATGTGGGATCTTAGTTCCCCAACGAGGGATCGAACCTGCGTCCTGTGCATTGAAAGGCAGGTTCTTAACCACTGGACCACCAGGGAAGTCCCTGCCCCAGGCTTCTGAGGAAGGAGCACCATCTTGGACAGCTCTGGTCTTGGAAGAGAGAGGAGGTCCTGCAGCAGCCCTTGGGATCCCTGGGTGGCAGGGGTTGAGGTGAGGGTGTCTCTGAGAGTTCCTTGAGTTCCTGAGCCCCTTCTGAAGGCTCTGGGCTATGGGTTCTGTGGCTGCTATGATGGACTGCTTTAGAAATAAATGGCTCTAGAGTGGTCTCAAACTAGGGATATTTGAGAAACTTTCTAGGAAGCCTTATGGGGTCTGGTGACAGCTCAGGCTGGTCCCTTGAACCCGCATTGGGTTAACATAGTTCTTTCTCTCCAGAGCTCTTGAGGGGCAGTCAGGGGGCCCTCCTACAGTGGCTGTGAATCTTGGGGCAGGGACCTGAAATGACTTTCAGCCTCAGCCCTCTCTCCCAGGCGGAGTGGCTGGGAAGCTCGGTCCCCCACCCGCTGCTCCTTGCCTCAAAGCCCATCTTGGCTCATGGTGCCTCTGTAGTGGTGGGGCTGGGGGCAGGGAGCCTTGGGGGCTGATGCTAACAGCTTTGGACAGGGTGGGAATTTCCACTCCTATCTAGGGAGCCATCAACACTGTGTGCCCTGACCTGGGCCTTTGGCCTCCAAAGGGCAGTGGGAAGGCCGGCCCCAGGGCCAATCCCTGGCCATTAATCCCTCCTGCCAGCCTGAATATCCACCCAACGTGGTCAGACAAAGGCCTGCCCAGCCCAGCCACTGTGTTCCTCCCGCCCCAGGGGCTCCACTCAGACGCTGGGCCGCCTGGAATCCAGGCCCATGAGAAAGGGGCCGCCTTCACTGGCCATCTTATGCCCGGATGCTCAGCCGCATCCCGTCCGGCCCAGGGCCTGTGAAAAGAGGGCCCAGCCACGCTGAAAACAAGGATTAGCCCTTGGGCCACTCCCTGACACCGGCCTGCTTGGCTCCGGGAAGCAGGCCCAATGGAGGGGGCCAGGCAGACACAGAGAACTGGAAAAGTCTGGGTTCTCACCCCTTTGGCCCAGCTCCCTGCCCCCACCCTTCCCAAGAGTAGCACAGCCAACCACACATTCAGTGTCATTTATTGAACATATACTATGTCCCAGTCTCTACACATGGACTGGAAAATTGAAAGTATAAGAAAATTGCAGTCTGCCAGGGGAGGTAATAAGAGCCATTCTCCACAACCCGCCCCCTACCCCAGGAGGCTGTGGGAGAGGCACCTGGAGGGGAGCTTCAGCCCTAAGGGAAGGTGAGAAAGATGGTGGCTCTGGTTCTGTGCCTGAGTCTAGCTGCGGGGTTCTGCTGCACCTGGTTGAAACTATGCAGGCTCTGAAATCACTTCTCTGCCTCTGCCTCTCTCCTTCCCTTCCTGGTTTAATACCAGACGTGCCAGCTGAGTAGTAGAAAGGAAATCTCCTATTACCAGTTGCCAATGTGGGCCAGGCACTTTCATACACGATCTCATTTGAACCTCATTAACAATGCTGAGAGTGTCCCTTATTGTTCCTCTTTGGCAGGTGAGGAAACTGCGGCTCAAATGAGCAATCGGCAGCCCAGGTCGCTCGGCTCTCGGAGCCAGGTTCCCTGCCGCTGCCGCTGCTTGTCTCGCCTTCCTCTTTGGCAAGACAGAAGAGGAAGCTGTCTTGCCAGACAGCTGGTGAGCTGTTCATTGCGACTGTACCATCTTATGCTCCTAAGGCCTGTGGCAGGCAGTAGGATGCAAGGTGGAGAGGGTACTGAGGTCAGGTCTGTTTGCGTATAAGCCAGGCTGACTCTTCACTGCTGTGAGTATGGCGGG
>NW_006790761.1:668617-677675 GCF_000442215.2 Lipotes vexillifer | reverse complement strand
GGGGGGGGGGGGGGGGGGGGGCGGAGGGCTTGTCTCTAGATCCCCGGGTGTCATCTTCTCCTTCCTCTCTGCTTCTACAGCCCGCTCTGCCTACCCCTCTCTCCGAGTTGTAATTGTTTGTGTGTCCATCTCTCCACCAGACTGTGAGTCTCTTCACCTCTGTCTCCCCTGAGCACTGGCAAAGGGCCTGGCACAGAAGTGCTCAGTGAATGATGTGGGCTAATGAGGCCAAGAGAACTGAAGGAAGGACGGATTTGGATTCATGTGGAACTGACAGCACTTGCAGATCGCTTGGATGTGGGGAGTGATGGGGGAGGTAGGAGCCCGAGATGGTGTCCATATTTCTGATCTGGGTGGTGAGGGGCAAGGGGTCCACTGGCTGAGATTTGAAATGCAGGACGGGGAGGAGGATGGGGTCGGGGGTGCGCGAGGTTGAGCGTCACGCCCAATGCACACTTGGACACGCTGACCTGGAGGTCAGCAGAGCGGCTAGGCATCAACTTTGCAGCAGAAGTCTTGAGAGCTGGAAGGCCTCCAGAGTAAATTATTTCTACAGTCTCGGCTTTAAGCTACGGTGTTTCTAGTCTTGGTGCCAGGGCACTGAACTGTGGGTTTAATCCCACTTGCCACCTACTAGCTGTGTGACGTTAGACAAGTCTCTTAACCTCTCAAAGCCTTAGTTTCCTTATCTGCAAAACAGGGGTATTAATAGTACCTACCTCTCAAGGTGTTCACGTTTAAGTGAGCTAATGTGCATAAGTGTTTACCACATACACAATGCTCTGTAATGGTGGCTGGTATATTATCAGCTGAGATTGGAGCTGGGAGAGCGGAGTCCTGGAGCTTCAAATTTGGAGTTTGAAGTCCTAGGCCCTCTGGCTGCCATAGCTAGTTTTGATCATCTGTACCCAGGGGCACTCCACATCAGGGCCAGAACTGGGGTGAGGCACCTAGGGCCCCAAATTTAAGGAGGCACTGGCTCTCAAATGCCGACCCTGCACTTGCACCACCCCAAGAGAGGCCCCTTAAATCTGGGCCACTTCAGTTGCCTTACCTACTCCCAGCCCTGTTCCCTTGAACTTGCCTACCTCTAAGACAGACAAGTCTCTTTAAGACAGGACTCTTTCATCTTTTACTTCCCTCCAAGGCAGGTCTGGCCTTCCTGTCACTTAGGAAAAGTTTCCTGAAATAGGCTCAGGGTTGCATCTCTTCTGAACCGTGTGGTGTGTGCTGGTATTTCCTAGAGTCAGGTTTTAATAAAGACTAAGACCACCCCGCCTTCCCCAATGAGATGTGAGTCTGGCATTTCTGGGCCAGTAAGCAGCTCTCTCAGACCTCCAGTGTGTGGAAGCACTTGGGGGTCACTCTCTGACCCAGTAACCGCTCCTTGGAACTCTGGGCTGTGCAGGCTGTTTTGTGCATCTTCCCAGTGTGCATGACACAAGGGTGTCTTTTTCTAGAAGAGAAGATGCGTGGAGAAGAGGCAGCCAGAAGGCAATTCCAAGTTACAGATTTTCCAGGGGGCTCTTGATTTAAAGTCGTCAGTCCTCCAGTTCCCAAATCTGCTAGCTGGACTACTTTTCACGATTTTGTTTTTTCAAAGGATGCTGGCCTGGATGGGACAAGATTGTGGGGGAGATAGCAGAGATCGGAGATGCTGACCCTGGAGCCAGGAAACATCCTCCCCTGAGACAAGCCGGCCTCCTGCTCTCCCCTTCCCTCACCCTACCTTTCTCCATTGCCTAATGTCCCAGGGTGGGCCTGGCACCTCCCTGACCAGCACAGTAGCAGGATGCTGAGGGCTAGCAAGGCGGCCGGCCCTGGGTGGCTCTCATCTCTGGCCCAGCTGGGGTTGGAGGGACCGAAAGGGGACTAGGAGAGAAGGATGGAGGGGACAGGAGTTGGCTGGGAGAAGCGTAATGGGGAGGGGGCTCAGAGAGTGCTCTGAATGGGTGGATTTGTGATTGGCATTGAGCCAAAGGGGTGGAGGTTGAGGGAGGAGCAGAAAGGGAAGGGGGCTGACGGAATCTGGTGGGATGGGGCCAGGGCCAGGGCCAGGGACTGACCCCACGGAGATGAGGAAGGGATGAGGCTGGGTCTGGGACTGACTGACCCAAAGGGACGAGACCAAGGGAGGGGTGAAATGTTGGGGGGTGGGGATGGGAATGGGGGAGAATTGTCAGCATCGTAAGAGGATTGGGAAGGCAAATTAGAGGGGAGGCGCTGGCCAGCGGAGAAGGTCCGAGCCCTCGCCCCTGGTTTGGGGCACAGGGGGAGGGGGCCGTGTCCATATAAGGAGGGTCAGCGGCCCCAGCTCTCTCCGAGAGCTCGGGCGGCCCGCCGCATTCTCATGCCTGGGCGCAGCGACATGGAGCCGCCCGCTGCTTTCTCGGGCTTCCCGGCCCCGCCCTCGGTCGCGCCGTCGGGGCCGCCGCCGTCGCCGCTTGCCGGAGCCGAGCCCGGGCCGGAGCCCGAGGAGGCGGCCGCGGGCCGCGGGGAGCCGGAACCTGCGCCAGCGCCGGGCCCGGGCCGCCGCCGCCGCCGGCCCTTGCAGCGAGGGAAGCCTCCCTACTCGTACATCGCGCTTATCGCCATGGCGCTGGCTCACGCCCCGGGCCGCCGCCTCACGCTGGCCGCCATCTACCGTTTCATCACCGAGCGCTTCGCCTTCTACCGCGACAGCCCGCGCAAGTGGCAGAACAGCATCCGCCACAACCTCACGCTCAACGACTGCTTCGTCAAGGTGCCCCGCGAGCCGGGCAACCCGGGCAAGGGCAACTACTGGACGCTCGACCCGGCGGCTGCCGACATGTTCGACAAAGGCAGCTTCCTGCGGCGCCGCAAGCGGTTCAAGCGCGCCGAGATGCCCGCGCTCCCTGCCGCGCCGCTCGCCCCCGCCTCCGGCCCGCCGCCCTTCCCCTACGCGCCCTACGCGCCCGGCCCCGCGCTGCTCGCGCCGCCTCCTCCCGCCGCTCCGGGCTCCACGCCGCCCGCGCGCCTCTTCAGCGTCGACAGCCTGGTGAGCCTGCCGCCCGAGCTGGCGGGGCTGGGCGCCCCCGAGCCGCCCTGCTGCGCTGCGCCCGACGCCGCCTTCCCGCCCTGCGCGGCAGCCGCCTCCCCGCCTCTCTACTCGCCGCCGCCCGACCGCCTGGGGCTGCCCCCGACGCGTCCTGGCCCCGGACCGTTGCCCGCCGAGCCGCTGCTGGCCTTGGCAGGGCCGGCGGCCGCGCTCGGCCCGCTCGGCCCGGGGGAGGCCTACCTGCGACCGCCGGGCTACGCGCCGGGGCTGGAGCGCTACCTGTGAGCCCTTCCAGCCCGGCGGAGTGGCTCGGGCCCCTCTCCCTCAGGACGGGGCGCTGCCTGGGAGCCCCCACCTCTGCCCCCGTGGCTTGGAGCGCACCTCGGAGCTCCCAGTTCTGCTTGATGGACTGAGCACACCTGTTGCATCTGTCTCTAACCCCCATCTCGGGGGAGCCTCCCGCTGTCTCTCCACCGGACTGAATCCTCCTCCCCACCGCGAACTGTAAGGCCCCCGTTTCTTCTCCCTCCACTGTGCACGCCCCCCACCCGCCAGCGCTCTTTTGGGTCCCACGTCTGGAGACTCTGGATCACCACCTGTGAGCCCTCACCTTGGGTTTCTGGTGAACTCCAAGCCTTCTGAAGCCAGACCTTCGATCTCAAGCCACTTCCCGACTGGCTCCTCACTTCTTTAACCTTCCCTGGTGTTTTTATAAGACAAGGAGTCAAACCCAGGTCAGACTCCCGGGTTTATGACTCCCTTGCTGTTGTCCCTTCATCCGCCCACAAGTTTGTCCCCGCACCCCCCAGTTACCTGTACGTTCTCGGTTTCTTACTGGGAGAGCGCTCCCCTTCCACACAGACGCACCTGGCTGAGCTCTTGCAGACCCTGAGGACAGTTCTTCATCTCTGAGACAAGCAGCACCAGGGGTTCCTTGACTGCAAGGGGAGTTAGTGGGCTGCCCCACCATATGGAAAACTTGGGACTTGTTAGGTTATTATTATTTTTAATTAAAACTAGTTTAATTAAAAAGAAAGAAGAAACCTTCCTCTGGGCCCGGTGTGTCGGCTGGTGACTTGGGGGAGTGGTCTGGGGAGGCAGTGGGGGAGCTTTGCTCAGGATCTTGGGTGACCACATGGGGTGAGCCCCTTGTGAGTTATTAGGCAGAGGTTCGTGCAGTAGGATTAGGATGTGATTAAGCCATAGCTGTGCACATAGTAGGCCTGGTAAAATGCCATCATCTGCCGCGGAGGTTGGTAGAGATGAGATGGGGCGTGCAAATGAGTGTATTTGGCCAGTGGGTTTGTCTGCTGTGTGGGATTATTCCCAGCTCCCATGGATAAGGGAGCGTTGGCTACTCCTCCAACAAGGACTTACTGAATGTGCCAAGCACTGGGAATATATCACTAAACAAATGGGCAAGATCCCTGCCTTAAGGAGCTTATGGATCCGTGGGGAAGAGACATTACCAATCAGTTCTCAGAGAAATGAGACAAGAGCTCTAGAGCCTTCCACTCAAACTGTGGTCCAGGTCCCAGAGACCTGGGAGCTTGTTAGAAATGCATAATCTCAAGCTCTAACTCAGATCTACTGAATCATCAGATTCCACATTTTAACAGAATTCCCAGGTGATTAGTATATGCACAGTATTCTGGAGGAAAGGCACCGTGCCAAGGCTGGGGCTCAGTTTAAAAGTCTACTCCCTACTTTAAGGAGTGGGACCAGGCTGCAGAACCATACATGCCCCGCTGGATGAAGCTTGAGTCTGCACCATCAGCTATGTCCCCTGTTTTACCTCCCCTGCTGGATTGGGAGCTGGGGCAGCAGGGACCTGAGCTGACTCATGACTGTCCCCAGCACCAAGGACAGGGCAGCACTGAGCAGAGACTAGGAGGTTGCAGCGTGAGGGAGGGAGTTGGCCTTTGACCCTATCCTGCTCTCTGGTCTGACCCAAATGCTAAGCATCAGGCTTTTCCAAGCTCCTTTGCCCCAGGGTTTTCAGTCCAGTAGGGCCTGGATTAGGTGTGGGGAAGGGCGGGGGAGGGGATCAGTGTGTCTGAGCCCTGGGTGAACGTGATTTGCATGTTGGACGTGCCTGGTGCTCCTCTCTTAGATACAAGAGTTTAAAGCTCCAGGGCAGTGATTGAGGGTGAACGTGGAGCATAGGCAGCTCAGAGAGAAGACCGGTTCAGGAAATCTGAGAAGGCAGGGAAGGCCCTCTTTGGAGGTAGGGTAGTAGGTATGCACAGTCTTGGTATGAAATGCCCTGGATAGACCCTGCTCCCTCAGCTATTAACCCCTGTGGGCAAGAGTCAGATCTAATTTGCCTGATGCATAGTGGCCCTTCACTTAATATTTGATGACTGACTGACTGAGTGAATGAATCCCTAGTGTCTAATATTGTGCCTGACTTACTGAATAATGATTGGGTTGACAGTACTTTGGCACCTTCTTACCCATTCTCACTTTTAGTCCTCCGTGGTGATCTGCAAAAGAGCTGAAAGAGGTGAAAGAGGTGGAGGTGGAGACTAGGTCCCCATTGGTCCAATAAGAAAATTGTCCCTCCCCAGGGCCCAACAGGTTATGGAAGATCCTGCCCTCAGTTCTCTAAGGAGCAGAGCTCCACAGAGATGAAAATGCAAACTTTCTTCTGCTCCAAATGATGTTACAGCCCCTCCTCCTGCCTCACGGCACTTCTTGAAAAATTCCTTCTAAATCCAAAAAACTTCCATGGAAGGGAAGGTGAGGACCCTTCTTACTCTACTGAAGCCAGGAAGTGCTTCTGGACTTCTGAATTCAATTCCTGCCTCTGCCACGTAGGTCTCTGTCCCTGGGATCTTGAAATAGGACAAGACGGGAAATGTCTGCACAGAAATACTAGAAAGGTCACTACTGAACTGGAAAATCAGAAAGATTTTATTTCAAAAATGCCTCTTTAATTTTCCTTTATTCAACAGCATTGAGGGCTTACTGTGTGCCAGGCCCTGTGCTGGGCTCTGAGGCCAATACAGATACAAATACGAGAGTGTTTATGCCCTTACAGTGTTCATTGTCTGGAAAGCTACATGTCATAGAGTGCCTTAAGAATTTTGACACCTTGGGAGGTGTTGAAAAAACAAAACCAAACCCTAATTCAATTCTGTCTTTAAAAAATCACCAAGTGGGAGACCTGGGAGCTTGTTAGAAATGCATAATCTCAAGCTCTAACTCAGATCTACTGAATCATCAGATTCCACATTTTAACAGAATTCCCAGGTGATTAGTATATGCACAGTATTCTGGAGGAAAGGCACCGTGCCAAGGCTGGGGCTCAGTTTAAAAGTCTACTCCCTACTTTAAGGAGTGGGACCAGGCTGCAGAACCATACATGCCCCGCTGGATGAAGCTTGAGTCTGCACCATCAGCTATGTCCCCTGTTTTACCTCCCCTGCTGGATTGGGAGCTGGGGCAGCAGGGACCTGAGCTGACTCATGACTGTCCCCAGCACCAAGGACAGGGCAGCACTGAGCAGAGACTAGGAGGTTGCAGCGTGAGGGAGGGAGTTGGCCTTTGACCCTATCCTGCTCTCTGGTCTGACCCAAATGCTAAGCATCAGGCTTTTCCAAGCTCCTTTGCCCCAGGGTTTTCAGTCCAGTAGGGCCTGGATTAGGTGTGGGGAAGGGCGGGGGAGGGGATCAGTGTGTCTGAGCCCTGGGTGAACGTGATTTGCATGTTGGACGTGCCTGGTGCTCCTCTCTTAGATACAAGAGTTTAAAGCTCCAGGGCAGTGATTGAGGGTGAACGTGGAGCATAGGCAGCTCAGAGAGAAGACCGGTTCAGGAAATCTGAGAAGGCAGGGAAGGCCCTCTTTGGAGGTAGGGTAGTAGGTATGCACAGTCTTGGTATGAAATGCCCTGGATAGACCCTGCTCCCTCAGCTATTAACCCCTGTGGGCAAGAGTCAGATCTAATTTGCCTGATGCATAGTGGCCCTTCACTTAATATTTGATGACTGACTGACTGAGTGAATGAATCCCTAGTGTCTAATATTGTGCCTGACTTACTGAATAATGATTGGGTTGACAGTACTTTGGCACCTTCTTACCCATTCTCACTTTTAGTCCTCCGTGGTGATCTGCAAAAGAGCTGAAAGAGGTGAAAGAGGTGGAGGTGGAGACTAGGTCCCCATTGGTCCAATAAGAAAATTGTCCCTCCCCAGGGCCCAACAGGTTATGGAAGATCCTGCCCTCAGTTCTCTAAGGAGCAGAGCTCCACAGAGATGAAAATGCAAACTTTCTTCTGCTCCAAATGATGTTACAGCCCCTCCTCCTGCCTCACGGCACTTCTTGAAAAATTCCTTCTAAATCCAAAAAACTTCCATGGAAGGGAAGGTGAGGACCCTTCTTACTCTACTGAAGCCAGGAAGTGCTTCTGGACTTCTGAATTCAATTCCTGCCTCTGCCACGTAGGTCTCTGTCCCTGGGATCTTGAAATAGGACAAGACGGGAAATGTCTGCACAGAAATACTAGAAAGGTCACTACTGAACTGGAAAATCAGAAAGATTTTATTTCAAAAATGCCTCTTTAATTTTCCTTTATTCAACAGCATTGAGGGCTTACTGTGTGCCAGGCCCTGTGCTGGGCTCTGAGGCCAATACAGATACAAATACGAGAGTGTTTATGCCCTTACAGTGTTCATTGTCTGGAAAGCTACATGTCATAGAGTGCCTTAAGAATTTTGACACCTTGGGAGGTGTTGAAAAAACAAAACCAAACCCTAATTCAATTCTGTCTTTAAAAAATCACCAAGTGGGACTTCCCTGGTGGCGCAGTGGTTAAGAATCCACCTGCCAATGCAGGCGACATGGGTTCGAGCCCTGGTCCAGGAAGATCCCACATGCCGTGGAGCAACTAAGCCTGTGTGCCACAACTACTGAGCCTGCGCTCTAGAGCCTGTGAACCACAACTACTGAGCCCGCATGCCACAACTACTGAAGCCTGTGTGCGCCTAGAGCCCGTGCTCCGCAACAAGAGAAGCCACTGCAATGAGAAGCCCATGCACCGCAACGAAGAGTAGCCCCTGCTCACCGCAACTAGAGAAAGCCCGCGTGGGGCAGCGAAGACCCAGTGCAGCCAAAAATAAATAAGTAAATAAGTAAATAAATTTATGTTTTAAAAAACAACTGATAAAGAAGGGGTGAACACGCAAGATAGTCATTCTCACATATGAAAGAAGATGCAGAGCTCCTCAATGAAATATCAGCAGTGTATTACAAAAAGGCACAATCAAGCAAGTACAGCTTATTCCTGGAATGCCGGATGGCATTATTAGAATTCTTAGCTCCACTTAATAGATGATGAAATTGGGGCTCATAAAGGTTAAGTGACTTACCCAGGTCAAGCTGCAAAGTAACTGACTCAGAGCTGGACTCCAGGTTCCCCTGGCTCCAAAGTCATTCTCTTCCTCTGAGAAAGAGGCCAGTGGAGGTGGAAACTTAGATGGAAAGCCCCAGACACCAATAAAATTCCTCAGCTCACCCCAATACCCATGTCCCCCCAACTCACACCCACAGTCCTGATCTTGAAAGCTACTTTTCCAAGACAAATGACAAGTTCTGGTTTCCTTTTTCTTCCAGTTTTCCACTTCCTCCCTCTTGGACACTTCCCCTCTCTCTCCCCTTTCCCTGAACTCCTCTCTCTCTCCCCCCCTTCTCCCCTCATTAATTTTGTGGAGACAAAAGCGCCACCTATTGGCCACCTTGTATGCACCTGATTTGAGCAGGAAATCAGTGGAAGGAAGCCAGGATCCATTTGGATGCTATTTTGGGCTGGGGGTGGCTTCTGGTGGCTGAAAGGCACTTGCTCATGGGGAGCCCAGTGATTTGTTTTAGAAGAGGAAAACTGGCTGTAGTTCCCACCTCCCCTGGGAAGCCCTCCCAGATCTTCTTTCCTCCCCCATTCTTCTTGGCAGCCCTTGATGCTGACCCATTGTAGAAGGGCTTGGAAAGTGGGTGGGGTGGGCAGTCCTAGGTGCAGAGGATTGATCCACTCTGTAAGAGGG
>NW_006790761.1:662709-668607 GCF_000442215.2 Lipotes vexillifer | reverse complement strand
GGGAAAGAGAAGAAAGCGTGCTGGGCTGGGGTCAGAAACCTGGGGTCTAGTCCCAGGTCACACACTTAGGCAAGGCCTTTCCTTTCTCTGTCCTTCACAGCAATTCACATCTCTCTCCAAGCTCCCTGATTGTGCGCCCCTCCCCAGCTGAGGACTCAGAGCTGAATCAGACACTGCCCTGTTCAGAAGAGTCAAGTATCAGCGGGTGACAATATAGTGTGCAGAGTGCTGACAAGAAGAGGGAGCTATTAGGTCACCTTGGTCACTCACCAGTTTGGGTCTCTGCCCTGAGCTCAGCCTCAGGCTCCTTTGAAACAGGGGGAATGTGCCCTGGCCTCTCTGCCTGGGTGGGATGGCCTTTGTAACCAATCAAGCCGCTGCGACCGTGGGTAAGGATATTCTGACCCGCCTGGCTGGGGGCTTCCCAGGACAGGGTCTGTGTCTTTTCTGTCCACTATCTCCCTCACTGGGCAGCCTGGCCAGGGCTGGGCACACCTGGCTTTGGCCTGAGATATCCCTTGTCTAGAGGCTGGACTTGGGGTTTAGAGGATGAAGAGAATTAGAGACAAGAGGCCTGGACCCTGCTTCAGGGAGACACAGGCCCCATCTTGGGCATCAGACCACCTCCCTGAGTTGAGGAGGGGCTGGGGCTTGGTGAGTTTCACAAGGAATTCTTCCTGGACAAGGTGAGCTTGGTTTGGGTTTTGAAGGAAGGGAGGGGAGAGTCTGCTGCTCCAGTTCCTATGAAATCCCCTTTCCTCAATCCTAATCCTTGTCCAGACTGGCAAACTGAAAAAGTCTGACTACTTTCAAAGCCATTTAGGTGGGACCAAGAGGTCCCAAGGACAGAGGCCTGGGAACAGAAGAGAAGGAGGGCAAGGAAGGAAGGAAGTCTGGGGTCCTAGCTTCCAGACTCCCTACTGCTCTACCTGAGGGTGGCAGGCCAACGCTCACAGGTACCCACTAGGTGGGGCTCTGACGTCCCTGCTTTCCACACTGCAGCCACCACCCATTTCCTCGGAATGGAGCCCAGAGAAACTGTTGAGTGCACAGTAATGGTTTTTATTACTCTTATGTGCTGCACACTCAGCCTTATTTATTGGAATGACTCCACTATTTCTTTTAAAGTATTTATTTAATTGTTAAATAGGCAATACATTTACTTGGCTTTGAAAGTATAACAAAGTATTCAGTGAAAAGTCTCTCTTCCATTTGTGTTCCGTATTTGCCCCAACAGGTAATCAGTTATTAGTTTTTAATTCATCCTTCTAGATATTTTTGTTACATATACAAAACAAAACAAATACACATTATTTTCTCCTTAAAAAAACAATTGGAAGCATAATATTTACACTGTCATGTATCTTGACTTTTTTCACTCAACAATATATCTTAGGGGACTTCTCTGGTGGTCCAGTGCTTAAGACTCTGCACTTCCACTGCAGGGGACACGGTTCCATCCCTGGCTGGGGAACTAAGGTCACCTCACGCTGCGTGGTGCGCGGCCAAAAAAACCAAAAAACAGCAACCCCCCCCCCCAAATATATCTTAGAACTCTTTCCAAATCAATACATAAAGAACTTCCTTATTCTATTTTACACAGCGTACTATTCCCTTATGTAGATGTGCCATTATTTGCTTAATAAACCCACTATTGATGGGTATTTGCATTGTTTCCAACCTTTGACATTCCCAAACCAGCCACAATGAGATCTCGCACATATATCATGTGTGCAGGTATATTTGCATGAAAACTTCCTAGAAGTGCATTTCCACACAGCCCTTATCAAGACACCAACCTCCCTGTGTGGTCACAATGGTTCTTTTGGCAGCTGTCCTCTTTTATTTATCAAAGGGACCCTTAGTGACTGTGGTCAGAATTTCACCTTCTCAACCCTCACTGCCCTCCTCCCCAGTGGCCATCCCACAGATGCTTTGGCCTCTGGATTTGGGAAGGCCGGGCACTTGCCACCTCTACCTGGGTGGGGTCTGTGCTCTGGCCATCAACCTGTGCAGGGTGATGGCCCCTTCTCCCTTCTAGCCCCCAAGCCCTGGGCATTACTGACAGGTGCAGGGAGCTAGCTCTTTGGACCTCTACTGTTCCAGCCTCCAGGCCTCCTGCCAGATGCTGCCATCTCCCCTCCTGGCCCTCCCCGTCCGGGCTCCAGTCATGACTCCCTTTTCCTGATCATAGAATCACATTCTAAGATCTGCTCCTCTCTGGCCTCGGATTTCCCATTTCATTACTTCTAATACCCCAAATCTGAGTAGCCCCTGCTTTGTGAGACAGAGTGGACAAGGGAAGATCAAACAGAGCCCCTTGAGAGGCAAGCATGTGACTAAGGGGAGACAAACTCCTGGCTGAAAGCAAATCCCTCCACAGCCTGGGAACCTTGGGGGTTATCCCAGACCTGTGACCTCAGCTCATGTGGCAGAGAGCGTGCCATTTGGGGCTGACCTGGGCCGGAATGAGAAAGAACCTGGGTAAGGCCAGGCTGTGCAGAAACATGATAATTAGTATTGCTGTGAATGGTAATTGCTCACATTTGGAATTATAGGTAGGCCACAGTAGTTAAGAGCCCTGATTGTGGGGCTTCCCTGGTGGTGCAGTGGTTAAGAATCCACTGGTCAATGCAGGGGACACGGGTTCAAGCCCTGGCCTGTGAGGATCCCACATGCCGCAGAGCAACTAAGTCCGTGTGCCACAACTACTGAGCCTGCACTCTAGAGCTCGTGTGCCACAACTACTGAGCCCATGTGCCACAGCTACTGAAGCCCATACGCCTAGAGCCCGTGCTCTGCAACAAGAGAAGCTACTGCAATGAGAAGCCCGCACACTGCAACGAAGAGTAGCCCCCGCTCACCGCAACCGGAGAAAGCCCGCGCGCAGCAACAAAGACCCAACGCAGCCAAAAAAAAAGAGCCCTGATTCTCGATCCAGACTGTCCAGAACAGAAGATGCACTTCTCACATGTCAGATGAGGATACTGAGGACCTGGGAGGGACAGAGGTTACACAGGAAGAAAGGGGCAGGACTGGGAGAAGATCCCAGGCCTCGGGACTCAGGTGCAACTGCTCTGCCCCAGTCTCGTGGACAAACCAGGGGGAGGTGCATTCTCTTGGCAGCTTGGAGCAGGCATGCTCAAAAATGTCAAGGTTGAAGAGAGCGAGGAACCTCACAAAGGCCTCCTGACTCATAGTTCGCTCCAGCCAGAGTACTGGCTCTCAGGAATCCCTGTGAGGGAGCGCTAGGAAATTTCCTTGGTCTCTGTCTCCAACCCAGCTATCTGGATACTTTACAAATGAGAAAACTGAGGCTGCAATTATCTGAGACTAATAAGTGGTGAGGGCACGATGAAAACCCAGCTCTAAGACCTGTACTCCTTCTGCTACACCTGGATGCCTCTAAGATTCCTGCCCAGTGAGTATCCAGCCTCTACTCATGCATTTCCAGTGATGCAGAGCTCACTACCATCAAAGTAGCAGATCGAATCTCTGAGGGACAGCCCTGTTGGAATTTTTTCCTTCCATGGAGTCACAGAAATTGAGTCTCTTTACAACCTTCAGGCTCCCTTTTGCCTTGGCCTTTGTGTTCCAGGTCAACCCTGCAGAGGTTTGGAGATGGCAGCTGTGTCAGCCCCGAGCCCTTTATTCTCCAGGCTAACACCCCAGACCAGGCCTTTATGTCTATGGGACATTCCCCCACCCCTCCCTGTATTAATTAGGGTTAAGTTCAGCTGTGAGTAACAGACACCCCTCCCCCGGAACCTCGCCAACCAAAGAAGATTCCACAACAGTGGCTTAACCAAGATTGAAGTTTGTTTCCTTTTCACATCAAAATCTGTGCAGGCAGTTCAGGATGGTGTGGCACCTCAGTGGTCTCAGGAACCCAGGATCCTTCTTTCCCGTGGCTCCGCTGTTTGTGAAGTTAAACTCAACCGAGCAGAAATTTGATGCAACCTACCTTAAGCAAAAAAGGGGAATATCTTTAGAATATGTGGGAAGTCTAAGGGTTCTAGTTTCAGGCAGAGCCAGAGGACTTAACATTGTTACTAAGCTGTATCCCTTTAGGGTGTTTTCTTCTGTGGATGGGCTGTCAAACAGCTCTCTCCACAGGACAGGAAGGATGGTTGCTGGCAGCTAGGCCTACGTGCTAATCTTCTGATCTAAAAGGAGAAGCGCCCTTCCCAGAGCCCCAGAGTCCTTATATCCTGGAATCTCAGAGTCTATATACCGAATCTTGTAGAAGGAGTGATTGGCTCAAGCTTAGGTCACTTACTCCTGCCTAGACCTATCACCAGGCCTTGGACGGCCAATGCTATGTTTGATCCAGACAGGTTGCCTGTCTGCTCCTGGAGGTAAGTGTGAGGGGTACAGAGATTGGACAGTCCCATCAGGACCACATGGAATACAGGAGGGGAGGTGTTACCCAACAGAGAGGTGGGACATCTCAAAACTGAACGTGTTCAGCTCACCATGCTAAGGAGATTGAGTTTTGTCTCATAAGCAATGGAGAGCTCCTGGGAGATTTTGGCAGGGTTTGGCTGGTTTGATTGGTCAAAACCATTTAAAAAAAAGGAAACCGAGGTAGAGAGCATGAGAGAGAAATCCAGTGACTGCTGGGGTCAGGGACCAGGGAATAACTCTCTCTGATGGGGGCACACATCCTCCTCCCTTCAGGGATGGGGACTGATGGGGGAGAAACAACGTCTGACCTTAGAGAACACGTATCTCTGTTGATGACATAAGCTAGATACAACCTTATCTAGAGTCGCAGAGTGAGAAAATGTATGATTCACTCATTCATTCATTCATGTTTCCACATATCTAACATTAATTGAGTACCTATTATGTGTTGGATTTTGTGCCTGGCAGGAGGTAGGATGTTTAATGATGATGAAGATAGTGATAAGAAACATTTATTGAGCTTCTTTCAAAGTTTCAGGCACTGGGCTAAGTGCCTTCTATGCATTATCTCATTTAATCTTCACAACAACAAATGAGGTAGGTACATTATTGTCCCCATTTTATAGAGAAGGAAAGATGAGGATGAAGACAATATAACGCCTGTTCTCAAGGAGCTCACAGTCTACAGAGGGTGACGGACTAGAAAACAAATCATGACAAGAGAGGGAATTAGCATTCTGTGAGCACAGAGGCAGGAGCCCCTCACAGCCTGGCCAGTGTGGGGTGTTATCGGGGGAAGCAGCTTATGAAACTTGACATTTGAAATGGACAGAGGATTAGGAGGAATGAGCCAGGAAGGAATGAGCTGCATGCAAAGCTGAAGAGGTGAGAAAAAGCAAATCAGAGGTAGTGTAGTGCAGGGGTTGGCAATGAGGCTGGACAAACAGGCAGGGGCCAGGCTGCCTGGTAGCCTGTGCAGAGAAGCACATGATACCTAGAAGGAAAGCATCTCTGAGGAGGCCTCAGGCTGCCAGGCAGGTATCACTGGAGCCTCATACAAATTACATGCAAATCACCACCATCCCCCCACAGCTTCTTTAACTTTCTAACTGCAAGCACCAGAAGGCCTCCTCCTGCTGATCTGGGATCTCAGAAACATCCTCTGGGTATTTACTAATGCCCACTCTCTCCTTTTCCCTGGCAGAGGGGAGGGTGGTATTTGCCTGAATTGAAGCTGTTTGCAGCCTCCAGCAGATGTGCCTGCTGATGTAAGACACTCAGCCAACCCCTGAAATATGCAGCCCTTCAAAGTGGTTTGGGAGTTGGGGGAAGGAAGAGTCTGACCTTCCAGGGCAACTTTGCCCTCCCTTCCTTCCTTACAGCCCGGTCCTGGAACAGGAACCCGCCCCCCTGCCCCACCCCATACACACATCCAGACACACACACACACACACACACACACACACACACACACACACACACACACACACA
>NW_006790761.1:655424-662470 GCF_000442215.2 Lipotes vexillifer | reverse complement strand
CACACACACACACACACACACACACACACACACACACACACACACACACACACACACACAAGTTCCTTCTTGCATTTCCCCTCCCCATTCCGGTGAAAGAGAGAGAGCTCTGGGCTGAGTAATGGGAGACTAGGGATCTGGTTCCACCTCTGCAATCAATTTGCTGTGTGACCTTGGGCAAGTAAGCTGCTCTCTGGGTCTCAATTTCCCCATCTGGGAAAGGAACTTCGAAAATCTACAGTCCAATTTTGGGATAAATGACTTCATTCTTTATTTACTGGTGGGGTGGGGTGGGGAAAAAAAAACAGCACATCCAGTGAGGAATGCAAAGGGTGGGTGGAGTGGATGGACTAATGGTTTCTTTGAAGAAGGGGAGGCAGGAAGCAGGTGGGTCGTGTAGTGCAGTGTACTGCTGGAGTAGAGGTTTCAGGCTTTAGGTTCTGAGGAGCTCAGAGCAGGAAGAGGGGAAGATGAGTTAGGTTCTCAAAAAGGCTTCTTTCTGGAGAAGGCGGGATTTGAGCCAGGATTTGAAGCCTGGGTACAGGCTGGGAAAGGAAGCAAGCATGCGCAAAGAGGAGTCTGGAGGTTATGAGTCTCTGGGTGACTTTGCCAAAGGAGTGGGGTGGGGAAGGGGCGCTTTGGTCCCAGACACGGTCGTTCAGTTCCTGCCTCTCTGCGTGGGTGCGCGGTTCCTCCAGAGGTCGCTGTTTTCCAGGAATCCGTCACCAGCGTCCGCACCGCAGGGCCAGAACTCCCGCTGGTCCCCTCGCTCAGCTTCTGCGGGGCTTATGTGACTCCGCAGCAGCTTCGGAAGGCTCAGGCCCGGCAATGTTTCCCCGCCCGCGCGGGGGCTTACGGCTTCACCAGTTACCCTGCCGGGGGCTCCGAAAGGCTAAACGTGACTGCGTGTGTGTGCGTTCGTGTGTATAGGGTAGGGGACCGAATTCGGACGGCTCTGCACGCCCCCCACTCCCTCGCCGCCCCAATTCCGGTCTGCGAAAGGCCGTCCGGTTCCCGAGGCACTGCTGCCCTCGCAGGCGGCGAGGAATGGGTAGGAAGGAGGCGGCCGCTGCAGTTTTCCTGGCTCTCCGCTCGAAGCCCCTGTACCCTCTCCTCGCCACTGTCCCAGCCCCCTGCCCAGGCTCGCATTCTCACATCCTCCTTCCCTGCCGGGGTCACGCTGTGGCCCGAAGTGGGTCTGCAGCCCCCGACCAGGTCGCACCCCTTCAGGACTGGAGGTGGAGCTGTGGGCCTGGCTGGCGAGCCTTCCAGGGCTGTCCCCGTCACAGATATGCGGTCGTGAAGGGAGAACTCGGCACCGGCGCCAGTCGCTCAGGGACGTACTTGGGCACAAAAAGCCACCGTCGCCCGGAGGGGCAGTCACAAGCGCGCGGACCCGGCAACACAGGACGCACTTAGCAGGGCACTTTGACCTGAGGCCCACGCTCTGACACACCTGGAAGCGTCCTCTGCTCCCCTAGCCCGGCGGCACATCTCCCACGCGTGTGGGGCCTGCCATGCCCCGGTCACTGCGAAGCCGGCGCCCCAAGTCGGGCGGTTTGGGAGCCGCGCTGTTTTCACCCTCTCCTAAGCCCGCAACCCTCTTCCCGCGAACGAACGAGAGTGCACAGGCTCCCAGGCGCCCTGGTCCAGCAGCGACCGCGCAGTGCTGCGGCCGGAGGGTGCTCGCCGGGGCCCCGACCACGTAGCCAGGGGGCGGTGGCCGTGCACACTTGGAAGAAGAGAAAGACTTTTCCTCCAGGAGGTGGAGGGTACCCGAGCTGTGAGGGGCCGCAGAGGCGCCGACCCCTGAGCCCGCGCCTGGGGGTGAAAGAGCACACGCGGAGTCCCTGCCGTTTCTGTGCTCGAAGAGGGGCCGGCCTCTCCCTGAACTCCTGTGTGTGGGGAGCCCCGCCGCCTGCAGTTCGCCCCTGCAGGTCACACAATCTGGAGTCTCCCGCCTCCCACTCAGGGCCAAGAGAGCCGATCGCCTTTGAGCAGGCGAAGATCTGGAGGAGAAAGGGGTCGGGAGATGAACCCGCTGCGGCCAAACAACCGTCTTGCTCCAGAGCTGCGGCCACAGGGAGGGACGAGAAAAGGGGGTGGCTGCGCGGGTCTCGTCGCTTTCCCTGAGCCTGGCCACGTTTGTGAATAAAATTAGAGAAGTGTGCAGGCTTGGGGTCCCCTTCCCGGCTCAAGCGGCGCTTTGCAGCCCGGCTGCACCGAGGGCGGACCTCCGCGCTCGTTGCACTTGAGCCCTCGAACCCTGGGAAGGCAGAGGGAAATCTCCGCGCTGCGCCCCCGCCTCCAGCCAGCTCAGCGCCGCTCTCGGCCGGTTTTGCGACTGACTTAATTACATTCTCATAACCATCCGAGAGTTCTCCTTTCCCGCGAGGCAAGGAGAACGGCACGTCTACAGGGAGCAAAAGAAGGGAAGGGAGGAGCCTAAGGGGAGGGACGCCATTGACAGCAACACATCGCAATAAACACGCAACAACCTCTCCCCGGTGCTCCGAACATTTCGGAGTGGAAAACCCCTGAACAGGCGCCCCCCAAACGCATTCTCCCAATCGTTTCTGAGCTGCTCAGGGGAGGTGGCTAAATAGTGAGATAGAGGAAGGAGGGGGACTGGGAACTACCAGTGACATTGTAACCAAGACCTGCTAAATCTGTCGTCTCCTGCTTCTTGGAGGCTGCAGGCATGGGTGCTGGTGCCCGGGCTTCTGGGAGAGCACCCAGTTTTTCGCGGAGCGGAATGACAGACTCACCCGGGGACGCACACACGACCCGAAGACGTCAGAGAGGCTGAGCCTGCAGACGGGAAAGCCTGGAGCCACGGGAGACGGGAAACTAAACGAATCCCGAATACCGGGTCGCCCTTCTCCCATCCCCAGTGCGTGAACTTCTGGCATTGTTCAAAACACATTTGCCCAGAGCCTTGGGAAGAATGAGAGGCTCCCAGAAACACCCCTCCCCAGGCAAGAGTCAAGCTCGTCCAGGGGTTAAGCAGAGTTATTTGGATAAACAGAGGAGCTCTAGACTGGGAGCCTGGACATCTGGGCCCAACTCAACTCGGGGGACCTTCAAAAGCCTTGCAAGTCACTGGATCTCCTGGCCCTCAGTTTCCACTCCTATAAAACTGTGTGTTTTTAAGAATCTGGAGAATTTCTTAAGAATCACCTTGCAGAATGGGTTGGGGGGCCATGTCCCCTTTCCTTAACCTGGGTCTCAGCAGCATGGAGTGTGCAGCAGGGCCAGGCAGAGGTGGGGGCTGGTGGCTGCAGCCGCTCTGTAGAGAATTAGAGTCCTGACTGGAGCAAGAACCAGGATATTTGGGCAACAAATGCCTCAGCTAGTCTTACCCGGAACTTGGGCAGGGCGCTGGGGCGTGGGGAACCAGGAGAGAGTGCTGGCAAAGAAAGAAGCTACTGGTTCACATTTGCCGTTTTAGAAATGAAGACATTTAGAAAGTGAGATGGAGAAGCATGATGTCAATGCTGAGTTTCCTCCATTTACTTAGACATTAGCAGAGCTGAGCTGGGTTGGAGCTGATGTGTATGTGGTGGATGGTGAGTGTCAGAGAGAGCTCCATGTAGTAATGAGCAAGCTTGGGGTGTGTGTAAGTTTGCCAGATAAAATAAATCTGCTAAATCTAGCAACGCTCGGTATCTGAGTTTATCTGGACTCATGCAAAATATCAATACTTCTCTCCAAGGTCTTTTTTTCCCCCCCTGGAGGGACCTATCACCTAGGAAATTCTGATTCCAGGGCCACTAGTCCCTGTCCAATTTCCTGACAACGGTTTGAGGACTGGACCTCTTCTTTTTCCCAAGGACAGTCTTTTTATGCAGACCCAGCATACTGGGTGGATCCCCTTGGTCTGAGGTCCCAGAAGGGGGTGCCCAGTGGACGTGCTCTCACGGGATATGAGCAGCCAGACCTGCCTTCCACTCTCTTCTGCTCCTAGCCAGATGGCTGGAGAGGATGGAGAACTCTATCATGAGGATTCCACGACAAGGGTGCACCTGGCCATGCTCTATCATGTTGTAGGAGACTGAGTCCTCACCCGCCCACCCGCCCACCGCGGGCTTCTGTTGCCCCACCTGTGGAATACACTACATTGGAGACTACTGTTGGGTGAAAGGGAGATTTCATCCACCCTCACATGACCCTGCTGAGATGCAGCCTGCAGAGGCTGCAAATCCCCTCCCACCCTACTCCCAGCACTTATCTACAGAGGACCTAATTCAGCACTGGAGAGGATTAGATAGCAGCAGTAACCCAGTCCAGGGCTAGACCATGGTTTGAGACCCAGGTGGGAGACGACACCACCCCTAACCCGTTTCTCTCTCCCCAAGAGTCTGCAGAGTGCCTTCAATACCCTCCTTTGTAAGTAGCCTAGAATGATATGGCTACGTTTACACATTAGTCAGGGGGTGGTTGTTTTTAACCTCATTTTTACAGAGGAAGAAACAAGAACACAAAGAGTTATAGCAACATATTACAGAACAGGTAAGTAGTGAAACCAGGACTGGGATCCCAGCCGCCTGGCGCCAGGGGCTCTTAACTTCTATTCAGAGCAGGAAACTGAGGCTGGGAGGGGGAAGTAAGTTGCTGACTGTCCTACAGCCTGTGACAGCTGAGCGCAGCCGGGTCTCGCGCCTCGCATGCCAGAGCTTTGACCACGGCGGGGCGCTGTCGGGACAGCAGCCCGTCCATCGGCTCAGTACTTGACCACGTCCAGCGCCCATCTCCCCTGTCACCCCCAGAGGTTGAGATGGGCCCAGTCTGAGCTGGAGCTACTGGTTGCTGGGTTCCTGGGGGGAGGCCAGGAGGACTATGGGCAGGACCCCAGCTGGCGAGAAAAAGGGCACAGGACCAACACCGTGTGCACAGGATCCTGAGAGATGAAGGCAACACTGGCTTGCGGTTGAGGTCAGGGTTCATTGACGGACGTTTCGGTGGGGGTCCTGCTGCCTGTCTGTAGAGCCTGCAAGACCGGCCAGAAAAGAGGGGAGTGGGGAGGAGGGCTAGTGGCCCTGCAGTGCGACTGGGGGTGGGAGAAACGACGAAATCGAGCGAGGGATTCTCGGACCCACGAACAGACAACCAGATAAATGCAGGATTTCCACAGGAAACAGAGGCAGAGATTCACCGAGGACGAGAGAAACACAGAGTTACAGGGCTTGAGTGAGAC
The DNA here is from genome assembly GCF_000442215.2 of Lipotes vexillifer. Taxonomy (NCBI): domain Eukaryota; kingdom Metazoa; phylum Chordata; class Mammalia; order Artiodactyla; family Lipotidae; genus Lipotes; species Lipotes vexillifer. The sequence goes on along the minus strand of NW_006790761.1, from coordinate 657,273 downwards.
AAACGGATACCAAGACAGAAAAAGGTCGGATACAGGCAAACTCGGCGATGGACCGGTCCGCGCTCCCAAAATACAACCGAAGCGCCCGGAAAAGTTCTAGGAAGCGGGCGACGGGCAGGCGGAGCGCTCCCCGGGTCTCCCCGCACACACTGCCGCGTCTGGAGCCACGCGGCGCGGCGAGGGGATGGGTGGCGGGGTCCCGGCCTTGGAGGGGAGGAGAGGGGCGCAGCCGGAATCTCTCACCTCTCCGAGGCCCGAGGCTGAGAACGCCAAGTGTGCTCCTCGCGATCACTCAAGTGCGACTGCCCTTGGGCCGGAAGCCGCTCGGGCTCCTTCGGGCCCCCCTCCGGCGGCGTTGGTCCGGGCGTCTCAGGCTCCGCTGGCGCGCCAACTGCGCTTCGGCCTTGGTGGCCCGGGCGCTGCCTTAGGGAGATGATGGGTGGGGGCTGTCGCTACTACTCCCACCTCCGGCTGGAGCCCGCGTGAACCTTAACATCCAGGGCTAAGCGCACTGAAGGCAGCGGCCCCAGGGAGCGGAGGGTTTGCGGGATCTGCGGGAAAAGGGGGACACGCCTCGAGCCACCCGAGCCGCGCTCCCGCCGCGGCGGCTGTTTGTTCCCGCCGGGCCCCTCCGCGGAGGCCCTCCGCCCGCCCCCGCCCCACCCAGCTCAGGGAGCTCCGCCCCGGGCTCGCGTTCTTCCGCCTTTGGCTGCCGCCAGGCGGGAGGAACTAATTTACCGACCTCCCCTCCCGGGGTAGGGGGGCGGCTGGGGGCCGAGACCGGCTGTGTAAGGGAAGGCCTCAACTCCTTCCGCCCGCGCTCGGGGCGCAGGCCCCCGCTCGGTTTCACAGGGCAGCGGAGAGAGCCGCCCCCAGTCGGGTGCTCATCGAGAGGTGAGAGCGGCCGAGTGGGCCACGAGGGGGCGCTGCGGAGCTAGGGGGACCCCCCTCCCTGCCAGCCTCAGTCCCCCGCCCCCTCCCCGCCCGCGCGCAAAACACACTCGCCCCAGAGGCAGCGCGGCGGAGCCCGAGCCGCGGCCGGAGCGGAGCCGGAGAGCGGCGGTGGCGGTGGCGGCGGCGGCGGCGGCGGCACCATGACCCTGGGCAGCTGCTGCTGCGAGATCATGTCCTCCGAGAGCTCCCCGGCCGCGCTGTCCGAGGCCGACGCAGATATAGACGTGGTGGGCGGCGGCGCCGGCAGCGGTGGGGGGGAGCCCCCTGCCCGTTCCGGACCCCGCGCCCCCCGGGACCTACTCCCCCACGGCCCCGAGCCTCCTCCAGAGGAAGCCGAGGGGGACGCCGCTGACGACGAGGAGGAATCCGGCGGCTGCTCGGACGGCGAGCCCCGCGCTCTAGCGCCCCGAGGGGCGGCGGCCGCAGCGGGAAGCCCAGGGCCAGGCACTGCGGCCGCCCGGGGCGCGGCGGGGCCCGGGCCCGGACCGCCGTCGGGGGGCGCGGCGACTCGGAGCCCGCTGGTGAAGCCGCCCTACTCGTACATCGCGCTCATCACCATGGCCATCCTGCAGAGCCCCAAGAAGCGCCTGACGCTGAGCGAGATCTGCGAGTTCATCAGCGGCCGCTTCCCCTACTACCGGGAGAAATTCCCCGCCTGGCAGAACAGTATCCGCCACAACCTATCGCTCAACGACTGCTTCGTCAAGATTCCCCGCGAGCCGGGCAACCCGGGCAAGGGCAACTACTGGACGCTCGACCCGGAGTCGGCCGACATGTTCGACAACGGCAGCTTCCTGCGGCGCCGCAAGCGCTTTAAGCGGCAGCCGCTACCGCCGCCGCATCCACACACGCACCCTCACCCTGAGCTGCTGTTGCGCGGCGGGGCTGCGGCGGC
>NW_006790761.1:646438-655414 GCF_000442215.2 Lipotes vexillifer | reverse complement strand
GCCTTCCTGCCGGGCTTCGCGGCTTATGGCGCCTACGGCTACGGCTACGGGCTAGCGCTCCCGGCCTACGGCGCCCCCCCGCCGGGCCCGGCTCCGCACCCGCATCCACACCCGCACGCCTTCGCTTTCGCCGCCGCCGCTGCACCTTGCCAGCTGTCGGTACCCCCAGGCCGTGCCGCGGCGCCTCCACCCGGACCTCCGACGGCTTCGGTGTTCGCGGGCGCAGCCTCGGCTCCGGCCCCTGCGCCTGCGCCGGGCACAGGATCGGGCCCGGGCCCCTCAGGCCTGCCAGCCTTCCTAGGCTCGGAGCTTGGCTGCGCCAAAGCCTTCTACCCCGCGTCCCTGAGCCCTCCCGCAGCAGGCACCGCGCTCCTGCGCCAGGGCCTCAAGACAGACGCGGGCGGCGGGGGCGCCGGGGCCGGGCAGAGGCCTTCCTTCTCTATAGACCACATCATGGGCCACGGTGGCGGCGGGGCAGTACCCCCGGGCGGGGGCGAGGGCTCCCCAGGATCGCCGTTCTCGGCGGCGACAGGTCCTGGGGGTCAGGCCCAGGTCTTGGCCATGCTGACTACCCCGGCCCTAGCTCCAGTGGCCGGCCACATCCGCCTCTCGCACCACGGGGACGCGCTCCTGTCCTCAGGGCCCCCGTTTGCCGGCAAAGTAGCAGGCCTCAGTGGCTGCCACTTCTGACCGTGTCGGGATCTGGGCCACTGAAGCCCGCACTCCTCAGTCTCTCCCGGGAGCTCCTGCGGTCGCAGCGGAACTCAGGGAGTCTATTTATGAAGAGTCTCCAGACCTTGGGCCGGCGCGCGTGACTTAGCATTTCAGGCTCCACGCTCAGAATCTCTCCGATAGTTGGAACGAAGCGGGCTCCGTCGCTCAGAGGGAGGCCCGGGTCTATGCGACGAGGTCGCTAGCCATGATCCCATTCCAGTTTGAGCAGTAAAAGGGTGAGGGGGAAGTCTTCGCTTTTCCCCAGTCTCTGCGCCTCTCGGCAGCCCCGGAAGAATGCTCTCCCGGAGAGGTGCCCGCCCAGGCCCGGCAGATCCCGCCAGAAACACCAACTTCGCAGAGCGGTCTTCCTTTCTGCCTCTCCCACACTCCTTCCCCAAATTTGAGGCCCTGATTGTCCAATATTATAATTTAAAGACACCTATTACCTGCTTTGTGCTTAAAAGAAAAATTCAACTTTTTTTTTTCCTTGCTGTTCTCCAAGGAACTTCGTTCTCTTGGAAGCCTACAGCAGTGTCTATACAGGCGAAGTTGAACGGACAGGTGAAGCGAGGGGTCTCCACAATCTGTGCGCAATCCCGGAATTGCGGATTGAGGAAAATCCTCCCTCTTTTGTGTTGGGGCGCTTTTGAAGGAACTTTACCCCTTTCCCGTGGCCGGCTGGGTCCAGCCATCCAGGGCCAGCAGCCCTCTCAGCGGTCTGCTATGTCCCAGGCCCTGGGATATTTATTGTAGCTAAAGGCAATGAGGTTGGGGTGGGAGCGGAGGGTCTGGGTCAGGGACTGGAGAGGCGGGGGGGCGGCCAGGGCACATCCTGTGGCAGGGGTCCTGTAATTATGTGTAAATATCTGTACAGCGGGCTGCTATCTGCATTCTCTGTCCACTGGGTGTGCATTGATTTAGACTTCTCCACTTGGGGAGACTCTGTGAAACTGTCTGAAGGTTTGTGTGGAAGAAAAGAAAAACCTGTCTCCACCCCCCCCCACTCCCCACTGGTGTCAATTGAATAAATGTACGTGAACTCCAGCAGTCACCAGCTCTGTCTGCTTGTCTGCACTCCCCTTTCCCAGTCTGGGGTCTCCCAGACTCCTAGGCAGAGTGGAGTGAGGAAGGGCCCTGAGCAGCCCAGGCAGGCAGAGGAGGGCTTGGGCTTATCAGATACAGGGGACAGTGTGGCCTTGGCCTTTGGCTGTTAATGGGGCCAGGATTCTGGGAAGACTGTGACCCTTCCAGCGCTTTCATTTTCGCTCTGCTCACAGGAAGGTTTCTGCCTGGGGTTCTGCAGAGAGCCTTTGTTTCAAATGCACCTGGGGATTCTCATCTTCCAGTTTAGACTTTCGTGTGGCCTGGGCTGATCTGGGTGCCTCGTGCTCATGGACACTATCTATACCCATTAAGTACAATTTGAGTGAAAGTGTTTACTGATGCATATTCTGTAAGTCTGTGCTACTATAGTTGGGGGGTTTTATGGAGCTTGTGTTTGTCTGGGTTGTCATGTAGCCTTGCTTTTTGTCTTTTTTTGCAGGGGCGTTGGTTGTATTTAAGGATATCTGTGTTTTTATTTCTGTGTGTGTGTCTCTGTGTTTTCTGTTCTCTGTCACCATCTCTTTCTGTGTCCCTAAGAGGAGAGAGGTCTCTCTCTGGCCATTGTAGGACCTTCTTTGCATTCCCTCCTGCCACCCCCTCCCACTCCTGGCACATGGAACAGTTAGAGTGAAAGGCCTGAACTGGAGACTGTGAAACCCCTCTCTCCTCTAGCCCAAGAAGCTTAGAGGGGCACTATGAACTAGGGGAGAGAGTCCGTGAGGCCCTGCTCTGTTAAGGTAAACCTCCCCAACCCTTGAGCCACGCTCAGAACTGGAACCTGTTGCCAGAGTTGAGTGCAAAGCCATTGGGCTGGCTGGGGCCTTCCATAAGCCCTGTGCCTAGAACTCCCAGTGGCCAGACTTGCAAGTGTGTTGGGTGAGAGGTGATGCTTGGGGTGAAACAAAGATGGTTACTTAGCTCTTTCCTCTGAACATTCAACTGCGGTCATAGGAGAAAAAGAGGGATATGGAGGTGCAATGAGAGGCAGTTCAGCCTTCACAGAAAATAGACACATGCTGGGGGTGAGTGTTGGGAAACAAGTGACAGAGAGAGAAGGAAGAAGAAAGGGTCAGAGAACCAGATGTAGAGAACTTGAGAGGGGCAGACAGGGAGAAGCCATACAGGCTGCTTTAGCCAGATTCTCAGGCATTAGAAGCAGTAGGAAAGAAAGAAGAGGTAGAGGACAGAGTACCCTGTACGAAGAGGGTCAGAATCAGGATCAGGGTGAGAAGAACACGCCAGGGCTGAGGAAGAGGGGTTGGGACTTCGAAGTCTCTTAACCCCTTCCCCAATTGAGACAAGGTTCGAGGCGCATATGTTAAATGCAGCCTCTCTGCCTGCCGGGAGGTGAGGTGCCCTCTCTTCCATCTTGATGAGAGACTGCAGGAGTGGAGGGAGACTGAATGCAGGGAGCCACCTTCCCATGATTTTATCCAATAGTCCAGGAGAAGTAAGGTTACCTTCAACGGTAAAAAGGGAAATGTCTGCTGATACTGGGATAATGGCCTCTGGCTGCCTGCTTCATTGACTTCCGTTGCTGAATTTGATTTCATTTCTTTTCACTTGAGGAGGGTTGAACATTTGAACATGATCATGTGTTTGCCCTTAGTAAAACACTATAGCTTACACGGTCTCATTTTCCATGAATGTGTCACTTCCAGATAGTAGGTTGGAGCTTCAAGTGAAAGACACCAATTTGTTTCTCCTCTAGAAGAGAGAAAATTAAGTCAGCCAGAATTCATATCTGATGTAGATATTTCCATACCTGCCACTTCCAGGAGAAGCAGTGGATCCTTCTGGATTCTTCAGTGTGTCTTTGTGAAGGGTGTGTGTGTGTGTGTGAATTTATCTATGCTTATTGCTTGGTGTAGATGTAGGTGGCAGAGGGTCTGCGTCAGGAAGAGTGAGAAATAGGATTGGGGAAGAGTGAGATGCATCCTTCCAGGCAGGGGCTTCTAGAAGGGAGCTTTGGGGTCCCAGAACAATGATTCAGACCCAGGTTTCCCCGTGGGTCAAGAAGGCCAGATCTGGGCCAGATATAATTACTGGCCTTGAAAAATACTAGAAAAGAATTGTTGAGATACGTGCACTGTTGAAGGCAGGGGAGAAGGGAGGGTGTTTTGAATTCAGAACTTAAGGTTGTGTGGGCTGGGAACCTGTTAATTAAGAGCCGGCAAGGACCCACCTGGGGCCTGGACTGTAGGGAGGGGCAAGGAGAAGACTGAGGGAATTGCACGTTTGTATGGTAGAGTCCTGGGACTTTTTTTTCTCCCCCAGACCAGAGAGGTTCTGTAAGAGGTTCTGTGGGCTCCCTCCCACCCTCTGGGTGCATAAGGATGGGTGTTCAGTGTAAGTCGGCTTACCTAGGAGGGAGCCCAGCCTCCTGGGAGGAGAAATAGGCCGTTCCATCTGGAGCGGCTCTTGTGGGTTCCCTGGCTGTTTGGGTGGATAAAGCTGAGCCTCTGCCCCCGCAAGCTACAACGATCAGTGACAATAATAAGAAAATATCCAGGGCACACCTTCATGTCTCCAGGTGAGAAAAAAAATGCTAAGAAATCGGCTTGGGGTTCAGAGAGTGCTGCTGAGAGCGGGTAGTTTAAAGGGGAAGAAAATTGGCGAATTTCACTGGTCAATTTCACTTCATTTCGTTCAATTTCGTTCAATTTCATTCCTTTTCATCCGGCGCCGGGAGGCCTGAGGCCACAGAAGAGGGAGGGGGTTTTTCCGGGCAGAATTTCCCCATCTTGCAGATTTGCTTTCTATGGCTGAGAACAGCCTTGATTCTCAAACTTTGACATACATCTTTTAGCCGAGGCTAAAGGCAGACATTTTATTTCATTTTTATTTTATTTTATTTTATTTTACTGAAGGGTATTTTGTTTGGGTGATCGGGGCACATCGGTGAGCCTCTCCCCATTTCTCTCTTGCAGCCCAATTAAAGTGGTTAATTCTTTTCACCGCCGATTCCTCCCGATCTTTCTTTCTCCTGGGGCTCCCCGGACCACCCAGGAGCGGGAGCTGAGGTGGGGGCGGACACTTCCCCTCCATATCCAATTTGTTCTCGCCACAGCGGGCGCGTCTTCGTGGTTACAAAGCGCTTTTCCCCTGATGACTTTTTTCCCCTTTTCAAAAACTCTTCTCTCCCTCTCCGGTTCAACTAGCAACCCACCCCTCCTCCCTCTCCGCTCCGGTTTATTTAAACTTCGCCTCCTCCAGCGCCGCCGTAGCGCGCACTTAATGAAGTTGAAGGCTCGGTGAGCCCGGGTGAAGAGCGTTTGGAATCTGTTGAAAGGGGCGTTTTGTGACACTGATTGGGGCGGGGGTGGGGCCGGTCGCGGACCAGACAATGATGATCAGGCGGGTTTTCCTCTGCTTAGGGTCAGGCGAATAAAGGCGCCGACGCTATTTAAACGAGGGACCTGGCAAGAAAAAGGGAGAAAAGATTTGCGTGTGGAGCGTGCCTCGTAAGATTTCGAGCTTAGGGGGGCGGTGTGAGGAGGCAGATCGGCTAGGGTCTTTATGGACCGGAGTCGGGGTTTAACTCAAACGCTGCGCATGCCGCCAAGAGAAGCGAGGCGAGTTTGGGTTTGCGCCTAAATTATTCCGATACGTGGTTCAAAAGGTTGTCTGGGTTGGGGCCTGGTGATGCATCCGGGAGGACCAACCGGGATGCTGAGGCTCAGCTCACATTTGACCTTGGGGCTGGAGCTCTGAGATTTCCGGAGAAACGGTGAAAGAGAACTAAAGGTGGGCAGAGGTCGTACAGGATAATTCAGCGTCCTAAGCTCTTCGTCTATCAGGGCATCTGAGAGCAAAACAAATGCTAATTGGAGTTTTGGAGCGGAATTATTCTGTTCTTTAAGGTCGGCATAGACGTACCAATATAGAAAGACGCAGGGAGGACTAAGATTCCCAGCTCTGGTTTAGGGAACGAATTTTTCCGCGAGCTAGTGGGTGCGGCGCAGGGCGGAGCTGGCACCGCCTCCTTTCGTAGCGGAGAAGCAGGGCGGCCCGAGGCTGGGGCCGCTCCGGAGCCCCGGAGGCTTCGGACCGTGGCGGAAGGAAGGCGCTTTCCTCTGGTGCCTGCGTCCCCGGGATGGACTGGGCGCCGACACCCTTGGGGTTGTTTCTGACCCTCGCTCGGCTCTCAGCTCCGAGTCCTGGGTGTCTGCGGAGCTCTCTCTTTTCGATCCACACGGACTCAGAGCGGAAGTCGCTCGTTGTCTGCGCCTTTGCTTTTCTCCACGCGTCAGGGGTCTGAGCTGGTGCCCTCCTCCCGGCCACGCCAGCCTCCTCGCCGCAATTTCGTCCTCCTGAAGGGGGTCGACAGGGCCCCGGTCTTCAGCCCGTACCCGCCTCCTTCCCGCCCAGCTATTCGGAGATATGCTCGGCTCCCGAGGGGTACGCGTCAGACCCCGCACGCCCGGGCGGCTGGGGAGATGCTCACAGCAGCTGCTACAGGGGTCCTGAGCGTTTCGCCCTGGGAAGCCGGGGCCTTGGAGGTCTGTGTTCGTTTCCCCCGATGTTGGAAAAACGCCTTAGGATGGTCTCACCTCCGGGGCATTTGTGCCTACGCAGGCAGAAGTATCTTGGGAATTGCGGTTACATGGATCTTAGGACTGGAAAAGGCGAATTATTGGGGGAACAAGACATTTAAATCAGTCCCTTCGATTCCTAAAAGTCAACGCAGCCCTGAAAAGCGTATTTCAGACGATGTGTGGATACCGCCAAACAGTGTGTGTGTGCTGCGCGGTGGGGGCCTCCGAGGGTACCGGAGAGGCGCTTATTGTTCAAATTAATTCGTCGCCCCTTACAGAGGGCCCTTGCTTTGTGTCCCCTTCCCCAGCAGGTGTCGGTGCTGTTAGGACTCCTTGACTAGTTCCCCCATCCCATTCAGATGCAGATGTGCGGGTCCCGGCTGGGTGGGGGGAAATCACCTCTCCCTCGCCCCCCACACATACCCTAGTCCACACCTTGCCTCGGGGCTGCGTCTTCATGGCCCTGTGGGCTCACGTCTCAAGTGTGAATTCCTTGTAAATATCCAGTCTTTTTGAGCTAGTTCTCGCTTCCCCACGTGTCACTCCAGTCAGAGAGGGCAGCTAGTGAGGTTATCGCTTAAACTAGCCTCGGACCCAGATGGCAGGATCCTAGAGGGTCCTGAGGACCGCGTGGCTCCACTTACTGCTTTGGAGCGGGAGGGACCAGACCAAGATTCCATAGCGGAACAGCTGCGGAGCCGGCGAGTAGATCCAAGAACCTGGGCTCCCAGTACAAGGAGTAGGATTCCAGGGCTGGAGATGCTGGTAGGACGGCCTTGCGGGCTGGACAACCCAACGCCCCAGCCAGCCGTGCTTTGTGGAGCCCCAGGCAGGCTGGAGGATCAGAGGACCGTTCGTAGGGTCCTTTTGCAAACCCATGAGTCTCCGATATAGCAACAAAAGGGCAGACGGACTGTGAGGCGCGGCTTCTGGGTTCTGATGCCCCAGGCAGCAGCTCTGGCCTCTGATCTACTTACCCCGTCCCTCCTCCCTCTGTTGACCAGCTGAAGAGCGTGGGGCCAGCGTCAGGGCTCAGTTTGTATGAAGAACAGTTTTCCTGTCTGAGGAGGTACCTGGTAAGGATCAAACACTAGCGAGTTAATTTGCCTCCAACCCTGGACATCTCTTAACTCTCTGGCTCCTTCGTTCCACAAATATTTATTGAGCACCTACTGTGTGCTGGGCATTGTACTGGAGGAATAAGCAGCAAACATGTGCCTAGTGTCATGAGATGCAGTCTAATTCCGATAGTTGAGAACTGAAGAAAAGGCAAAAGAAGTGATTATCACCATATTTGAGGTTAAAAAAAAAGTTTGGTATTTTAGGGGTTAAGAATGGTAGCTTTCCACTTTGTGATGATGGTATCCAGGTATCACGGTCCATGTGTATGTGATTTTTGGGTATTTGGGGTCTGTGTTTGTGTATATGTTTGTGTGTGAGAGGAAACGTGTCTGTGTGGGTGACTGCTTGGGGCTGAATACTTGTGTGTGCTAGCACGTATATTTGTGACTGTATCACTGTGAGTGTGAGAGTGTGGTCCCTCCTCCTTGGGCAGAGGCAGAGGCTGGGGGGATGTGGGTGCAGAGGACTGGAGTGGAAGAGTTAGGAATGGGTCTCTGTGATGGTGGGGAGGAGGCCTCAGTTTTGAGCCTCTTCCCTTATTCTTCTAGTTAAGACTGAGACCTGCCCACCTTCTCCCTACTTCCTTCTCCAGTGCAGACAAAGCCAGGATCGCGGAGCAGGCAGTGAAGGTGCTGAGGGGCACAGTGACCGGACCAGCAGTGGATCAGGCTAGCCTCCACCCAAAGCTCCCGCTTCGTCCCTATCCCGCTGGTGTCCAGTCCCTTTAGCCTGCCTTAGATGGGTAGATCCAGGTTGTTCCAGAGTAGCTAAGAGGCTCCATTGTCTGGCCTCTGACCTGCCCTCCTGCCTGGTGCCGTGAGATGCCCCCACCCCACTCCAGCCTGCACAGAGGGACTTGGTCAGCAGTCCCCAGGTGCTTTGGAGTCTTCCCTTCCATTCCTAGGAAACTGATCTCCTGCAGCAAGGGGGCAAGTACAGTTTGTAGAGCCGGTAACACCGGAGCTTGCAAGGTTTCCAAGTCTAACATTGAATGGATGGGGAAACAGGTCTAGAGGAGCGGTGAGGATGGGGTTTGCCCAAAGTTGCTCAGCAGGATGCCAGATGTAAAGTTGGAGCCTGCAGCCTCTATGCACCAGCATCAATAATTAAAGTATTCACCTAGATCTTTTGAGGGAACTAAAAATCCAGCATCTCCCCTGGTACTCTTAAGTGTTGTCTGCACTATGGATGTTTCTGAATTCTCCTTTCTTCCCAGAGGCAGGACTGGAGGAATGTTGAGATCAAGGTGTGGGAGAGCAAACAATTATCCGGATAAATCAGGGCATGAGATAGGTTGCCCTTAGGTGAACGAGGTGGCAGTCGGGAGGAGTGTGGGTGAGCAGGAGCATCTTGTGCTCAGCTTTACGCTGGGTCCCTGGTCTGGGCAGGCAGCCGAGTCCTTCACCCAGCCCTGGACTGAGCCACATTTCGGGTAGCAGCTTGGCTGTGAGGAAGCGGGGTGGGAATGGTCAGAGTTTGCCAGTAAATTGCCTCTTTC
>NW_006790761.1:634441-646341 GCF_000442215.2 Lipotes vexillifer | reverse complement strand
CCTTCAGTTTTCCTAGGCAGTAGCATCCCTCCCTCCTTGCTTCTATGAGTCTGTTGGCAAATCTGTCAGTTAGTCCATCCACCTGGCTACTCCAAGCCTTGCTTCCCATGCCCCATCAGAATCTAGACCTTTCACACACTTGAGAATAACTGAAGAAAATCTGGATCATCTAGGCCTGAGGCTGCCTTGGCTGGAACCATTCCTTCCTGGATCAGGATGGATGTGCTGGCCCAGCTTCAGGGCTTTGAAGGATGTTGGTTGGCTGTAGGCCTGTGTGTGTGTGTGTGTGTGTGTGTGTGTGTGTGTGTGTGTGTGTGTGTGTGTGTGTGTGTGTGTGTGTGTGTGTGGCTGGGGCACGTGCACACGCCCACAGGGGCACATAGGGGTTCTGAGTTACACTCACCCCTAAAAGATACCAGGCTTTGATGGCTCTTTCCCCTCCTTTGCAGTCTTCACTTTAGCACCTACCCTGAAGATGATTAATACTTCGGGCAGAGAAGGGGAGGAGGGGAGAGGATTCCTGATTCTGGCCACGGTGCTCTCTGTGACCTTGGGCCAGTCCTTCCTGCCCTCACTGAGCCTCAGTTTCTTTGTGTGAGAAATGAGCTGGATGATGTTAGCCTGGATTCGCCTTCCCCGTCTGGGGTCAGTGGCTTTGCCCAGCTCCTCCCTCTAGTCTGCTGAGGAGTGCTTGCTCCTCCCTCAGCTGTCACTCTGCAGCGAGGGTGCAGGAGGGTACAGAGCTGGCCTGCCACAGGTTGTGCCGGGACTTCAGAGACACAGTCCAGGTGGCCACCTCAGGGCTTCCATTGCACAGAGGGGCAGGAGAGTGAGGGGCTTGGCTTCCTCCTTTCTGGACCCAAGAAACTTTCAACCTAGACCCTGTGATTTCTCCTCCCCTGCCAGGGCCATAGTGGGTGGCCGAGTCTCCAGGTATGTCTTTGTCCCTGGATTCTGCATAATCCTATCTCCTTTGTGGACCCTGTGGATGAGTGTGAAGGTGAGTCACCATCTGGCAGCCTACCTGGCAGCCTGCTGAGCTCCCAGCCCCACCCATTGTGGCATCAGGATAGGGTGGCAGGGGGTAGGAGGCTGGCCCAAAAAGTGACCGGGAGCCTCTCCCCCAGCTCCCTTTACTTCAGTCTCTGTTCACCCAGAGACCCCGCCCCCCTTTCTGGGAAGCGCTGGGTGAGTTCGTGTGTTTAGCAGGAGGTGGGAGAGAGGGGCTGGATGGACTGGAACCAGTGTAGGTGGCCCGCGGTGTGGGAAGAACAGTTCCAAAGCCGGGCTGGGAACCAGGCTGTGCTCTGCCTCTTCCCCAGTGTCCCGTCCCAGGCCAAGCTTGAGAACTTCGGAGTGTGTGGGGTCGTAGCGGGAAGTACCCAAAGCCTGGGGGTGGGGGGTGGACCGCTGTCTCAGAGACAAGTCCGTAGAATGTGTGCCCGCAGACTGAGACCCAAGGCAGTGGGGAGAGGCGGGAGGGGAAGGGCCGGGCTCGTGGTCGCTTCCTCTGGAGCTGGGGTTGGAGTTTCCCGGTGACTTGTCTGCTCGCCGCCAGCATCTAGGATTCTTGCTCTCAGATACGCTCGGGCACGCAGTTGCATGCTGTGAGCAGAAAGAGCCCCAAAGATGCGTGTAAGGAACATTGGGAAGCAAAGCACTTCCTGCAGGGCGAGGCCAGGGGCCTGAGTCGACAAGGCTCCCCACCTGAGTGTGAAGGACGAGAGGTCCCTGAAACCCTCCCCGAGCCGGATCTGAGCGCCTGCGGGGCCCCGCCACCTGGGGGCGCCGCTGGCCCCAAAGTACCCGGAGCTTTTCCACCGCTTACCGAGTTGACCCCGCCCCACCCGCTCTGACCCTCCGTTAGAGGCTGACTCTGCAAACCTGGAAGCTCTTGCTTTAAAGCGGGCCGACCCAGCGCTAAAAGGGATGACCCTGCGCTGACGGGGACGACCCAGTTCTGAGCGGGCCTGACCCTGCGCTAACAGGCGTGACCCTGCACTGACCCGGGCCGATCCGTGCTAAAGTGCTAACGGGATGATCTTGGGCTAACCGGGGTGGCTCTCTGCTCTCGCTCGCAAGGCTTTTCCGCACAGATTAGGTGCTGAAGCTGTCCAGTCCTTGTCGTAGGTCCCCTAGCTCTGGCACCAAAACTGGGCTCCTCATCCCCACCCCCGCCTCCACACCGGTCGCTGCTCCATCCTTTCCCCCTCTGGTTCTATAGGCCGATTCTGGGACATCCGTTTGAAGAGAAGGCTGGGCTTGCCGTGACGGTGGCTGAGTGTGCGGAGGGGGCTTCCTAAAGGGAACTGATTCCGTGGAGGCTGGGGCATCTCAGGAGCCAGGGCTATGAGCGCCTTTCTGTGTCTGTGCTCCCACCTCTGCAACAGTCCTCCCTGCCCTCCCACCCCTCCATATACATTGGCAGCTCTATCTTGGGGCAACTCCATCCTCTCCTGGACCCAGTGCCGCTCTCTGTGAAATGAAATGAGCTTATCACCAGGCTGCCCCTCATCTGCTGGAATGTCCTTCCATATCCACTCATCAGTCTCAATTCATTTCAACAAGTCTCTTATTACCTGCTTGGTGCTTGAGGATACAGTGGTGAACAGAACAGATGTTGTTCCTGGCCTTAAGGTGGTGGTGATCTAGCGGCGGAGAGGAAGAAACAGACAAGTGCATATCTAATTAGAACTGTAATATGGGCTCTGAAGGAAGACACCTGGGACTTTGCGAGAGACTAGCTGGAGGATGTAATTTAGGAGGTGAATCACTTCCCCACTCTGCCAGGCTGGAACCTGTTGGCAAGAGTGGCCATCACCCAAGACTCCATCCTGTTTGACTTTGCCTCCAGTCAGCAGAGCTCTGACCATTGGGCTACGAGTCACTGCATCTGCAGGGAGCCAGGGTCCCTTCCTGGTGTGCCATTGTCCATCCCTGAGAGATCCTTTAATACCATCAGGGGGGATTCACCCTTCATTCTGACACCTAGGGCATCTTCAGACCCCTTTTCCTCTCCTCAGGTCCTTGGAGTTGGAAGAGGCAGTCTGCCCCTCAAGAGCATGGTATGGAAGCCAGGCTGACTTTGGGATATGAGATCCCTTTGATTCTGAGATCTCTTTACCCAGCATGGCATCTGGCACAATAAATGGTTGTTCATTAGGAAAATGTTTCTAGGAGTCTGAGTCTACCCTTTGATGAGCCGAAGAGCCAGTGATTCTATGGTTCATGCATCTGATTGTCCCTTCTCCCCCTTTCTACCTGGTTCACTCCCAGCTCAGGTGTCTCTTCCTCCAGGAAGCCTTCCATCCTCTCTGACCCCTATCCCCCAAGCCTGGTGTGAGATCCTGTCCCTGGTGCTTTTACAATGCCTGGTGCTTTTAAAGAACTTATTGTGGAGTGTTTTCTGCTCACTGCTCCACCTCCTTCACCAGACTGGGAACTCCTTAAGGGCAGGAGTTGAATCCCGTGCATCACTGTGTTCTTAGCACATGACACAAGGCCTGGCACACGAGTGAATGGATCGACCATGTGTGTGTGGAAGTGCTCCAAAAACGCAACACATTGCTCAAAGCCAAGTGGAGTTAATGTTGTTCAGAAGTTTGACCCTTAATAGAGCAGTAATGGTCTCTGGTGCCCTGTGTGGTGGGGGAGAAGTGGGCACAGCAGTATCTAGGGCAGGGCCTGGGGGCCCCTGAGTGCCAGTGTAGCAAGAGAACCTGAAGGGAGAAAGGTGGCCTGGACTCTAGCTCAGTTCTCCATGCTGAAAGGAGCTTGGGCTGGTAGGCACCCTCTGAAAGAAGAGACCAGAGAGTCACTCCCCACCATCCCCACTCTCCCATGGTGCAACAGCTGTCCAGGGAGCAGGTCTGGGCTCCCAGAATTGCACAGAGAAGATGAGTGTTCCCTGTCCAATGCCAGGGGCTTCAAGTGCCTGTTGAGGGTGAGGGTGGGGTGGGAGAGAAGGGAGTGGGCAAGAGGAAGTGGATTTCAAGGGTGTGGGACAAAGAGGATGACTCAGCTGGGACCCACAGGAGGTATCTTTCATCCGACTCATCTTGCTTTTAACTCCTTCATGACTTCTAGTCTCATCTGGCTACCTAAACTACAGAGACCTAGAGGACAAAATGTATTGGTTGGAAATCCAGACTGAGCAGAAATAATCTCAAGAGAAGGGAACTTGGGGCCCCAGTGTGGGAAAGCACTAGTGCCTTCCTCCCCCTTCCCCCCATTTTCCTTAAGCAAGCACACAGTGTGGTCCTGGACCAGGTTATAAGGGAGTAGAGCTGAATCAAACAGACAGTTCCTTGACCACTCATCTGCCTCCCATGCAGCAAACATTTACCAGCCCTACCATGGCTGGGCATCCCTGGCCTGGGCCCACTGTAAGGGTGGGTGTAGGTTGGGGGACAAGAAGGGAATTTATCCAACGTCCTACCCCTGGGCAAGCTCACAGTCTCATGTTGCTAGCTCTTGGTGCTTCAGCTCAGGGGCAAGGGACTTTTGGGAGGGGGAGAAGGCCCAGGAGACTTCCTGCAGGAGGTGGCGTTTGAGCTGGCTTTGAAAGCCTGGGAGCATTTGGACAGTAGAAGTTTGGGTATGAGGGGAAGGCATCCAGGGCATTCCATCCTTTATGAGCAAGGGCATTTAGGAGAGCTAGGAGTGAGTCCAGAGTTAAGTGGAGAGGTCCACCCTGGACTCCTCTTGGAGTCACAAGGAATCCCCTCTGTATTATAAAAGATCCTCAAAGTCTTAGTAGTTTAACAAATAAAGATTATTTTTCAGTCATCTCACAATCCAAATGTCAGATCAGTGGTGGTGGTAGTGGGCGGGGAGTCATTCAGAGACCCAGGGACTTCCCTCTAAGGGCTCCATCATTATCTAGGGGAGGAGCTCTTATCTTTTTTGTGTCCTAGATCCCCTTGGGCAGACTGGTGAAGCCAATGGACCCTTAAGAATAAAGATTTTTTGGGACTTCCCTGGTGGTCCAGTGGTTCAGACTCGGCGCTTCCACTGCAGGGGGCATGGGTTTGATCCCTGGAACTATGATCCCACATGCTGCATGGCACAGCCAAAAAAAAAGAATAAAGATTTTTCAACGCATAAAATCCAATTCACAGGACTACAAAAGCAACCAATTATACTGAAATTCAAGTATCAAAATATTTAAAATTTTTTTGACATAATAGGATGTGTGATAAAACAATATAATAAAATTTTGATATAATAATAATATAACAAGTTAAATAGAAAACAGCAAAGGGATTAATAGTACAATTTCAGCATAAATGACCTTTTGATATTTCTGCAGCCATTTAACATGATATAGAAAAATATCTGTGATTTCTATGGGTGGCACAGTTACAGGTATGGGGAATACCACTGTGGTTTGTTGCCTCTCTTTGTAATCGAATAAAATACTGAATCTCAGTTTGGAGGTTTGTAAAAATAAAGGTAAAATTTTTCTCATCCAAATTTATGGAGCTCCCACATAACAGATTCTATAATTGACCCCCTGGGATTGTGGACCCCAGTTCTAGGTGCTTGGCATCCTCCACTGGACCTTCTAAACTCAGCAGAGGAGGAGAGAGGGTAGAGAATTCTGGGGGGAATTTTTAAAAGGGCCAGTTCTGCAGGTGGCAGATATCACTCTTACCACTTTCCTTGGCCAGAACGTAGTCACACGGCTCCAGCTGACTGCAGGCAGGCTGGGAAATAGTGTCTGGTCTTGTACGCAGGAGAAGGAATAGGGAGAGGAGTAGACTGACCTTGTCACACTTCTATCTGGGGAAGGTCATCTGAAACCAAACATAGAAGATGCTTGGGAAGGAAAGGTTGAATGTCTGAAGGAATGACTTTTTCCACCTGGAAGTCTCTTGCCCTCTTGTTGCCTCTGTCTTTATTCCTCTGTCCACCCATCTGTCCTTCAGTCAGTCTGTCAGTGATTTTTTTCCCTCTCAGACAACTCAGATCCTTTGTGGGATGAGGCAGGACATATCAGCACACATAAGCATTAAGAATAAAATCTCCACGTTGGCAGATAATCGCTCTCTGTCATCTCTACGCTCTGTCTCACGGCTTCTCCCCTGCTGGCATCTCCATCAATGAGGAGGCGCACAGACCTCGCTAGAAAGCATTTCCATCACCATTGTCTCATTTGGTCCACATGGGGCCTTGGGATAGGCATCTGTATTTTCCAGATGAGACTTGGAGAAGTTGCAGGGCTGCTGCAAGGTTGCACCAGAAATAGCATCAGGACTTGAACTCTGATCTTCCGACTCCACTGGTCCCTTTGCTTCCTCTCCCCTACTGGCAGGTCTTTTTTTATTTCCCTCTCACCGGCTTCCTGCTCCTCCCTGGGCCTCCAGGCCGGGTCTGTGGAGGGAAGTATGTTCACCCCTCCCCCTTCTCTGCATGGTCCAGGCCCCAGGGAGGTTTCCTTGAGGACTCTAGCAGCTTGGACAGGTAGGGCAGGACCTGCTTTTCATCAGTGGCTTGCTAAGGCTGCTGGAGAGACCCTGGTCCTTTCATCTGCTCCTGCTGCGAGAGTTCCTGTCCCTTATCTCTCAGTGCAGCCCTGGGTCCTCTTTGGGCCTCAGTCTTCTCATCCACACTACTCAGACATTCCTTCTCCCCTACCCCCTCCCTTGTTCTTCCCTCTCTTTCTCTCCCCATTCATCTTTCCTGGATCTCTGCACCCAGTCTGAATCTCCTTTGTCAGAAGGCAGCTCTGCGGGGCTTCTCAGCTCAGGCTCACTCTGTCGCCTCCATCCCCTGGAGCCTCCTAGACACCCTCCCTCAGCAGCTCCAGGAAGGGGGCTGAGGCTGACCCCTGTCCTCACAGATCTGGTGACCCTGGAGGGCTCCCAAGGGGCTGGAAGCCCATGTCCTCCTCAGACCCTCAACTGGTCAGTGTCCACGGCTCTGGACCATCTTCTTGGTGATTACAGAGGAGCACGTGTTCCTGAATCTATTCTCCTCTGGGCTGACGGGTCCCAGTTCCTTCCTCTGTTCTCCTGTAACCCCTGCTCCCTCGCCTCTTTCAGAATGCCCCTCCCCCAATTGCTACATTAGTGGGGGCGGCGAGGGGATCTGGTTTCTGATGTGTTTGCTCTTGGATAGTTATGCAGAGGGCAACCCTACTCTGCAAAGACTCCCTGGGGAGAGGGCTGGCAACAGAGCCACAGCGCTGGGTCTGCTCTGTGCAAACACACAGGGAGAGGCAGCCGTGCTAGTGTGAGAGCACACGCACACCCCTCAGCCCCACCCCATCCCACAACACATGCAGGCACCGACACACAGATGTAGTCAGGGGTTTAGGTATACACACCAGGAGGAGCGTTTTCAAATACATGCAGAAGCAGAGAGAATAGTACAATGAACACCCTATGCAGCCACCACTTAGATAAAACAACAATCAGGTATAGGTACGTCCAAGTGACAGCTGTATTTAGCACAAGTAAGTGAAAAAAAAATCTATTCAGGATTTTTCTGGTCACGTTAATGCGGAGTTGGGTGTGTGGATAATTTTCCCATGAATAAGTACACGGGGAGGGCATATTTCATGGAATTGGATATGAGATGGACATTACTAGCAGTCACAGAATACCCTCAGCCATTATCCATGTAGTGTCTTGTGTTGATGACAAGAGGGGTGTGAACTGGGTGGGCTGGGAATCTGTGATACATATCATGTGTTGGTGGGTGTGTCCTGAACAGTGAACTCGGATCAGTTTGTGATGGTAATTGTGTGTGTGAGGGGTGTCTGTGTGTGATGGCTTATTTGGCATGCGTGCACGTGTGTGCACGCCTGGGGCCAGCAGGAGAGTTGTGCAAGCATCAGGAGAAGCTGAGAGGCAGCCATCCTGGCTCTTGGGAGAGACACTCATGTATGAAGAGCTCAGCGCTTGAAAGCGGCTGTTTAACAGCTTGAGCATCAAATTATAGCCCACGTGGACAGAGGTGTCAGCGGTCGCTGGTTGCTGTAAATACTTCAGTGCAATTGACAGCAGCTTGTGGAGGGCTAAGAGAGATAGGGAAGGGACAGAGGGACGGACAGTGCCTCCTGCAGGGATCCTCTGCCCTACAATCCTGCCTCTGCTGGATCGAGTGCTGGTGGGGAGGGGGTTCGGCGCACAGAGCAGTGGGTCTGTAACGGGGTGGACTTCAGAGCTAGACTGGTTCTGATAATCTATCATTTACAGCTGGGTAACCTTGGGCAAATGACTTACCTACTCTGTGCCTCGGTTTCTCTACCTGAAAAAAAAAAACAACCAATAGAGATCTTTGTGAGGAATTATAGGAACTTCTTTCATCTGAAAGCACTTGAAGTTATACAGACATTAGCTTTTACTGCCTTGTGCAGTATAATGCATGGGAATGAACACAGTGCCCCTCCCATAGGAAACTCTCAATAAACATTAGCCAATGCTGTTAGCCTAGTACTATCGTCTTCATAAGCCTGGACCCATAACTGGAGGTACCGCAGCCCTTCCCAATATGCATGGAAAAAAGGCTTCACAGAGGGCAGCCCGTGGGTCTTTGTGGGTTTTCAGAGAAGATGTTTTTTAGTTTCCAGTCTTTCAGAAAATCCTGCTGGACAGGATCTGAGAGAGTCTGCCCAGGGAGCTCTCTCTGTAGATCTGCCTGCCTTTATTAGTGCCTTGGCTGCTGCATTCTCGAAAAGTCCTGTGTAAATGGTTTTCTGCAAACTCAATCCCGTTTAAGATGCGCTAGCAGGGCTGAGAGCTTAAAGGGACCCTGGGGTGAATTCTTTTGTAAAGCATAGCATCTCCTGAATGTACCTATTTTGTAAAGCACAGAGAGTTATAAAGTAATAGTAGTCAGGATTTCTTGAGTGCCTACTATGTGCTGAATACTCAACATCTATTACTTAAATATAGCCTCCTCCTGTGGCGGACAATATCCTACTTTTCGGGAAGAAGAAATAGATGCATAGAGAGTATCACAAACCTACCCATGGTCACACAGCTAAAGGTGCGATGGGAACTGGGTCCAGCTCCTGTGCAAGCTCATGCTCTTTCTGCCATGCCCTCCCCTGCTTTGTCCTGCCCTTCCCATCCCTCCTCCCCTCTCCCCCCTTTCCCCTCCCTCTCTTCCTTCTTTTTTTCTGCAATTACATAAGAATCTTTTTCATGTACTACAAAAGAGGGTAGTTCTAAGAATCAACAGTCACCTAAACCACAAAGACTTCAACCGTGTTTAAAAAGTAGGAGCAGTAGTTGTCACAGGCCTCTGAATTTTTGAGAATACTTGTTAAAAAAATTTTTTATGAACATTTTCAGAGAGAACAGCACAATGAACCTCTTATATATACCCATCATTTAGTTTCAATAATTATCAAGATTTTGCTTCATCTATCCTCTACTTTTTCTGAGATCCTGTTTTAATTTTGGGAGAGTGGAATTATTGCATCAGTTGCACTGGTTTCTGAGCACGCTCTGAACTATATATACCCTTGGAGATGTTTGTTTTTATTCAGAACAACTTGATATAATTATCATATATTGTAAGCAATAGTGTCTTTTCCTGCATTTCTATGGAAAATTATCACAAGATCCTTCTAGGTCTTGTGGTTGCTTAGCTTTTATTGTTGGCTTCCTCCTGCACCATGTTAACTGTTTCCTGGTCAGACCCCTTGAGGAAGCACATTCCCAGGACGATGGAAGGTTCTCCAGCAGCCCATTCTCCAGGGCTCAAGGCAGTTGGTGGTCACCAGACTATTTGCTTTCTTTTGTAAGGATACAGTGAATCTCTCTCCTCCTCTTCCTCAAGTTAATAATCGTGATAATAGTTAAAATAATAACCATGACTTTCTACAGCTTTCCATTTTTCAGAAGGGCCATTTTCTTTCTTTCTTTTTTCTTTAACTTTTTTTTTTTTCCTTGCCACTTGGCTTGCGGGATCTTTAGTTCCCCTTTTGAACCCAGGCCCTGGCAGTGAAAGCACCAAGAAGGACCACTCTCTTAGTACTCCTGTGAGCGGTCCTGCTTCTGTTCCAATTATTGGCTTTTGTGTGTTGAATTCACCCGTGAGAAGTCCTGTCAGTGGTGATGGTGTCTTGGACAGGTGCTTGGCTGGAAGCAGCTGGAGAGAGATTTCCATCCTAGAGGAAGCCTTGGCTTCCAGATGTGCTTTTTTCCTCCACGACATCTGGACCTTTGGTCATAGGTCTGTTGGAAGAGTCTTGAGCACTCTCTGCATATGGATATGGGTGTGGAGTGTTCCAAGCACAAGTTACTGAGGGAGGTGATTCCTTGGACCGCGAGACCTGCCCTTCTGATGTGGGATGAAGGTTTGCCACGTGGGACAGTGGCTTCTAAAGCAGTTGGCCGAGTAGAGCAGATCATCCTCAGCGTGGCAGATGGTTGCCCGTGCACAGCCCCCCCGCAGCTGCCTGGGTGGTCGTCTCGTGGGATCGTTGTAGGAGAGTATGGTGGGCTGGCAGCAACACAATGCCACCACTTCACTCAGCGGCCAAGCCTCCCTCCTTCCCGCCAGCTCATATTCCCATCCATCCTGTTTAAAACAGGGCAGGGCACTTAACTCCCCTGAGAAGCCAATACCCCAGGAAAGTTGAACAGTTTCTCCAGGAATTCTGGGACACGATTGCATCTCAGATTGGATTTTCATTACCTTTGTGTGATATAGTCCCCTCCTCAGTGCTTGTCATAATTACAGAATTTGATTTATCTTTCATCTCTTTCTAAATTTACTCTAAAATGAACATGGCCTTACCCTGATTTGGCATTTTCCTCACTGAGTTACCTTGTCTTACCAAATTATCTTTGGACAGCAGTCATTCATGAAAATTTTTCTTTGTTCCAATTCCTGAGCAATTTTGGGGCCAGTCAATGGCAAGGTGATTTTTTCTGGTTGAAGCTGTGTCTGTCCTCCCTACGGTGTTCTGTCTGTCAATTAGCCCCCTTACGAACTGTTGAAAAGGTTTCAGAACACTACCCAAGATAATAATTTTGAGCAAAATTTAAAAAAAGTAAATGATCTGACTTTAACCATAAGAATGACACTGCTCGGCACAGACTTCAGTCTGTACAGTCAACACTGAGATGTTGCAGGCTTGCACATTATAGAATCAGATGGGCCCTATGAACATCCTGGCTTCACTGGATGCATCCAAACCTTGCCTCGACATGGCACCCGGAGACCATCCTGGTCTTTGTATGGCACACTGGGGTAAGTGGAAAGGGACTGTGGTCAGAAGCCCCAGATTGTGGGGATCAGGGGTTACACTCACTGTGTAAATGGAATCGTGAGATTCAGCACAGGGCTGCCCACAGAGAAGGTCCACTGAAACCAGCAAGGAGTAAGTTCAGAGGAGGAATGATTATATCTGGACAGTGGGGTTCTGGAAGATTACCTGGAGGAAGTGGGCTTTCGTCGAAGGCCTTAAAGATTTAAGAGAATCTCCGTTAAATGCAGACAGTGGTGGAAGGAGAGACTGATGGTATTTTTGAGCACTGCCAGGTGATGGTGGCAGCACTGGGGCAGAGGGGATGTGAGCAAAGGTGTAGCAGCGAAGGCTCTTCACCATTTGCAATTGTACAATCACTTTTTTTTTTTTCCCCCCGTACACGGGCCTCTTACTGTTGTGGCCTCTCCCGTTGCGGAGCACAGGCTCGGGACGCGCAGGCTCAGCTGCCGTGGCTCACGGGCCCAGCCGCTCTGCGGCACGTGGGATCTTCCTGGACTGGGGCATGAACCCGCGTCCCCTGCATCGGCAGGCGGGCTCTCAACCACTGCGCCACCAGGGAAGCCCTACAATCACTTTTTAATAACTATCTTGAGAGCAGAGACCCTATCTCCCTTATT
Source organism: Lipotes vexillifer (assembly GCF_000442215.2). NCBI lineage: Eukaryota > Metazoa > Chordata > Mammalia > Artiodactyla > Lipotidae > Lipotes > Lipotes vexillifer. The sequence continues at coordinate 634,491 of NW_006790761.1, read as the reverse complement.
CATCTCTGTATCCCCAGCAGGGCCTGGAAGGATGGTGGGTTGGCATTCCT
>NW_006790761.1:633109-634325 GCF_000442215.2 Lipotes vexillifer | reverse complement strand
TTAGGTTAGAAGGTGTGCAGTAATGCTACATTTTCCAGGTTGGGTGTGAGGCCACAGCAGTGATGCCCTGCAGAAGGGCAGGGGCAAGGATTGGGCAGCAGTGGGGTTTGCTGTGTGGCCCATGGCAGGCTGGGGATGGGTGGCAGGAGGCTGCGGCCACCTTCTTAAGTTTCTTTCCAGCCCCTCGTCTCTTCCGGTGTTATGCAACTGGGTGTTGATGGAAGGACCAAAAATGTCATTTTTCCTCTGTGGGCAGACACACAGACACACACACATCAATCCTGAGAATGATTTTTTTTCCATTTGTCAACAGCCAGAAAACAGCTGAAGGTATAAAGTTCAGAACTGGCAGGGCTGGAGGACCAACAGGAGAAGGGCTGAGGATCTTTGAGTTTCATAAGCTGCAGCAACAGTTGGGAGCTGGGGAGAAAAAGAAAGAGGAATTTCCACGAAGCCTCTGCGGTGGCCTGTGGAAGACCACGTGGAATGCCTGGAGAGGGTATGCGCTCTCTCCTGAGCCTGCGCTATGCTGGGGGTGGGCACTCGTGCCCATCAAACACTTCTTTGGGTGTGGAGGGTAAGGCCCTACATGCCAGGGCTGCAAGCACCTGGTCTCATTGCCAGGGCCTTGCTGCCTGGGTTGATATCTTGAGTCCATGGCCTGTCAGCTCCGTGACCTTGAGGAAGTAGCTCCACATCTTGGTGCCTCCCTTTCTTTGTCTGTAAAACAGGAGTCACAACATCTATCTTCCAGGGTGAGGACAATTATGTGAGTTACTATTTCCTTAGAACAATGCATGTGGTAAGTGCTCAGTAAATGTTAGTTGATGTTGTTGTTGTTGTTATTATTATTATTATTTTTTTGCAGTACACGGGCCTCTCACTGTTGTGGCCTCTCCCATTGTGGAGCACAGGCTCTGAACGTGCAGGCTCAGCGGCCGTGGCTCACGGGCCCAGCCGCTCCACGGCATGTGGGATCCTCCCGGACTGGGGCACGAACTCGTGTCCACTGCATCGGCAGGCGGACTCTCAACCACCGCGCTACCAGGGAAGCCCCTATTATTATTATTATTATTGAGAAAATGGAGGTCAGAGAAAGGACATGATGAGGTTATATACACTCAGTTCCATCTGGGATTAGAATGGCTGCCTTTGGGCTTTAAGGAAGGTTACCTTACTTTCTGTATATGCTGATTAAGAAGTCAGGGGAAGAGGA
>NW_006790761.1:628327-632927 GCF_000442215.2 Lipotes vexillifer | reverse complement strand
AGTCAGGGAAAGAGTACATATTTTAAAGAACAATTTTTAAGAATTATTAAAATTAAAAAACAAAGTTGATGTTTAAATCTGTAGCTGTCCAAAAGCTCAGGTATCTGGAATAATGCATTAATCAAAGGTTCTAGATAGCTGAAGTTTCACCATATGTGTATTTAGATATGTGGCAGTTGGACACACATGATAATTAAAAATTGAATGTAAGCACTGCCAACGTCGGGAAGATGTCATATAAAAGTGTTTTGTTTTGTAATGTAAAGATCGCTAGACTTGGATACCAAAGATTTGGGTGCTGGCTCAGCCAGTAACTGGCTATGTGTCTGGGCAAGTATATCTTCCTGAGATTCGATTTCCTCATCTGTAAGATGAGGATAAAAATTCATTATCAATAATGATGATGATGGTAACAATAACAATACCTATAAATGAGAATCATCACAAGAAATAGCAAAACAGGAAATGCCTGTGTATAATTTCAAAATGCTAAACTTTTCTCCATTCCTAAGTAGAATTTACTTTTTCAAACTTTAGTTTTCCCACGTTATTAAATAAGTAATTCTTGTTTACTGTAACAACATTAAAAACTACCATGAGCAAAGAGAAGAAAATTAAAAATCAGCTTAATGTAATTATGTATTTGGTTTCTACTGAAACATTGAAAACCTGTTTACCTTTAACAGATGTTCAGGAGGTGACCATTTGCATTTCACTTCATTCTCCTCAGAGTCCTGGGGGGCAGGCAGGGCTGGGATTATTAATTTTGTTTTATAGGCAAAGAAATTGAGGCCCAGAGAGGTTCATGACCTGATTAAAGCCACACAGCTAACTTTGTTTCTTCTGGATGGAGGAGAGAGGAATCCTTTCTAACTGAGCCAGGAGAGCTGGGCAGTGTGGGTATCTGGGCTACTCTCTGGGGAAGAGGTAGAGGGGAAGGCAGCTGGGCCAGCCCCAGATGTGCAAGAAGACATGCGAGCTCAGGCAGGAGCCTTGATGTGTGTGGAGCCTACCCTCTCCAGCTGTGGGTTTGCTTTTCCAGGGCACAATTCCTGGTCACCCCTTACCGAGCCATCCTCACCCTTGGAATGCTCCAAGGATGGGAAGATTTTTAGGTAGATGGAGGAGATGGAAAGAAGGGGACAGGGGCGGGTCCATTAGGTGGTGAGATCTGCACAAGCGAAAGCACGGACAGAAAGACTTCAGGATCAACTGGTCCCTAAATGAATTTATATTTCCCAACTTCATGTCCGCTCTCCCATCCACCAAAGTGCTCCTCCTCTGGTGTCCCTGTCTCAGCAAATGACACCATCCTTCACCTTAGCTTAGGTGTTACCTCCTCTAGGAAGCCTCCCCCGTTCGCTCTGCCAGCCTCTGGTCGTGTCAGACTTATCTGGACTGACATCTCTTGAGTGGCCTCGGTCTAGGGTGTGTGTGTGCCCCCACTTGTCCTTTCATGTACCCTCATCACTCCTACCCACCTCCAGACCCAGAGGTTGCCTGCGGGTCAGACCTTTGCTGTCACTGACCAGTTGTGGACCAGAACCACACTCCCAGATTCCCCAGGACGATACCTGTCATACATTCCATTCTGTTGTCACTCTGTTCCCTAGAGGCTAGAGTTGGCCAGGTATGCTGAATTTCAGTTCAGAAAATCCTGTTGCTATGGCTGTGCAACCTCAGCTGAGGGAGTACTAGGATGTCAAACCTGAGCTTCACAGCTTTGAAAATTTTCAACGAGACAAAAATATGTAGGCATTCTTTGCAAATTTAAGTGTTGTCTTCAGAGATAAACTTTCATCATCACTATTACTATTACTGTTATCAATAAGGTCTCTCTATCTCTCTCAAGGTGAGAAATTACCTTCTCTATCAAGCTTCACTTTTCTTAGATCTCCTTATAGACAAGTAGACTCTGCTCCTGCACCTGGGTCATCCATTCATCCACATTCAACTGCTTATGCAATCAGTTTCTTCCCTCCCTCCCTCCTTCCTTTCCTTCCTTCTTGGCTTTCCTCCATCATGTATGCTGATCTATCCACCAACGACCATCCACTCACCATTTTTTTCAATTTATTTAAAATAACCCTCCCCGAAAACAGTTCATCCATTTTCCCCACGCCTAGCCCCCACCTCTGACAACCACCAATCTGTTCTCTGTATCTATAAGCTTGGTTATTTATTTATATTCCACATAATAAGAGAGATTATATGGTATTTGTCTTTTTCAGTCTGACTTACTTCATTTAGCATAATGCCCTCGAGGGCTGTCCATGTTGCTGCAAGTGGCAAGATTTCATTCTTTTATGGCTGAATAATATTGCATTATCTATATCTATATCTATGTCTATGTCTATATCTATATATCTCACAGTTTCTTTATCCATTGATGGGCACTTAAGTTGTTTCCATATCATGGTTATTGTAAATATTGCTACAATGAACATAGGGATGCAGATTGGTTAGTGTTGTCGTTTTCTTTGGGTAAATACCCAGAAGTGAAATTACAGGATCAAATGGTAATTTTATTTTTAATTTTTTGAGGAACCTCCGTACTGTTTTCCATAGTGGCTACACCAATTTACATTCCCACCAGCAGTGCAGGGGGTTCTTTTTCTCCACATCCTCACCAACGGGTGTTATTTTTAGTCTTTTTGACAATAGCCATTCTGACAGGTATGAGGTGATAGCTCATTGTGGTCCTGACTTGCATTTTCCCAGTGATGTAAGGCATCTTTTTATGTACCTGTTGGCCATCTGTCTGTCTTCTTTGGAAAAATATCTATTCAGATCTTTTGCCCAGTTTTTAATCAGACTGTTTTTTTGCTATTGAGTTGTATGAGTTCTTTATATATTTTGGATATTAGCCCCTTATCAGATATATGATTTGCAAATATTTTCTCCCATTTGGTAGGGTAGGTCACCTTTTCATTTTGTTGATGGTTTCCTTTGCTATGCAGAAACTTTTAGTTTGGTGTAGTCTCACTTGTTTATTTTTGCTTTTGTTGTTTTTGATTTTGGTGTCAGATTAAAAAAAAAAAATCTCCAAGACCTCTTAATTCACCCACTATTATAAAGATGGTATGCTAGATAATTGATTTAATTTTCCATCCATCCATCCATACCTCCATCCATCCATCCGTCCATCCATACCTCCATCCATCCATCCATCCATCCTTCACCATTTTCTTTATACCTCTCTCGTTTCTTCACCTCAACTCCCTCAGTTCTCTGAGTGGCCTCCCCAATCTCTCAGCCTTCCAATTTAGAAATGTCTGTGTGAAATTGTAGGTACCTTCTACAGAGTATCTGTAACCACCTTTTCTAGGTCAGAGGGGTTTTTCTGTACTCTTCAGTTGTCCGTCCACCAGGGACCACCTTGGCCTGGTTTGTTTCCAGAATTTCAGTCTTATTGTCTCCTTATTGAATTCTCCCCATTTTGCCTGGTCTTTTTGTATTTCATCCAGACTTTTGTGCCTTGTCTCAGATCATTTCCTCTGCCTGGAATGCTCTTCCTTACGCCCTTTCCTGTTGGTGGCTGTCTATTTATCCTCCAGGACACTTAGTTCAAATGTCACTCTTTTGTGACACTGTCTCTTTCGCATCTTTCCACATCACCTTTTCCAGCTGAATTAACCGTCTCTTCCTCTGTGCTCCCTCAACAATTTGTACATCTCTCTAGCACAGCACTCGCCACTCTGAATTTTAATTAATTGCTTGCTTGTCTGTCTCACTGGCTGGAGGGAACATGCTTAACCCATCACTGCACTCTGGTACCTGGCACAGAGCTGGGCTGGTAGTAGCATCTATCTATCTATCGTGATCATCATCACCATTATCATCACCTATCCATCATTTGTCATCTGTGTGTCTATTATCTATCAATTATTTATCATCAATCAGTCATTTATCTGTTTATTTTCTATCAATCATTTATCACCTATCTGTTATCTATTGCCTAATATCAATCAATCTATCTATCTATGGAATGAATAACTCACTGTGTGGGTAAATGGTCTCTGTCCCTCACCGCTGTGGTCTCCATTTACCTAGTCACACCCCACTCTTCCTTGAAAGCTTTGTTCAAATACGTGCTTCGTGAGCTCTTCCTTGATTTCACTGCCCCAGTCAGAATTTCCACTCCCTGAAGAGTGGAAGGGGAGATTGGGCGGGAGGGGGCGTGGGAAGAGGTAGCATGTGGAGACTGATGGCACCTCTCTGCTCCTCCCAATTCTCCTCTGTCTTAGCTGTGTGTCCTTATACAGGCCCCTGGCCAGCCTGGCATGCTTGATCCTTGGGAATCCAGCTTCCCCCCCACCCGCTACCCCATGTCCCAGGTGACCTAGGCAGGCTAAGAGAGGCGCCTTCAGAGGTGCTGAGACAAAGCTGGCCCTTTCCAGGATAGGAGGGACATGTTCACCAAGAGAACTGTCCAAGAGGATGGGCCCAGGCTAAGGGACTTATGTAAATCAGAAGCAAATGGAATGCAAATATTATGCAAATATACATGTGGTTCTCTTGATTGCTTCTTTCAGTGGGAGGGGACCCTTGGCAAGCCTCTTGCCTGGGTCACTGGGAACAGGATGAGCAGGGACCACCC
>NW_006790761.1:618960-628313 GCF_000442215.2 Lipotes vexillifer | reverse complement strand
GACCTCCCCCCGCTTCCATTTATTCTCCTTCCCTCCTCCCACAAGACCCATCATCTCTATCTGTGACTATAGCTACAGCCAATGCTTTTGTCATGAGTATGTGGGGCTAGGGCTTCCTATCCCCCTCTCCTTAGGGGTGGGCTGGCTTGTGTCTCCCCTGTCAGACTGGGGAGTCCCTGAGGGAAAGTAGGGGCAGGGATGCTGAGGTCAGTTTATCTCAACCCCAGCTAAATCCTGAGAGGATGTATATGGGGAGAGATACTTTTCCACGACTGTCTCAACTTTACCAGAGGAATTCTGTCCCTTTATACCTCACTGTCCCCATAGCCCATACTCCCACAGAGGAGGGAAACCCAGGGAAGGAGGCTGGAATGAGACTTGAAATTCTTGGTTTGGAGTATGGCAGAATCCTGTTTTGTTTACTCCACCAAAAAAAAAAAAAAAAAAAAAAAAAGGTTGTTTTTCCCGAGGGAAGAAAAGTTCAAGTCATCTCCATAAACAGGTCCACCTCCTCCCCTGAGCCAGAGAGCAGGCTCCTTAGCCGAGCCTGGCTCTTGGTCCCAGTGTGAATGAGTCAGTCCCCACAGGCTGCTCCGTGATCCAGGGCATGTCTTTAATTAAGGGGACAATTGCTTGGCTCTAGCCAACAGGTCCACCCCCTGGCAGATACACTCCATCCTGCGAATCCTCTCGCAGCCTGTCTCAGAGTCAGCCCTCTTTCCTTTTTCTTACTGAAGAGACAAGATGTGGGCAAGTTGGAATGAGAGATGGGGGATCACCTTCTATGATCCTGTCTGGACACTAGTGAGTGCTTCTCCAAGAATCTGGAGCTAGTAATAGCAGAGATATGCTGGACCAGAGCCCTCGACATCTGTATCCTTCAGTCTTAGAGGGTGAGAGACCAACCCCTCATTTTACAGGGGCCCAGGGATGGAAGGCTCTTCTTAAGGTCACACAAAAAGGCAGTGACAGAACTCGGATGCTAGAATTCTGAGCTTGTGCTGAGTTTAGTTCATTGACTTCCTTGTCCAGTGGGCATTGATCTGAGCAAGAAGTAGATGAATGAGATGATGGAGGCCTGGGCTTCTGGGCTCATCACTCAGTAGGCTATTTTCTCAGCAGTTGTGTTTCCACCTGCAGAAAAGTTTTCTTTTTTTTCCTTCTTTGTTTCAAACTGTGCTCCTTTTGTGGACAGAGCCTCTGTCTGTTGTTTGGTTCTGCCAGTTAGTGAAGTTCCTGGAGGAGTCCTTTGTCATCTACAAAGGTTGCTAGTGCTGGAGCTGCTGCGCTGGGGTTCCTGGGTGACCCCTAGAGTCTGGGAGGAGCCTGGGTTCTGGGATGCTGAGGATGGAGGGGAAGGGTCTGAGGTGTGGGCACTGGATGGATGGTGTGCTGGGCATTTCCTAGGACTGCTGGGTTCCCAGATTGTCCCTGGAAAAGAGGAGCAGGGCTCAGATACCCAGGACCCGTGGGGAAAGAAGGAAGTTGTGAGGTCTGGAGCGCTTTTCTCTCCTCGAAGACAGCTGAAAGCTGGGGATGTGTGCAGGGAGAGTTGTGCCCCACACATCTGCTTCTCCAGCAGCTCAGCCAGGACTGCTGAGTCCCTTCTAAAGGGTAACAGATGGACCACAGTGCGGGCACCGGAAAGCAGCACCAAGTCCTCATATCATGATCACAGTCTGAGGCGCGTGGTATTTGACTAGCAGCAAGGCCTGACAGGCAAGTGGTGCCCCGAGGCTGCCTGTGCACCAAGAGGGTTCCTTCCGTAGCGGGCCTTGGGAACCTGGTGTCTTGGAAGCCAGATATGTACCTCCGCCCACATATTCTTATCTAGGGACATCCTGGATATAATGTAGTGAAAGGTGGGGTGGGGCCATAGGAGGTATAGTGGCCTGGGTCATTGCGAATGCCGTGTGTGTGTGTGTGTGTGTGTGTGTGTGTGTGTGTGTGTGCGTGTGCGTGTGTGTGTACAGGGACATGTTTCACCTCTCAGCATCTCCAGTATTGTGTGTAGAGTTAAGCTTAAGGGCACAAGGTCTGGAGCTACAGTACCCAGGTTCAAATCCTGACTCTGCCACTTACTAGTTGTATGACCTTAGGCAAGTCACTCCACCTCTCTGTGTCTCAGTTTCCTCAGCAAGAAAATGGGGATAACCTACCTTATAGGGTTGTTGTGAGATTGACTTCATGAACACTGGCATCTAGTAAGAGTCATTTATATTATTTTGCACAACAACACTTCCTGTCAGTCTCTCTTATGAGTCTTAGGACTGGGGTTGGCAGCAGCTCCACAGATGTTCACTGCTTTCTCTGCATTTCAGAGGAGACCTGGATCTGGGAGCAGCATGGTCCAGTAGAGCAAGTCCAGGCTTATGCAGCCAGGTAGACCTGGGTTCAAAGCTACTTATAAGGTATGTAACCTTGGTAAACTGACCTCAGATCTCTGTACCTCAGTTTTCCCATCTGTAAAATGGGGACAATTCTTATCTCCTAGAGAAATTGTGAAAATTAGATGAGAGGACATATGAAATCTCCCAGCTCACTGCCTGCCAAGTAGTAGCCTGTCAGTGATTAATGTGGTTTGTTCCTTTTTGATTTTCAGAATGGCTACAACAGAGTTGAACTTTTACTCTATGTGTATCTCTTTAATTGCAACGATTATTTGATTGGCAGTGATAGTAACATTCATAATAGTAATATACCCACCCCTCCTATACTGTTGTTTACTGATTACACATTATTCATATATATCATGACATGTAATCCTCACAACAGCCCCATGAAGTATGTGGTACCACTATCCCCACTTTTAAATTTTTTTGCATGTCATAATTTTTTAAAAACTTTTAATTTTATATTGGAGTATATCCAGTTAACAATGTTGTAATAGTTTCAGGTGCACAGCAAAGTGACTCAGCCATACATTTACATGTACCCATTCTTCCCCAGACTCCCAGAAACATCCAATCCATTATCCCCACTTTAAAGATGAGGAAAATGAGGCACCTTAAGAAGGCAAGTGGCTTCCGACAAGGCACCAGGCAGATTTTGCAGAGGGATCCCCTTTCCAGCCAAGCAGAGGCCATGGCTCAATTGGGTCCAGGGCGGGGAGGAGGCGGGGGGCATGTGCTTATGCAAATGGATGAGTGCTAATCGCTTTCCTAATGGGAAGCACGCGGGGAGATAGGATCTGCAGCAAAGCGGAAAGGCCTTCCAGAAGAGTGGAGTTGGGAGAAAACCCTGAGAAATCTGGGAAGATAAGGCACTGCCCTGAGAACTCACTGCACTGTGGGCGGGCGCCGGGCAGTGAGTCCAAGGCAGGCTGGGATGTGTGTAGTTAACCGACTGCCTTGGGCCAGGAGCAGCTTGGAGAGCAGGGTCCCTCTCCCTGAGCCAGGCCCACTTGCTGGACAGCCTAGCACAGAGTTCCTGTATACCTCTTCCTCTTTACTTTGGTCTGTGTTGGGTCCTGGTGTCATCCAGACACGTCTAAACCCTGCCTCCTAGAAGAAGAGTTCGGGAGAGTGAGCACCTGGGCTCTAAAGCCAGATCATTTGGGTTCAAATCTAATTTCTGCCACTTTACTAGCTGTGTGACCTTGAACAAGTTACTCAACCTCTCTGTGCTACAGTTTGCCCATCTGTAAACTGGGATGTTATATGTTAGTGATGATGCTATACTGAGGATTAAGTGAATTAATCCATGTAGAAGGATTAGAAGAATGGCTGAGACATAACAAGTACTGGACACGTGATAGATGCTGTTGTTGTTATTATTATTACTTTAGAAAGATAATAAAATTTGGCCAAGTCCCTTCCTTGCTTAAAACCTTTCCAGCATGTCCCATTGCCCTCAGGCTCCAGCGCATTCTCAGTGCTGTGGTCTGCACGTGGCCCCTGCTCATGCTTCAGCTCTCACTCCCTGATCCACTCCTCTGCAGCCACCCTGAATGACTTGTGTTTTCCTGAATGTTCCATATTCTTCCCTCTGGGCCTTTGCATATGCAGTTTCCTTGTCTTGGAGTTTCCCCTTCAAAGGATGTGCCTTCCCCCACACCCTATGTTTTTGGCTGTTGCCAAGGAAGCTGATTTCTGAGGCCCATCAGGTTTTGATGCCTACGCCTGCATCCTCACAGCCTCTCGTGTCCCACTATCCCAGCACTTGCCACTGCGTTGTGATTGCTCAGGGTCTGTCTCCCCCATTGGGCTGGGTCGCCTCTCTGTACCCCGTGCACAGAGCAAGTCCTGACCCAGAGGAGTTTTGACAAGCGTTTGTTGAACAAATCTAGAGGGGAACTCAGACAAGTACCCCAGGCTAACTGCCCTGAGGTCCTATCCGGCTTCTATAGACAACACGATGTGAGAACACGGCAGCTTGATGGGCAGTGGAGCCTGGTGGTTATGGAACAGGCTCTCCAGACAGACAGACTGGGGTTTGAATCTTGGCCCAGCTTCTTGTAAGCTCTGTGACTTTGGGCAAATTGTGTAACCTGCCTGAACTTCAATTTCTACCCTGATAAATGGGAATAAAAATAGACACTAAGCATGAAATGAAATAATGACGTAAAGTGCTTTATACCATATGTTGCACATAGTAAAGGCCGTTAAATGGTGACTGTCTGCTTCACCATCGTCACGATCCGTGCCTAAAGCTGCCTATCACACGTGCTGTCTTTATAGCCACCACCTCTAACCTGGAGGCGGCAGCCAGTGTGCGAACTGCATTCAGAGGTAGTAAACCATCTCTGGGCACTGCCTTTCACACCGTCAGCAAGGAGGGGCCACCTGGGGATATAAGTGGAAAGAGGACCAGCTCGGTGATCAGACCTCCACTGGTGGCCCTGCAGGACCCAGCCACTTCCAGAGATCTCTTCTGGCATTTGGATTCTAAGCTTTGGTCCCCTGGATTCTAGAATTTGAAATTGTCTTACTCTATCTGAGATTCTACTGTAAGATTAAAGCCACACCGTGTATGGGCCAAAGCTAGCATGCATTCATTTATTCATTCCACACTTACTGAGGACTTGCTCTGTGGCTGGAGTTGCGGATACCAGGACTGATAGGGTACAGTGAGCCTGCGCTCAAATTGCTCACAGCCTGGAGGGGCAGAGATGTAAATGAGCAATTAAAGACCAAGCTGTCAGGGACTGTGAAGGGGTCGGGGGGGTGGTGCTGTGGGAGCCCCAACTCGGACACCTGACACTCCTGAGCCCTTTCTCTGTCCCAGGTACCACGCTAAGTGGCCTCTATGTGGAATGCCGTTTGGTCTTTCAAGAGCCCAGCAGTTAGGCATGAACATTGGACTCATCTGAATTTGTTTTCTGTTGCTGCTGTAACAAATTCCCACCAAACTTAGTGGTTTAAAACAACACAGAACTATAATCTTACAGTTCTGGAGCCAGAAGTCCAGAATCAGTTTCGCTGGACTAAAGTCAAAGTGTTGGCAAAGGCTGGTGCTTTCTGGAGGCAACGAGGGCAAAATCCACTTCCCTGCCTCCTTAGCTGCTAGAGGCTGCCTGTGTTTCTCAGCTCGTGGCCCTTGCATCACTCCAATCTCTGCTTCTGTCACCATATCCCCTCCTCTCACTCCGACCCTCTGCCTCCCTCTTATAGGGACCCTTGTGATTACGTTGGATCCGCTCAGATAATCCAGGATAATCTCCGCATTTTAAAACCCTTAACTTAATCACACCAGCAAAGTCCCTTTTACTACATAAGGGTAACACATTTCACAGGTTCCAGGGGATTAGGATGTGGACATCTTTGGGAGGGGGTGTTATTCAGCCTACTGCGCCATCTTACAGATGAGAAAACTAGGGCATATGAAGGTTAAGGAATTTCCTGAGTCATTTAGCCAGTAACTGGCAAATCCAGTGCTCCCTGGTTTTAGGCCTCAAGCTCTTAGCCCTAAAACAAGAAAGCTGCTGGTGGAGGTAAACCTTGAACCAGGTTCTGAAGAATGAATTGGAGTTAACAAAAGGTGTGGCAGATAGAGGAATGGTGTGGGCCACGGCATAGTGGTGAACATAAGCTTAGCATCCGGTGTGTTTGGGGGCCATAAATTGCTCAGAATGGCTGGAGTGTGGCGTGGGTGACAGGGAGCAGGTGGGTAGGGTCTGGATCCTAGAGCTGCAGAGAGTGGGCTGAGATGCCCGCAGTTCAACCAGAAAGACGTGAAGATCCACAGGGTGGGGCTGGGGTTACCTGTATGTCCTGGGTCAAATCCCTTCCCCTCTCTGACCCTTGATTTCCAGTCGAGGGAAACGGTGGGCCAGCTCTTCTGCTGTGACTGGGTGAGTCTGCCTGCCCGCTCATTGCCTGGCCTGGTCCCATCCATCTCTGGGCAGAAACAAGGGCGGGATGAACTGCTCCCTTCCCCCACACCAGGACAGTGACGGTTTCCAAATATCTGTCTGTTGAAATAATGTTCTCTGGGCGCTGGGCCTCCCTCCCTCCCTCACATTCCTGGGTGAGCCTGCCTGTTTGGCTTGCTCGGACAAATATTGACTTTCTCTGTCCTTCTCACTCTGGGTCTGTTTAAAAGGCATCAATCTTTGCCGGGGTGTGAGCTCCCTCTCCGTAACCTGTGGCCTCTGCGGTCCTGTCTGGGCAGGGAGCGGTGGGGAGGGGCTCGCAGGCCCTGGGGACACCCCTTGGGCGGCATTCACGAGGCTTTCATGGAACGGTCAGGTGCCTCCCATCCGGTCCCCCGCAGCGTGGCATCCACATGGAGACCCTCCAGACACCTTCCTCCTGGCTTCACAATACCGAGCGGGGGAGTTGTGTGATCCTCTGTTAGAAAACCCTGCTGACTCTACCTTCAAAATCCTACCCACAGTCCAGCCACTTCTCAGCCTCCCCTGCTACCTACCATCTGTGTCCAAGAACCATCTTACTGCTCCCGGATTATTAACCTCCTAACTGGTCTCTCTGCTCCTGCCCTCTTCCCTTCAGGCTGTTCTCAAACGTTGGAGCCAGAGTGGTCCATTAAATGGTTGTCAGATCCTGCCACTCCTGTGCTCCCAGCCCTCCAGTGCCCTCCCAGACACTCAGAGGAAAAGTAAAATTCTTACAGTGGCTTAAAAGTCCTCCATCATCTGTCCCCGCCTTCCTTCCCTGACCTCCCTCCTTGCTCACTCCTGGCCTCTATGCTCCAACCTCACTGGCCTCCTGGTTGTGCCTCAGCCTGAGAAACTTCGCACTCACTGTTCCCTCTGTCTGGACGGGTCTCCCTCTCCCCTACTTCTTTGTTGTTTTTTGCTCAGATGTCACCTTCTCAGTGAGCCCTTTCCTGGGCAGCACTCCCTGCCCTCCCCCTAGCACTCTGTGACCCCTCCTACTTTATCCTTATCCATAGCCCTTCCCTACAGCTAAGACACTGTGTATTTTAATTTAAAAAAAAATTATTTATATTTTGGCTGCGTTGGGTCTTCGTTGCTGTGCACGGGCTTTCTCTAGTTGCAGTGAGCGGGGGCTACTCTTCGTTGCGGTGCACGGGCTTCCCATTGCGGTGGCTTCTCTTCTTGCGGAGCACGGGCTCTAGGCACGCGGGTTTCAGTAGTTGCGGCACGTGGGCTCAGTAGCTGTGGCTTGCGGGCTGTAGAGTGCAGGCTCAGCAGTTGTGGCTCACAGGCTTAGTTGCTCTGCGGTGTGTGGGATCATCCCGGACCAGGGCTCGAACCTGTGTCCCCTGCACTGGCAGGCGGATTCCTAACCACTGTGCCACCAGGGAAGTCCTACACTGTGTATTTTAATCATTGATTTTGTTTATTGGCTGTCTCTCCTGAGGGCAGCGATTTTTGTCTCTTTCATTTGCAGCTGCATCGTTCACACCTAGAACAGCACTGTCCCACAGCAAAGGGCCCGACCGTCTGTGGAGTGAATGCGTGACTCCCTGCTTTGTAGATGAGAGTTGATGGGTTGTTAGTGTAATAGCCAATATTTATTATGCGCTTTCTGGGCACTTTACGTACACAAGCTCGTCAAATGCTCACCACAACCAGTCCATAAGGTGGGCATCTCTATTGCCCTCTCTCACGGACGAAAGAAAGGAGGCACCAAGTGGCACAGGGCTGGGTCCTGGCTGCCTCACCAGGCTGCGTCCAACCCCGAGTGCGTGCGTGCGTGTACCACAAAAGGCCAGCTGTGCGGTGAGCTGGTGTCCAAGCTCGTGAGCCTCCACCACCTCCTCCCCTCCTGGCCCTCCCGCCTGTTACCAGGACGGCCCGTGCACGAGCTCACAGATTCATCTCGGTCCATCTCGCCCCATGGCACTTGGCCAGGCCCCTCACTCATCTCCTGCTTCCAGCTTCACCCTCTGTCTCTGTGTCTGTCTGTCTCTGTCTCTCTTTTTGGCTCACCACCCAGCTTTCAGCCCACACATTGCCCTTAGACCTCATCTCCCTCCTCTCTTTGCCCAGAGCTCTGTGGGACCAGGACTAACCCCCTTCTGGATTTCTAAGCCCTGTGGTATCTGGCTCAGGAAGCCCACCCCCGCTCCCTCCCTTTCTCCTGTAATGAAGGCCGGCCCCACTGTTTCCCCCACCAACCCTGCAGTCATGCCTACCTCTGCTTTTGGGATGCCTTCTCCTATTTTCTCAGTCTAGCCACCCCCCCTTTTATTTTGGAAAAAATTTGAAGAATAGAGAATCTGTAAGGATCATACAACAAATACTCCCATACCCTTTCCCTAGATTCACCCGTCTGAATACGTTCTCCACTTCCTCCCTCCCTCTATCCTCCCCACCTCTTTCCCCCTCTCCCTCCTTCCCTTTCTCTCTCTCTCAGCATTTGTGAGTGAATAACAGACCGCCCCTCAAACTTCAGTACATATCTCTTAAAAAAGGACATTCTCCTACATAACCACAGTACGATTATTGCCCTAAGAGTTTAACTTGGAAACTCTATTATTATCTAATACATAGTCCACATTCACATTTTCCCAATTTTCTAAATAATGTCCTCTAGAACATTTTATTTTAGTTGTCATGTCTCTTCGGTCTCCTTTAATCTAGAGTAGTTTCCTAGCCTTTTTGGTCATTTTTCATGACATGGACTTATACTTTATTTTTTTAAAGAATAACTTTAAAAAGAATTAATTAATTTTTGGCTGTGTTGGGTCTTTGTTGCTGCGCGGGGGCTTTCTTTAGTTGTGGTGAGTGTGGGCTACTCTTTTTTGCGGTGCCTGGGCTTCTCATTGCGGGGGGGCTTCTCTGCTTTCGGAGCATGGACTCTAGGCGCGTGGGTGTCAGTAGTTGTGGCTCGTGGGCTTAGTTGCTCTGTGGCATGTGGGATCTTCCAGGACCAGGGATCAAACCTGTGTCCCCTGCATTGGCAGGCAGATTCTATTTTTTT
>NW_006790761.1:617035-618920 GCF_000442215.2 Lipotes vexillifer | reverse complement strand
ATGCTGGCCTCTCACTGTTGTGGCCTCTCCCGTTGCGGAGCACAGGCTCCGGACGCACAGGCTCAGCGGCCATGGCTCATGGGCCCAGCCACTCAGTGGCATGTGGGATCTTCCCGGACCGGGGCAAGAACCCGTGTCTCCTGCATCGGCAGGCGTACTCTCAACCACTGTACCATCAGGGAAGCCCCGGCAGGCAGATTCTTAACCACTGAGCCACCAGGGAAGTCCCGACATAGACAATTTTGAGGAGTCTAGATTGGTGGTTTAGTGAAACGTCACCCGATTCAGATTTGTCTCAGTGTTTCCTTATGATTAGATTCAGGTTAACCATTTTTGGCAGGAGTAATGTCCTCCCTACCCCCAGCCTCTCTCTCGATCATCCCACCCATGCCCAGCCCCATTCCCAGCCCTAGGTGCTGGGTCAGCGAGAAGACCTGCTCCAGCACCAAGGGACTGGAGTGGAGAGGCCACCCTGTCCTGCCCACTTGGAAGACATGAGGGCATCAGGGACCCTTCCCCTGGAGAGGCTCAGGAGGCAAGTGTTTGCTTCTGAGATTTTTAGTAGCAGAATCTTCGGTTCAGATACATCATACATGGAAAAGTGATGGAGACTGGCCCTGCTCCTATTGAAGGAGGCGTGTGTATGTGTACGTGTGTGTGTACATCTATGTGTGCATGTATGTGTGCCCACACAGCTGTGTTCTTGGGCTTGGGTTCTGAAGCTCCAGCTCCAGGCACTGCTCCTCTGCTCCAGAGTGCCTCCAAGAAATTTTCATAGAGTCTTGGGGGAACTGCTGATCCAAGCAAGCTGAACCCCGCAAACATCTGTGAGATTTACAGTGTTGAGTCTGATGCTAGGCCCAGGTAGGAGGGATTGAAGGTGGTGTAGCCCGCTGGCTTTGAAGTCATGTAGATCTGGCTTCCAAACCCTACCCTGCTTCCTATTGGTTCTGTGGTCCTGGACAAGTTACTTAACCTCTTTAAACTTTGGTTTCCTAATCTGTAAAATGGGATACTAATTGTATCTACCCCTGTATGATCCTGTGAAGTTGAAATGCGGTAATGGCCTTGCAGGTTTGGTACATAATAGATGGATATCTCCAAGTGGAGTGAGGAGAGCAGGGAGGGGGTCCACAGGCTGGGATGCTGAACCCCCCACCCGGCAGGTTGAGGCTCGGGAACTAATTGTCAGAACAGTTGTTTCTGATACACAGAAGGCTTATGACTTTCCACTCCAAGCCTGTCATTCTGTGGTGGGTAATCAAGTGGGACTTTGATGGTGGATGCAGTGGATTAGGGCTGGGAGGGGTCTCCAGGCCCAGCCCTTGGCAGTGACTGTGGAGAGGAGAGAATTTCAGAGCTGAGGGTGGGAATGGGGAGGCGGGGAGCCCTAATTCACATCAGCCTCTGCTTGGTGCTTACCCCACCCCGTGCTTGGAGAACATACCAGCTTGTCCAGATGTGGGAAAGGGGTTGGTCCCCTGGCTTGGCAGTTGGGGGGTCTGAGGTCTTGTCCTGCTCAGCTGCCTACTCCGGGTGTGAACCGAGGTGTCACTCCCTGGCTCCCAGACTACTTTCCTCATTTGTAAATTGTGCATGAGCGTGCATGCACATGTGTGTGTGTGTGTGTGTGTGTATGTGTGTGTGTGTGCGCGTATTGGATTCATTTATTAATTCGTCAATATTTGTTGAATACTTACTATGTACTGGGTGCTGGGATATAGTGGTGAGCAATAAAGACAAGGTCCCAGGCCTTGCAGAAGTTACATTCTAATGGGAGAGACAAACAAATAAGTAATTAGAACTGTGATAAATGCTCAAAGAGATGAGCAGAGTGCTCTAAGATTGATAGTGATGGCGGGGGAGAGTCAGGGAAGGCATTCCT
>NW_006790761.1:598373-616837 GCF_000442215.2 Lipotes vexillifer | reverse complement strand
GCATTCCTGAGAAGGTGACATCTAAGCCGGGCCTGAAGGATATGTGGGAGTTGGTTATGCAAAGGGAAGAAAGAGGTGTGTGCATAAGGGCAAGAGAGAGGTCTAGGCAGAGGAAACAGTATGTACAAAGGTCATGGGGCGGAGAGAGCACAAATGATTTACAAGGACTATTTCAGTTTAGCCACCTGAGGGTCCTTGACATGCACCCTTTTTCTCATATAATCCACGGGAAGTGCCTCTCACAGTAGATGGGATGTTCAGACTAGGCCTTCCTTTCCTCTGTTCTCTGTGGGCCCAAAGAGTGGAAGGGGCAGGGAGGAAGCTGGAGAAGGGAAGCTGCATTCCTCCTTCACGCCTCATCAAGACATTCCTTGTATCTTGGGTTCTCTTTCCTGTTTTCTCAATCTTGAAATGACAGATGACAGTCGAGATTTTCTTATTTCTTATTTATTCTCCTCTGCTTCTGGCTCTTTCTCCCTGCTTCCTATCAATGTCTGTTGGGAGGAGAAAAATGTAGAATTTTTGTTTCTGTTATCTGTGTCAAACTGACTCATTCTCACTGTAGGTGACCCAGAGGAAGTGTGTGTGTACGTGCACACGCATACCTCTTTCATTAAGTCATGGCCTCCACAAGGTCCCAGGGAAATCCTACCCGGTTCTGAGAGTTGATGGGGGAAGCACACCAAAGGCAGTGATAAGAGTGGGTGCTGGTGGTCGCCGTCAGGAGGCTGCAGGTTGGAGAACTCAGCCCTCAGCCCTGCTCAGGCTTTGGGACTAGCTTGTGGGTGACAGGAGAAGGGGGTAAGAAGAGACCCTCCCAACCTTGAAGTCCCCTTGGCCAGGCATGGCTATGATTTCGCTCAGGGCTCTGCTGGGAGGGGAGCAGGGTATTGTCTTGGGCTGGCTAGTTACAAGGCACTGCTGCTGGTGCCCTAGAGTCACTGAGGACAAACTGCTCCATCAGGCCCCTGGAAGCACCTGAGGGCCTGGGGACTGCTGCCTGAAGCCCTACTGTGTGCTGTACGTGGCCAAGAGAGCTGAGCACACCCTGCAGCCGAGTCTCCCGATGGCTCAGGGCTGCAAGCAAACAACAGTTAGGGAGCTCATGGGGAGGCTGAAAGGGCAGGGAGGAGTCAGTGCACACACAGCCTGTTACTGTCTGCCGGAGTCTGCAGAAGGAGGATCTGGGCAGGGGATGGTCCACGGATCTGCGTTTGGGGACCTCCAAGAGACTTGTCTTAAATGAATGTCTGAGAAAGTTGTCAGCATGGTTTGAGGTTGAGGGGCTGAAGGACTTGGGCTCCACTAGCCTGCGGGGAAGGCAGGCAGTCCTCCGAGGGCTGTGGCCGGTTCGGGACCGCACTGCGTGGAGAGGTTGAGTAACTCTTCCCTAGGCCATCTGAGTCTGTGCTTTTGGTGGCTGCATTATTTCAGGTCCTTGCAGGCCAGTCTAACTCAGCACTGGTCCATTCGACTCAGCAGGTAAGCTCAGCTCAGCCCAGCTACACATACCTCCTCTAATCTGAGCTCTACCTAGCTCTGCTCAAGAAAAGTTGACTCAATATGACTCAGCTAGACACAGCTCAGAAACTCAGCACAAACTCTCTCCCTTCTACCCAATTCATTGAAGGTCTGTTTCATCCAACCTTGTTTTGGACAATCCATCCCAACCACCAAATTCAGCTCACCTACCCCATATCTATTCAACTAGGAGCTTGACTCAGTTCAGCACAAGAACTTTATTCAGCACAAATGACACTTTCAACTTAACTCACCCCTCTCCCCTCAGCTCAGCCTGACTTAATCAATACAACCCAACCTAATTCAACCCAACAAAACTGAGTTTACCTTAGCTCAGCTTTATCCAGCCCAGTCCAAGTCAGCTGAGCCAAGACTAGCCCTGCACTGCCCAGTTATCCCAACGCAGTTCAAAACAACTCAGTCCATATTGAATCAACCCAATCTGACTCAATTAGGTTCAACTAAAGTTTTCTAGATTTGAGTTAATTGATCTCAACCCTTCAGTAACTCCTTAGAATATGAACTCTGAGGGCAGAGATTTTGTATGTTTTAATCACCCAGGTTTCCCAAAGACATAAAACAGCATCTGACACATAATAGATGCTCAATAAATCTTTGTTGAATGAACCCTTCCTGACCCTGCTTAAACTGACTCCGTTTAACTCCACTTTTAATTCTTAGTTTGAATCGGATTCTACAGCCTCTTATATCAAACATCCAACTTGTAAAAATTTCATGTATTTATTCAGCTATGTACTGGGAAGGGTTCTGGTGCTGTGAGTATCACAGTAAAAAGGCTGACAAACTCTTTCCTTGAGTTTACATTAGGTGGAATGACAAGAATAAAATAAAAATATATAAACACATATACGTGTGTGTGTGTATGTTATAATGTTATGTAGTGATAAGTACAGTGAAGACAAATACAGCAGAGTAAAGGGGTAGAGAATGATGGAGGTGGAACCGTGGTCTTCATGCTATGAAGAAATATGGTGGTCATAGAAAGCCCCTCTGAGGAGATGATATTTGAGCAGAGACCTGAACAAAAGAGCAAACCCTTTGGTTATCTGGGGCAAGTGTTTTCCAGGATCAGGATACAGCAAGTGCAAAGGCCCTGAGGCAGAAATGAACTACGTTTGTTCAAGAGACAGGAAGGCCAGTGCAGCTAGAGCAGTGTGAGATCCGAGAGATTTTTCTCCTGCTAGTCTGTTAGCTTTGAGAGGGTTGGGACTGTCTTGTATGTGGCTGCATTCCCTGCTTCTGTCATGTGCTGACACACAGTAGCCACTTAGAAACAAATTTTTGAATGAATGGATTCAACTGAGCATAATGCAAATTGATTTAACCATAATTAGCATATTTAACTCAATGGACTTCAATTCAGTTGGACTTTGACAAGACTTTTTGGGACCTTGCAACCTTTGGACAAGTGGGCTGCAATTCTAGAGTTTGAACTGTAAGATTCTCTTAACTTTCCTAAGCCTCAATGAACTCATCTATTAAAGGGGAACAGTAACATCTGCCTTTCCTCTTTTGTGGGTATTGTGGGAATTAGTGAGATTGTGAGTGTGAAAGTGCTTTGCAGGCAATCAAGTGCTTGGGTGACCTTCCTGACCTTGGAGGTGTGTGACTCCAGGGGGGAGGGCAGATTGTGTGATCTCTCTGATCCCTTCTCTTTATGACATTCCACAAATCTGTCATTCTATGAGAGTATCTAAGACCCAAATCTGAGCAAGTCCCTCCAAAGTTTAAAACCCTCCCAGGGATGCCTGGTGGATGTGAGATGAAGTTCAAAGTCCTCACTGTGACCCACTGCCCACTGCAGCCTCCCCTGACCTCCAGGCCCTCTGCCTGAATGTTTGCTCTCCTGTGTGTCCTCCCCCAGGCCTCTCTACTGTCTCTGGGTCTCTGCACCTGTGGTTCTCTCTGCCTAACTCCAATTCCTTCCTGCCTTTCCTTTTTCTTTTTAAATCTCAGGTAGGTGCAGCAAGTTTAGCTGATGACCCTTCTCCACATGGCAAAGCATCCTTCTCATGTTTCCTGCAAGGTCCTGCTCTTGTTTTGTTGTGTTTATGATTTTCCTACCCCATTTATTCCCAATTCCTCCTCTCAGTTCCCTCTTCCTCATAGGTCCCAACTCTAATGTGTTTGGTGTATGAGCTTGGAAATGCACATTTCTTTGAAAAAATACATGGTGTTGTTTTCTTTGTGTATGTTTTTAATTTATATAAATGGCATTTTGCTTTCGAGCGCCTTCTGTTTCTTATTTTTTTCCACTTAACAATGTTTCTAAGATCTATCCGTATCATTGTATGTCCCCCTAGAGTCTAGTTCCTTGCGTCTAACTGCCTACACGCTGTGTGCATTCACCGCGTTTTTCTTACCCACTCCCTCGTGACTCCTTGCTCCTTGGCCACAAGCAGTGCTCTAATGAACATTCTGGTACCTTTCCCTTCAGGGGCAGGGTGGGAGTTTCTTTGTGGTGAATATCCAGGAGGAGCATTGCCGAAGGGCCCAGACCTGGATTTAATTTTCCCGCCTCTTGCATTGTATCCCACAGTGCCCAACGGCTCAGGTTTCCCTAAGTCTTTGCCAGCATTTGGTATTATTCAACTTTCACACTTACAATCTGACGGGTATAAAATGGAACCTCACAGTTTTGATTTGCATACCTCTGATTAGGGTGAGGTTGGGCATCACTCCCATACCTGCTGCCCTTTGGCTTTCCCCTCCCTCTTTACCTGGGCCAAGTCATGCTGGTGCTGCGGGTCTCAGTGCAAGCGCACTCCTCCGGGAAGCCTGCCCTGACTGTGCCCCCTCATTGCGTTTCCGGCCTCCCATTTGTTTCCTTAACCCTCTGTGCTCTCCATCACAATAGAACACGTCCTAATGTATGGTAATCATCTGTCTCTGCCACTAGACTGGGGGGGTCCTTGGGGGTCGCCTCCAGGTTTAATTCATCTCCTCGTCTCGTCTCTGGCACTCGGCACAGGGCCTGGTCTGATGAAAGTGCCGGGGAATGTTTGATGACTGACTGACTGATGGAGAGAATCAGGGTGGTGGTTTTGAAGGGTTGAGAGGTCATGCTGGCAGGGGGCAGTGTGCACCAGGCAGAGGGCTGGGAGCTTTATAACTGGAAAGACAAGGGAGAAGCTGAGAAGGAGACTGTAAAGCTAGATCTGCATTCATAGGCTGAGCTGTAGGCTCAAGACCCAGCCGGAAAGTTCCCCCCACTTTGGGGTTTTCGTTCGCTGTCATCGGAGGGGCCAGCCTAGGCTGAGTGTGGGACCATGGCTGGGGGAAGGGAGAGAGCCGAGAGAGCCTCTCACACCTGGTAGTTATTGCTTTTCTCACCAGTCCTGACCCATTATCAATCTCCACCTAACGTCATCCTGGTTCTCTTGTGCCCCCGCCCAAACATTAGTCTGAGATGCATCTTCCTAACTCGCTCTTAGCCTTTGTCTTGGGGCCAAAGCTGCCGAGAGGGCTGTTGGCAGGGTCTTGGGCTTTGGCCAGCCTTGCATCAAAAGCCCCTGCAGTGACTTGCAGCTGCAACCGTGGCTGCTCCAGCTGAAGGGTTCTTTCCATGGAGCCCGCTGCCCTGGCCCGCGGCTGAGGTAATTCCCCACCAGAGTCGGCTCCCTTCTCCGCAGCTCCCTTCTTTTCCTTCCACGTGGTTTGGCAGAGGCTGAAAGGCAGAAGATTACAGGCGTGCAGTACAACCCCGCAAACCAGCGTGAAACCCCATGGTTGTCTTTTTCCACCCTCTGCCTCTACTTAGTTTTTCCTTTCTCTGAGGAACTGGGTTCCCAACATCTCCTCCTTCCCCAGGATCAATCAGTTGGCAGGGTGTTGTGGGAAAGAAATTTGCATTCAATCATGCCCATGGCAACCATCGTAAGCAGGGCCCATGTTCCTGTCCTGGAGCCCAGACTCCATTCTGTTTTAAAAGCCTTGGGGTTTACAAAACTAAGCGGACTAGAATATAACTTTTAATAGCACATTTGAACAGAATTTAATGACAGAACTATAAAGTGGTTTTTCTGCAAGGACTATTATTAATCATAAGAATAATCATAGCAGTCTATTTCATTTGGCCGCATGTTCCAGTGTTCAAGACGTTTTCACATTAGTCATCCCGTCTGACACTCTTAACTCTCCTGATAGGGCAACAGGGCTGACATTATTTTTCTGTAGCTTAGAACTGTGTTTCTCAAACGTGAACGTGCACAGGGATCAGCCGGGGATGTGTTAAACTGCAGATCCTAATTCAGTAGGTCTGGGGTTGGCCTGAGATTCTGCATTTCTAACAAGACCCCACGTGACACCCATGCTGTAGATCCATGGACCACCCTTGAAAAATGAGAATGAGTAACTCAGAGTTCGCATAGATAAATGGTGTGAGAGCCAGAACTGATTCCTTTCTTTCTTCCTTCAACAAGTACCAGCCAAGTGCTTACTGTGTGCTTGATGTGGTTCTAGGTGCAGGAGAGAGTGATATTTAAAATACCTGACCATGGGCACAGGCGCTGACCAGTCAGA
Organism: Lipotes vexillifer; assembly: GCF_000442215.2. NCBI lineage: Eukaryota > Metazoa > Chordata > Mammalia > Artiodactyla > Lipotidae > Lipotes > Lipotes vexillifer. Next base: position 610,774 of record NW_006790761.1, on the reverse strand, counting down.
TCATCAGGTCACCAGCTATGGCACGGGGCATTAACGCTTCAGTGGCGGATGGAGGCAGGTCCAGAGGGTCTCAGGGGAGAGTGTGGCTGGCCAAGGGAATTCAGGGGGTATTCGGGGGTGGGGGGCTCAGGTCAGAAGCCTCTCAGTAATTAGTACCAGTTATATAAGAGCCCTGGGCAATTATACAGAGAAGTACCAGGCAGAGCTTCTGGCCCTGATGGGCACGCAGTGCAGTGGGAGAGCCAACGTGGATCCACGAGGTCGGGAGAGCATTGTGTTTGTAAACTCCTCTAGGGCAGGCCACTGCATTCATCTGTCCCCTTCACTGTTATATCCCCAGTCCTTGGCCAGTGGACGTCCTGGGGCATAGTGAACACTTCATAAATATATTTTTTTTTCTGGGAATGAATGACTGAACAGGGCACAGGAGGCGCAAATAAGGGAGCAGTCAGTCTACTTAAGGTGCAATGAGGTGGGGAGGAGCTATCAAGGAAGGCTTCCCAGAGGAGGTGATATTGGAGCCAAGTAGTAAAGATCATGGGTGTTTGCTAGGCAGTTGGTGAAGAGGAGCAGGCAGGCCTGGAGCAGGGACTCCTGCTTAACCCCACAGCTGCCTTAGTGCAGGGAGCTGGCGAGTCTGTCCCTCATTCAGGATGCTGGGCCACTCACCTGAAACTCCCCTTCTCTAAGGTGTCTGGCCATTTGCATGTGATGTCAGGGTTCTCCCAGCTCCCTAGGAAGTCCTCTCTTCACAAGATGAAGGGGCTCCTCTTGGAGGATGATTCAGGCCTGCTTGAGCATACTGTGTTCAGAGTAGGCTCAGACCCAGGAAGGGACCTCCCCAGTGTTGGACACTGGGGCCTCAGGGATGAATCGGATGACCCTCCAGGATCTCCCATCAAGCCCTCCCCAATTTAGTCTCAGGCCAGTTGACTTCCCTGGTTGACAGTGTTGGCCACCGGGTGCCTCCCACCTCTGCACTCTGATAGTACAGCCTCTGGCCCCATCTCCTGCCACCTTCTCTTTCTCTCTGTTCTACCTTTACATGTTTAATATTATTTAAATAATAATACAATGGGCTTCCCTGGTGGCGCAGTGGTTAAGAATCCACCTGCCAATGCAGGGGACAGAGGTTCGAGCCCTGGTCCAGGAGGATCCTACATGCCTCAGAGCAACTAAGCCCGTGCGCCACAACTACTGAGCCCGCCAGCCACAACTACTGAGCTTGTGCTCCTAGAGCCCATCCGTGCTCCACAACAAGAGAAGTCACCGCAATGAGAAGCCTGCACACCGCAATGAAGAGTAGGCCCCACTCCCCGCAACTAGAGAAAGCCCGTGTGCAGCAACAAAGACCTAATGCAGCCAAAAATAAGTAAATAAAAAACGTGGGGATGGTGGTGGTGGTGGGATGAATTGGGAGGTTGGGACTGACGTATCTGCACTAATACATATAAAATGGATAACTAATGAGAAGCTGCTGTATAAAAAAATAAAATAAAATTCAAAAACTAAAAAATAGTAAATAAAGTAAATAAATTAAAAAAATAATACAATATTGTTCTATACGAATATAATAATAATTTAATATATTAAAGAGGTTTTCAAAGGCTCTGTTTATATGGGAACCAGAGCAGGTGACATAATCCCCATTTTATGGATGTGGAGACTAAGACTAAAGCTTTGAGAGAGGGAGTGTTTGACCAAGGACGTAAGGGACAATTAGTCTCAAACTCAGGACTCTCATCCTGGGTCCAGTGACTTGCTTAAGCGGCGGCCTTTTAATCAATCAATCAATCAACAAATACTTATCAACTGTCTACTGTGCGCCAGGCTCTGGTCTAGGCTTTGCCCTCATGGAGCTGTCTCTTTAGTGGGGGGAGACAGACAGTTACAAATATAAGATGACATATAGTATAGCAGGTGATGATCTTATGGACAAAAATGAAGCTGGGAAGGGGGACTGGGAGCACAGAGGGGTTGTGTTTGTAATGTTAAGTGGAGTAGTTAAGGACTGCTTCCCCAAGAAGATGAGTTTTGAATAAAGACTTGAAGGAGGTGATGGAGCCAGCCTTGCATATATCTGGAGGAAGAATGTTCCAGGCAGAGGAAGAGTAAAGGCCTGGAGGTGGGAGTGTGCTGGAGCCCCCCTGCTTCCTAGGGGCTCTAGAGCTCCTTTTGATGTGAGTCTGGTCTTCTCAGCCCTTCAGGCACAAGATTCTTCGTTCATCTGCTCTCTCCATCTCCCCACGGGGCTCCCAGCATGTGGCTTTGATAAGCCGGAGACCTGGGAGCCCCTGCAGTTGCTGGGGTGGGTGATGACAAGCCAGAGAGGCAGCGAGAGCCCACGATGCTGGGATGCCCACTCTCCCGCTGCCCTGCGACATGTCTCTTGAGCAGCAGCAGTAGTATTGAAAGGTTGATCTCCCTATTAGAAGGGATTTGTCAGCACGAGCTGGGGCTTAGCGGCCTAAGCCGTGGGTCTGAAGGCTCAGACAGGTTCAGGGCCTGGAGGAGGTGACTCAGGCCTGGCTCCCCAGGGAATCAAGGAAAGGCCACCAGCTGAGACGGCCTGGGTCAGAGTCAAAAGGAATCGCTTGGCGTCTCCAGGAGCACTGCCAAAGCCACTGCGCTCCCAACATTCTTCCTGGGATCCAGGAGCAGCCCAATGCCATAGCCTGGCATGCAGAGCTGAGCGGGGCCTCAGGGCTCAGCTGGGCACTGATGGGGCTCACTCTGTTCTCTTCCCCAGGACAGTCCCTCCTTCTCTGTGGCTCTGGATACCATCTGCACCCCAGTAATTCCCTGAGTTCCTCAGACCACTCTCCTGACGTCCAGCAGTCTACCTGACACCCCTGCCGGGATGTCCCATAAACCTCTTCAACTGAATGCGTGCAAAACAGGACCCCCATCCTCCCCCAAACCTGCCTGTCAGTCATAGCTACCTTTCACCATTCCACACCCTTCATAGTGTATCAACTCACCTGCGTACTTTCAGCAGCCTTAAGGGTAAGGTCCTGTTACAACCCCGTTTTACAGACGAGAGAACCAGGAAGGGGGAGGTTATGTCACATAACACTTGTGCTAAACTGCTTTACCGAGTCAATTCCACATCCAGAATCTACCCGGAAGCTCCACATCCCTCCGTCTCCTCTGCCATGACCCCATCCAGTTCCAATCAATCATTCCTAAAGTTTCCTAACTGGTCTCCACTCTCCTTCTCTCCAGTCTCTTCTCCCTGGAGCAGCCTTAGTGATCAAGAAAATACAGAGCTGATGACGTCAATTTCCACAGTTCTTAGATAAAATCCAAACTCCTTACCATGACCTGCCAGGCTGTGTCCAGGATGGCTCCTGGCTGCCCCTCCTGACTTGTCCCCCGGCCCTCACGCAGCTCACACCAACCCCACAGTCTGCTCTCGGGTCCTTAAATATGACAAACCCCTTCCCACTCAGGTCCCTGCCACTTGCCACTTGCTTTGCTCAGGGTGCTCCCTCCTGAGGCTCTCTCAGCCACAGCCTCATCCAGGCTTTGCGATCATTCTTTAGGTTTCAGTTTAAACGTCGTGTCCTCAGGAAGCCTTCTTTGACTTTTTCAGACCTCAGCACCCCGTTAGATATCTGATCATGGCTCCCTGAAATTCACGTTGACGACATCTACCTCAACTGCAATTAGCTAACTGTCTGGGTCCTTCCTTGTTGAGCACGTGGCTTCCCTGAAAGGTCAGAAGGCCCATGGGGCAGGGCCTGGGCCTGTGTGGTTCCCAGCTGTATTCCTAGCACAGCACCTGACACATCGTGGGCACCCAGTAAATGCTGAAGAGCAAGCGAATGACATTCTCAACCTTTCTTTCCAAGTTGTCCCTTGTTGCTCCCCTTCATACGCGTCACGCTTCACCTAAGCTGCTTCCCTTCTTCCCCTTCACGTAGCCACACTCACTGCAGCCTCTGTGCCTCTGCCCTTGCTGGTGTTCCAGCCTGACGCCCTGCCCCTTCTCCTCACTCATATAGGGGGGACCTATAGATTCCTCGACGCTCTGCTCTGGCCTCCACTTGCCAACAGGTCTCCCTCCTAACAGGTTGCATAGCCCTTGTTTTTCTCGCTGCCCTGTGCTATTTCTCCTCCAATACTGCCCGTGCAAGAATCCTTGACCTCAGCTGCATGCAGGCAGGGACTGGGTCCTCTTTTTCAGTGCTCTCCCCAGAAGTGATCAGCTCAGGGCTGGTGCAAGAGATGCATGTGAAGGTGTACTGAGTGAGCCGAAGCCCCCGTCTGCTGTCTCCAACTCTCCTGGACTTTCAGGTTCTCTTGGGAGGCACCCCAACCTCCTGCCCCATTCCTCACTACCTCTGCTTGTACCACCTGAGCGCAGGTTCTCACCCACTAGATCCTATGAGCAAGTTTGATTGTGATAAAGCACAGGCAGTGGAAATAGCAAGGGTTTTGCAGTCAGACAAATCTAGACTAAAATCCTATTTCTGTCAGGTTGAACCACATGAAATTGCCATGTCTTAGCCCCAAACTATTGAATAGAAACAGTTTCATGTGGCTCAATTTAATATGTATGCTCAGGCAGCTGGTCTGATCTCTTTTAGGCTTAGTTTCTTCATCTGTGAAATGGGAGTAGAGCCTTAGTTACAGGGTCGGGGGGAGGAGAAAATGAAGTGTGGCATTGTGAGTAAAAGCTTGAGTTCCGGAGCCAAGTTTGAACCCTGGATCCACCATCTTATCGGGGTTCCTAATTACAAGCAACAGAGTTCATTATAGCTAGTTTAAGCAGAGGGGAATTTATTACAGGATGTTGGCCAGCTCACAGAATCTCTGGAGGACCCCAGGAATGAGGCCTAACTAAACCATGGGAGCATTTTGAGTGAAAACATCACTACCCCGTCACTCAGTCCCTATGGCGTTCTGGGCTGGAAGCCAGAGGCTCCATCACTGCCGTTCCTCAAGAACTGGATGCCTCTGCCACTGCCCTGGCCACATGATTGATCCTCTCTGTATCCAGGTTTCACATTGGTGTGCATCTGGGTCACATGTCTGCATCTGAGCCACAAAGGGGTCTGAGGATGAGGCTTTTCTGGCTTCTACTTGGAGAATATTGGACTCAAAGTGCAGGCAATAGCTAAAATGTAAGGAGGACATTCAGCGATGACAGCTATTTGCTACTGCTTCTTACTAGCTATGTGATCTCAGGCAGGTAACTTGTTCTCTCTGAGCCTCAGTTTTTTCATCTGCAAAATGGGGATAATACTAATATCTACTTTATAGGGTTGTGGTGAGGATTAAATGCACTGAATTATGAAAAAGCTCTTAGAATAGAACCTGACATATAGGAAACTCTTAATATGTGCTAGCTAGAATTATTATAATATTATTATTAATGGTCCGAGACTTCTTGGCCCAAGGCCTAGCACAGAGAAGATACTCTTTAAATGTCAGTTGGGGGCTTTCCTGGTGGCACAGTGGTTAAGAATCCACCTGCCAATGCAGGGGACACGGGTTCGAGCCCTGGTCTGGGAAGATCCCACATGCCGCGGAGCAACTAAGCCCGTGCATCACAACTACCGAGCCTGTGCTCGAGAGCCACAACTACTGATCCCGCACGCCTAGAGCCCATGCTCTGCAACAAGAGAAGCCACCGCAATGAGAAGCCCGCACACTGCAACGAACAGTAGCCTCCGCTCGCTGCAACTAGAGAAAGCCCGCACACAGCAATGAAGACCCAATGCAGTCAAAAAAAAAAATGTCGGTTGAATGCAAACCCTGGGCTGAGATGCTAGTGTTCAGAGTTCCTCTCGCCAGCCCAGAGCACTGCAGACAGGTAGGATCAGTGGTGTGTTGGAACTGACCTATACTAGCTGATTGTTAACTTGTTGGGAATTTTACAAGCTGGTTAATATAACATTGGTAACTAGATATTCACCACCGTGGGAGAATTTACACCACGGAAATTGGCAAAGGCTACAAATCGGGACTCCCTTTTCCCTAGAAACAGCAACTTCATGTGGTTAACGTTCATCAGCACAGCACAGGCTAGAACACAGGGTAGGAGGTATTCAGTGTGCCTAGCACTGTGCCATCTCTGCTGGTCCTTTTGCATGAGGTCCTTCTCCCCAGTTAGCAGATTCTTAGCATTGACTTTATTCTCCAGATGTCAGGACACATGTCAGAACTGAATCCCTGGATTCGTGGCTTGTTCATGTGTCTCTAGGTGGATACCTCTTCTGCACTGATGAGTTCCGACCAGACAGTGAGTCCTTTGAGGATGGCCCCAGCACCCAGCACAAGGTCTAGCACATGGTAGTGCCTCAGACATTTTGTAGAATGGCTAAGTGGATGAGATTTCTTTCCCCACACTGCTTAACAGCATTCTCTCTCCCTTCCTGATGCCCTTAGAAAGGCATCATCTCTCCTGTTCTCTTTCTTCATGCCCTTCTGCCATGCAGATCATGTAAGAAGGGAGAGTGGTGGGGTTTGGGGAGGGGGAAGGGCCACTCAAATATTGGTGAACCTCGTAAGGGGGGTGGTGAGGGGCTGCCTCCCGCTTTGGAAACATTCCTCTGATTGCTCTGCACAGCTCAGCAGGCTGCCCTGGCTTAGTAGGAAAAGGCGGGAGAGGCAAACACCCTTCATTTTAATTAAAGCCAACTTTACATTGTTATTCCATTTGCCTGTGTTATTGCACGAGCTTACAATAAAGTTATATGGCGCCCCCAGGGCGGCTTGAGCTGCGTGATAGAATGTGTCCAAGTTCAGCACTCCAGGACTGTGCTTGGCTTCTCTGCAGGGTGAACCAGAGCCAGCCCTGGGTCCTCTCTGGGGCTCCAAGCCATTGTTCGAGCTCAGATCTGTCAGCAGTGCCTTTATTTATATTTCATTCATTTGAAAAACATTTATCGAGTACTTTCCATGTGCCCAGCAATTGACTAGGTGCCGAGTCTACCCCTGGCACATTGCTGCACACCCCCAGGAGTACACATACCCAGTCTCCAGGACCTGGCCCTGATCAATCTCTCTTCAGCAACTCAGAGCTCCATGTGGAAACCCCCACCCCAAATGCTTATTCTGGTCTTTCTTCTTTTGTTCAGGAGAGGCGTCAGTGGTTGAGAGGCATCAGTGGTTGAGCTGAGCAATCCTTTATATTTAGCAGTTCCCCAAGTTCCTTCATATCTGGCATCTCGTCTGGTTCTCGCAGTACTCCTATTCAGATTCTTCAACGCTCAGTGCAAATGCCACCTCCTCCTTGAAGCCTCCCCTGGTCACACCTTTCCCTAGACTTCTTTGGTACTCCCTTTGCCCCCCTTTCATGGATCTCATCACAAGTTTTACAACTTTTAAAATTAAAGCTGATTTAAGACACAGTGACATGTACAGATCTTAAGTGTGATTGGATGAGTATGCGTATACCTATGTGACCACCACCCAAATCGTACATAGAACATTTTCATCACCCCAGAAAGCTCCCTCAGGACTGTTCCCAATCAATTCCACTATCCAGAGGCAACCAGTTTTCTCAATTTTAACACTATTGATGAGTTTTTGTCTGAACTTCATATAAATGGAGTCAAACAGTATGTATTCTTTTATGTCTGGCTTCTCTTGCTCAGCATAATGCTTTTGAGCTTCATCCGTGTTGTTGGTGGTTTAGTGGTTTGTTCTTTTTTTCTTCGGCCACGCTGCTTGGCTTGTGGGATTTTAGATCCCCCCCTAGCAGGGATTGAATCCCGGGCCCTCGGCAGTGAGAGTGCAGAGTCCTAACCACTGGATCGCCAGGGAATTCCCAGTGGTTTGTTCTTTGTGATTGCTGAGTTGTATTTCATTGTATGGAGATACCACTTTTTGTTTATTCATTTATTTGGGTTGACTATAGTTTGAAGCCATTATGAATAAAACTGCTATAGACATCTTTTGTATAAGAGAAATGGGCATATGTCTTCATTTTTCTTGGGTAAATACCTAAGGGTTGAATTGCTGGGTCATAGAGTAGATACATTTTTAACTTTATATGAAACTGCCAAAGAGTTTTCCAACATGGTTGTACCATTTTACAGTCCCTCCAGCAATATATGAGCATTTTGGTTGCTTCTGTCAACACTTGGTATTGTCAGTCTTTTTTCATTTTAGCCATTCTATGGGGTGTGTACTTGTAAAACTTTATAATTTTAGCTTGCATTTACACATGATTAAGGATATTGAGTACTTTTTTATGCACTTATTGGCTATTTGTATATCTTTCTTTGTGAAGTGACTCTTCCGTATATGCCCAGTTTTTAATGGTTTGTCATTTTATTATTAAGAATTCCTTATATATTCTGAATACAAGTAATAGGCAAGCTATGCTGAGTTTCTTAATATCTTTGGTGGACAAAAGTCCAATTTCTCAATTTTTTACTTTATGGCTGGTGCTTTTTGTGTCCTAAGAAATTTTTACCTACTCCAAAGTCACAATTATATTCCATGTTTTCTTCTAGAAGTTTTGTAGTTTTAGCTTTTAAATTTAGGTCTAGAATCAATTTTGAATTTTTTTTTTTTAATTGGTATGAGGTGAGGTAGTGGCTGAAGTTCAGTTTTTCCCGTATGGATATCCAGTTGTTCTAAGACTATTTGTTGAAGAGACTTTCTTTTCCCTATTGAATTGACTTGATCAAAAATCAATTGATGGGGGCTTCCCTGGTGGCGCAGTGGTTGAGAGTCCGCCTGCTGATGCAGGGGACACGGGTTCGTGCCCCGGTCCGGGAAGATCCCACATGCCGCGGAGCGGCTGGGCCCGTGAGCCATGGCCGCTGAGCCTGCACGTCCGAAGCCTCTGCTCCACAATGGGAGAGGCGACAGTAGTGAGAGGCCCGCGTACCCAAAAAAAAAAAAAAAAAAAAAAAAATTGATTGAGGTACGTATGGATCTACCCTAGATTCTATGCTGTTCCATCAATCAATTTGTCTATCCTTATGCCAGTTCCAACTTTTCTTGATTACTGTAGCTTTTTGGTAACCTTTGAAATCAAGCAGTCTTAAATCTTCTAACTCTGTTCTTCTTTTACAAGATTGTTTTGGCTATTCTAGGTTATTTGTTTTTCTGTAAAAATTCTTCAAACAAGCTGTTGTGATTTTGATTGGTATTGTATTGAATATATCAGTTTATGTGGGAGACAGCTTAACAATAGTAAGCAGACCAATCCATGAAAATGGTGTACCTCTCCATTTCTTTAGGACTTCTTTAATTTCTTTCAGCAATGTTTTTTAGTTTTCTGTGTAGAGGTCTTGCACATATTTTGCTAAATTTACCTCTAAGTTTTTGTTTTTGATGCTATTTTAAATGTAATTAAAATTTTTTTCATTTTCTAATGGTTCATTGCATATATATTATATACAATTGACTTTTTAATATTTACCTTGTATCTTGCATTCTTGCTAAAGTAATGTATTGGTTCTAATACACTTTTTATAGAGTCTTTAGGATTTTTGATGTTCACAGTTATGTCATCTGTGAATATAGAAAATTGTACTTCTGCCTTTGCAATATTTATGCCTTTTGTTTCTTTTTCTTGGCTTATTGCACTGACTGAGATCACTAGTACAACGTTGAAGAGAAATGCTGCGAGTGGCATCCTTGCCTTGTTCTTGATCTCAAGGGGGAAAAGGATTTAATATTTCATTATTAAGTATGACGTTAGTTGTAGATTTTTCACAAATGTCTTTTTATCAGATTGAGAAAGTTTTCTTTTATTCCTAGATTTCTGAGAGTTTTTATGATGAATGGGTATTGAATCTCATCAAATGGTTTTCCAGCATTTACTGAGATGATTTTCTGCTTTATTGTGTTAATGTGGAGAATTATATCTGTCAACTTGCCATATATATATATATATATATATATATATATATATATGAATTTGATAATTTGATTTGACAATAATTTGTTAAGGATTTTTGTGAGGGATATTGGTCTATAATTTCTTTTCTTATAATGTCCTTGTCTGGTTTTGGTATCAGGATTACACTTATCTCATATGATGAGTTGGAGGAGTTCCCTCCTACATTTTCTGGAAGAGTTTTGTATTATTTATTCATTAAACATTTAGGAACATTCACCACTGGAAACATCTGAAGCTTCATTTGTGGGAATTTAAAAAGAATTGTGAGTTCAATTTCTTTAAAGATATAAGGCTGTATTAAGATTTTCTACTTCTTCTCATGTTAGTACTGGCAATTTGTGTCTTTTAAGGAATTTGTTCATTTCATCTAAGTTGTTGGATTAATTAGCATTAAGTTGTTCATAATATTCCCTTGTATCATTTTAATGTCTATAGGATCTATAGTGATGTCTTTTATTTCTTTTCTTTTTTTTTGCAGTACGTGGGCCTCTCAGCTGCTGTGGCCTCTCCCATTGCGGAGCACAGGCTCCGGACACGCAGGCTCAGCGGCCATGGCTCACGGGCGCAGCCGCTCCGCGGCATGTGGGATCCTCTCAGACCGGGGCACGAACCCGTGTCCCCTGCATCGGCAGGCGGACTCCCAACCACTGCGCCATCAGGGAAGCCCTCTATTTTTTTTTTTAAAATAAATTTATTTATTTTTGGCTGTGTTGGGTCTTTGTTGCTGTGCGTGGGCTTTCTCTAGTTGTGGTGAGCGGGGGCCACTCTTTGTTGCGGTGAGTGGGCTTCTCATTTTCGTGGCTTCTCTTGTGGAACACGGGCTCTTGGTGCACAGGCTTCAGTAGTTGTGGCACGTGGGCTCAGTAGTTGTGGCTTGTGGGCTCTAGAGCTCAGGCTCAGTAGTTGTGGCACATGGGCTTAGTTGCTCCACAGCATGTGGGATCTTCCCAGGCCAGGGCACGAACCTGTGTCCCTTGCATTGGCAGGCAGATTCTTAACCACTGAACCACCAGGGAAGCCCTTTTATTTCTGATATCAGCAATTTGTATCTTCTTTTCTTCTTGATCAGGAGCTCATCAATTTTATTAATCCCTTCAAAGAGCAAGATTTTTATTTGTTTTTTCTTTATTGTTTATTTTCTATTTCAATGTATTCCATTCTTATCTATGATATTTCTTTCCTCTACTTACTTTGCTCTTCTTTTTCTAGATTCTCAAGATGAAAACTTAGATCATTGATTTTAAATCATTCTTCTTTTCAAATAACATTTAAAGTTATAAAATTTTCTCTAAGCACTGATTTAGCTACATTCTACAAATTTTATGTTTTATTTTCATTATCATTCAGTGTCCACGCTCTCTCTCCACTAAGTCTGTGCTCAACTGTCAGTTTCTCAGTCTTTTCATGATCAATCTATATAATCCAATTCACCCCTACCAGTCATTATCCCTTACCCTGAAATATTTTTGTCATAACACCTGCTATATGACAATATAGTTCCATATTACATACATATAATATATAGGGTATGATTTTATGTTATAATTTATTTATTAATCTTTTTATTATCTGTCTTCTCTGCTAAGCTCCTTCAAGGCAGGGACTATTTATTTGGTTCACTGATGTAGCCCAATACTTTAGAAGAGATTTGAAAATATTTGTTGAATGAAGGCATAAATACATTATTTAAGACCCTGTGCAAATATCCCCATCACAGAAGTCTTACTTGACAGCCTTCTCCAATTCTCAGACAAGTTCACTTCCCTTCTTTATAATGTTTTTATACTTGCTTATACTTTGTCACTGGTTATAACTGTAGCATTATTGTCTGTGTCTTTCTCTCCCACTGACCACCTGCCCAAGAGCCAGGACTGTGTCTCTATTCACCACTGCCCAGTATAGGGCCTGAGAAGGAGAGATTAGCAAATGTTTAAAAATAAATAAATGAAGTGTCATCTGTCACCCCTGTCTTGCAAATCAGCCCTGAGCTAGACTTGTTTGTTAGAGCAAAGAACTCCTCATGATCCGGGAGATTTGAACTAGAAAAAGCACTTCAGTCTGTAGGATGATGTTGCTTGTCTGTGATTTGGGCAATGAAACAAGTCTACACCATGGTTTCCAGTTTTGAAAGCACTTTCCTATATGTTATCACGTTGGGTCTTCACAACACTCCTGGGAGGAAGGCATTGTTAACCCCTTTTTCCAGATGAAGAGGAGCAAGCTCAGAAAGTTGAAACCATGTAACCAAGAACTGGGGAATCTAGACTGGATTCAAGGTTTTTGAATTCTCCAGGCTTTTCATAGCACCAAGGGAAGAAGCCTGTGTGTGACCTGGAGGCAAGATAGGTTTCAAGGCCTCATGGACCAGGTGGTGGGAGGTTTGGTGTCTGTTGAGCTGGATGGGCCCATTAGGGGGGAGGGTGCCTGCACAGGCTGACATGGGCACTGGCTTCAGGTTTTGTTGTTTTGATCTACAGGCTCAGTCTTATGTAAAGGAAAGAGCGTTTGAGTTTTAAACCCAGCCTTTCCC
>NW_006790761.1:587493-598248 GCF_000442215.2 Lipotes vexillifer | reverse complement strand
TTTCCCTACTGTTAGTTAAGGACCTTGGGCAAGAGAGTTTCTGTCTCTGGACCTTTGTTTTCACATCTCTAAAATGGGGCTGAAATACTTCCTAGTGTTGCTGTGAAAATGGCATGAGAGATTCATGTAAGTAGATCTTGTAGGGTCTCTGATAAAGCAGCTCCTTTCCTTGGATAATTTTCATTGGGTCCCTGAAATAACCTTGCATCCGTAATAGTCTCCCTGACGGCTTCCCTCTCACCGATACTGGACAAAGGAGAGAGAGAGGGGTGGCATAGCTGGGTAGAGTATGGAATCTTCCAGCTGCCATTGTTCTATCATCTGGGCTCCCAGTGGGTAAGAAATGGCCTTGGTTCCATGGGGACAGTCTGGTGGTGAGGTCAGCTTGTTCCAAACCACAGCATATACTAAGCACCTGATAATAATGACAACTAAACAGCTACCATTTACTGACTGCTTTTATTATTTATTTTGTACATAGAAGAGATTTGATCCCCAATTCTCCGGCTGGATCCTGGAGGTCCCTTCTCCTAGGGCATGCCAGTTTTCCTTCCCCTAATCTCCAGGTGGCTGGGTCCTGCTCCCTGTACCCCAGTGTCTGGCTGTGATCCTGCTTCAGTGCAGACCTCCACCAGACCCCCACCCCCAATACCAGCAGCAGCACAGATCGGATGTGGTGTGATCTGATCCAGCGGATCTTTCTCTGCATCTCTGCCTCTTACAGCCTGCATCCCACACCTCCGTCTCCTATTAGCCTTTCCTGGAACATGCCCAATACCATCCAACCTCTAGGCCTCTGCCTATGCTGTTCCCTTTGCCTGGAGCACCCTTCCACAAAATCCCTACTGGCTCTTGACCACAGATCTCTACCCAGCTTGATGATTTTCCCAAGACCACTTAACCTGTCAAAACCTAACTTGTTTTGGTTCGATGGACCATGAGGCCATGGCCCTTAAACCTCAGTGCATCCAAGGTAGGGGTCCCAGATTTAGCAAATAAGAGTAGAGGGTACACAGTTAAATTAAATTTCAGATAAACAATGAATGGTTTTTAATATAAATATGTCCATGCAATATTTGGGGTATACCTATACAGAAAATTATTTGTTGTTTATGTCAAATTTGAGTTTAACTGAATATTCTATTTTATCTGGCAACCCTAATCCATGAGTTTGTAAGCATGTAATAGCTCTGAAACCTTCTGGGGAAGGTGATCCTTTTGTTGCGGCTTAGACGGGCTGGGGGCCTGGGGACCTGGAAATTGAATCGGCCTGAGTGCCCACTAGTCTAGGGCCCCCACTTTACAGACCGCTGACCAGAGCTTGGAAGGATGTGCCCAAGTTCACACAGTGGGGGGCGGGGGGGACGGCAAGAGGAGGCTGGAACTCGGGCTCCTGATTCCAGCCATGGCTCCCTCCTGTGCCAGCAGCTCTGTGCTCTGGGCTGATGGGGCGGCTCGAGTTCCCACTCCCCTGCGCCTGACCTGCCCTTGGCCAGCTTCAGAGGGGGGTCTGATGACGAAATGTGATCCTGCCATAAAATCTACACCAAACCAACTCTTCTCACAGCCCACCCGCCCGCCTCAAAGGGGGTCGCCTAATCCCTATTTATGGGGCCAAGCAGCTGGGCCCGGCCCAAGTCTTTGAACGTGAGCTTGGGGCGCTCTGGGTCAGCCTAGCTTTGGCCAGATGAACCTGAGAGTGAGGGGATCTAGGGAGGCCGAGCAAGTCGAGGGCCCAGCCAGGCACAGGCCCCCCAGCCCAAGGAGCACCAGTAAGGGTGAGAATATAAAATGAGAGGGCTGAAGATAGAGGGTCAGTGTGGACACATCTTTCCAAGTGTGTCTGAGGAGCCTGGGCTTTAGTCCAGCAGCTGAGAAGAGATACTGGAAGATTTAAAGCAGAGAGCAACATGGTCCTAATAGAAAGATGGCTTGGGGATCCCTTAGTTAGAAGACTCTGGAAATAATTCAGACAGAATGATGACAGCTCTGACTCTGAGACTGGTGGCTGGTGGAGAGGAGTGAAAGGATACCACTGAGATGTAGTGATAGGACAGCTGGGCCACGGGGGAGTCCAGAATGAGGCCAGCTTTCCGGTTTGGGTGATGTGGTGGGCGGAGGTGCTGCCACAAAAGCAAGGAACCTCAGAGAAGGTGCAGGAAGAAGCTGGGTTCCCTTGGGTGTGCTGAGTAGGAGGGGCCTGTGCGGCACCCAGCAGAGATGCCAGAAGGTAGCTGTGAGCCTGGGGTCTGGGAAGAGAGCTTGGATGTGGAGATCAAGTTGGGCATCCTTAGCCTTTGGACCATGAAACTATTACTGAGGGGAGAATGAAAAGAGAGGAGGGTCTAGGAGTGAGACCCCAGGAACGCCAACAGGAAGGGCTGGGTAGCAGCAGAGGAGCCCACAGGGGAGACGGTAGGCCACACGGGTAGGAGGAAAACCAGACAAGGGGAGGTCGTGGGAGCCAAGGAAACAGTCAGTGCCCCGAGAGCCCCGCAGGCAGAGCCTTCATTGGATTGAGCAGTGGGCTCACATTGGCTCTGGGGGCGGGGCATATGCTGATTTGCCGAAGAATGGGAGGTGAGGGTGTGTAGATACAGAGTGTAGACAACTCTCTAGAGAAGGTTGGTTGTGCAGAGATCTGGGGGCGTGGTTTGGCAGCAGGGGTGCGGTCACTGGAGGAAAATGTGGGCTTAAAGGAGAGACTGTTTCTGAGATTCTAAAGGATGTTTAACCGCTGATGGGAAGGAGGAAGTAGAAAGAGAGGCAGAAGGATGCCTTTCCCTCTTTCCCGCCTGCAACCAGGTCAGACCTACATCGTCTTCCAGACCCAGGACGCCTGCACACAGATAACACCAGAAACAAAGTTTCATGACATGTACTCACCTTTACTGAGTGTGACACGTTGATATTTCCTCTCCTATTTTACTTTTTATAAACTGCTGGTCACAGCACCCCCAGATTGAATTTGTGAACCTTGAATGGTTCACCAAGGTCAGTTTGAGAAACGCTGAGGTGGAAGGGATGAGGAGAGAGTCGGGTGCGTGGAGGGAGTGATCTCTCTGGTGGTGAGTGCTGGGATCCAGAGGGTGGGGGCTGGGCTTCCTCTGGGGAGGGACCCCATCTGTCATTCCAATAGGAGAAAAGGAGATGAAAGTTGGAGGAGGCACAGGGAAATATGCAGGTTTTGTGGCTAAAAGTTGATGGCTTTTGTTTTCTCCATGAAGGTTACCTGTTAAAAGGTCAGGGGAAGGAAGGAAAAGGTTAGAGGTTCTGAGGAGAAGGGGGAAGATTTGAACAGCCACAGGGAGGAGTAGAAGGAGCGGGGCAACAGCTTCGAGGCTTGATGGACGTGGGCAGCTACGGATTTAAAGTGGTACCGATTTTCCTGGAATTTTAGTGAAGCCTACGCAAGAGAGTTCCTTCTTTGATTGGGGACAGGTAAGTCCTGCTATGGAACAAGGGCCAGGAATTCTTAGCTGAGTGAATGAATGAGCAAACAGCTCAATGAACACATTTATCAATTCAACAAATATGTGGTGAGTGCCCACTATGTGCCAGGTACTGTTCTAGGAGGGCAATACAGACGTGACAAGGCAAAATTCTTGCCCCTTTGGAAGCAAAATGTGCATCAGAGCCTTTGGACTTCATGAGGCTTTTCTGAGGCTTTGCTCCCTTCCTTCCTCTTTCTTTTTCTTCTTCTTTCTTTCTTCCTTTCTTTCTTTTCTTTCTTTTCTTTCTTTCTCCCTCCCTCCCTCCCTCCCTCCCTCTCTCTCTCTCTCTCTCTTTCTTTCTCTCTTTCTTTCCTTTCTTCTTTCCTTCCTTCCTTCCTTCCTTCTTTCTTTCAAAGGTGGCTAGCCCAGTCCTGTGACAAATTTGGAGGCATGGCCATTATGCTGCCACATCTCTGTTTGTGTTCTATTTCAGCCCAAGACGAAGGAGTCAGGAAACATGGTCTTCATTTTCACCAGCTCAGAGAGCCAAAGCGACTTGTTCCAGGACACAGCACATCAGCAGAGCAGCTGAGATGGCTTGAGGCTGAGTTTCCCACTCCCCATGCTGAGGACTTATTCCTGCTCTCCACACGGCACTGTCTCCACAAACCTTGACTTAGGTAGGATGCTGGAGTGGGAGGTGGGTGCTTGGATTTCAGTTTTCTGGAGGGAAATCTTAAGATGCTTTTTTTTTTCTTGTTTCCCCAAAGTAGAGCAAACAGAATGTCTGCATTGCCTCAAAAGGAAGTGGGTCCATCAGGCCAATGAGTACCAGTTGTCGAATGGCCTCTCTGGGGGAATGTGTGCCCTCGTGGAAAATAAGGGTGTGTGTGTTCAGGACCCAGCCCGCCCAGCTCCCCCATACGGACACCAGAGAAGGTGGTGTGGGAAGTGGGGAATCAGTGTTTGTCAAAGACACACATCAAGAGGTACAGATGCTTGTGCAAACATGGATATACATGTCCTTATTCAGACTCACAAGCATGGACGTATAGTCGCAGGTATAGGTACACCCACAAATACACTCATATTCACATCTAAATGCTTACCCATTTACACACACACACACATCCAAGAGGACATACACATTTGAAACAAGCACATGCATGGTGCACGTTTGGAGGCATATTTAAACTCACATACCTTAGGTGTATATTCACATGTGTGTAAGCAAGTGTGCGTGCACACGCATGCACAGGCACAGACACACACACAACGAAGAATCAAAGCTAAAAGTGCTCACTGAAAGTTGTACACTGTGTATTACACTCCCCCAGCCCCTCTCCATCAGCCTCATTTCTGTCTTGGTGCCTTCACCAGTGATCATATGCTGTCTCTTGCCTCCTGGCCTTTGCACAGGCTGTTTCTTCTAGAATATCTTCCACTGCTGCCTTTGCCACTCCTCACCTTTCAGTCACAGTGTATCTATCCTTCCCTCTGTGACCCCTGCCTTGGGTACCCACTTGGCATTTTCTATGCCCCCTTTCATAACACTCAGGCGCTTTTGTTCTAACTGCTTGCCTGTTTTCCCCAGACTGTCAGCTGTTTTGTTCATGACTGTACATAGGAGGGCCTTAACAAACACAGGTTGCCTGAATGAATAACCACTGTGTGTGGAGTGCTTAGCTGTGCCAGGAGCTGGAGTATGTGGGAACAGGTATTAACTTTCTATTATTGACCGCATTTCATAGTGGAGGAAAGGGAGATATCCCAAGTGTCAGAGCTGGGATTTGAACCCAGGGTGGACTCTTTCTACTCCCAAGTGTTTCTCTGATTTCCCTCTTGCACTGGAGTCCGTACGTCTAGACCCATCGAGACTGGAGTTCATCCTTCCTTATCCTGCACCCCTGCCCAGGGGCTTCCCACCTCCCTGGCCGAGGGCCTTGAGGTCCCTGTGTTCACATCTCAGGTGTGCCAGTTCTGCCGTGGCATGGGGCGGGGGCTGAGCTAAATCCTCCCGGCAGGAGCAGGAGGGAACCCCTGGGAACAGGTCTGGGGAGATGCGGTGCGGGGTGCAGCTGGGGGCTGCGTTACTTAACTGACTCCAAAGCGAACCGCCGCTGGGAGAAAGCTCTTTCGGAGCCCAAGCCAGGCGGAAGTGTCGGGGCCAGCGCTATGCCCTGGGCTGGAAGCCGGGGCGCGGGGTCCCCGTGGGCAGCGCTCTCGGCCGGGCGGGGGTGCGCGGAGAGATAAGCGGAGCTGGCTGCGGCCGGGCTCGGGCTCCGGGCGTGGGACGGGCGGCTGGCCGGCTGGCGGGGTGGCGAAATGTCTTTTCCAGATTAGGGGCCCAGCCCGCGCTGTTGACACAGTCGTAAGTTTTAATGAGAAATTGTGAGTATTTGCGTGGGAGACGCCGCCTCTGTGTGCACAGATGCCGTGGGCTGGCGGCGCGGGGGGCCGGGCCTCCCGGGGGCCCGCTGCCACAGGCCCGGCACGGATTCCTTTCAGGCAAAGGGGAAACATTCAAACTCGCTCACCTTTGAACTGCCAGGGACGCTGTTTACCTTGGCTGCCCGAGTGGCAGTTTTACAGATATTAAATACCGTCCTGAGGGCGATCTGGGGCCTCCTGCAATCCCCACGCCCCGCCTGGGGCTGGCCTGGGCGCGGGGAGGCCGGGGCGCCCATCCTCGCGGAGGTCGCCGGGGTACGGCTTCCCGAGGGGTCGCGAGCCCCTCCCTGCAGATGGCTTTCTGTATTTTGCGCTGGGGAGACGCCCTGGGGCTCGCCCTTCTCATCCACTCCCCAGCCCATTCATCTCATAATTCGATTTTCTGTGTCAGGGCGGGAGCCGTGTGGAGGAGGCGGAGGGCTGTCTGGGGCCGGCTCTGATCACTTTCTTGATCACTTTCTTGATCACTTTCTTGATCTCTGCGTCTAGAAAGGGGATGTCTCAAGTGTAGGCGCCTCCCAGGCAGGACCCAGGTTGCCTGGCTCTCCTCTTCTCAGGGGAGAGTGGAGACCCCTCTCCCCAAAGATCCCTGTGGGACGAAGGAGGGCTCTGCCTGAGGCCCAGGCTTCAGTCCTGGCGGTCAGAGGGCTCCCTGCAGAGGAGCAAGCCATGTTGATTTTACGGAGAAGGCTGCTATGCACATTTCACTGCTGATTTATTGGTTTTTAACTAGATCCTTATGCTGGGCTAAAAAAGCCATCTTGCACTTTGCAGGGCTCTGCTGACTGCCGCCGAAAATGACACACAGGGTCTCCTCCTGCCCCCCGACCTCCCCAGCTCCACCAAAAGGGCCATGGTGGAGGTGTGAGCCTGGAGTCCCGTTCTGAGCAGGGAGCCTCAGCCCTCAGCCTCCCAGCCACTGACCACCTGCGGTGTGCACTCCGGTGAGTGTGTTTGTGTGTGGAAGAATTTATGGACTTGAAGGGAGGGGCTGGGACAGAGGGAGGGCCCATATTGAGCCCTGAAACACACTGCCCATCTTTTCAGCCTCGGGGTTCACAGAGCACTTGTCATACATTTTGATGAGCTCTGGAGTCAGGCGAACCTAGACTGACATGCTGGTAACTGTCTCAGCTGAGACAGTAAAGTTTGGGAAGGTAGCTAGCCCCCTCTGATTCCTGATTTTCATCATCTTTGGAGTGGGTATAACTCTGATCTAGGATGTGGGAATCATGTGAAATACTGTATGAGTGGCACTAACCCAGTGTCCAGCACACAGAGGGTGCTTCCTGAGTAGATACCCTCTTGATTCTTCGTCCCAGCCCGGACTGGTCGCCCCTGGTAAAGGGGAAACTCTTCACCACGGTGGGAGGGTGACTCACAGCCTGCTGGTACCATGTGCAGTGAGTGCTTTGTGAGTCACATGGAAAATTAGGTACTAATACAGACCGTTCAGTTTGTAAATCATACGGCACTTTTAACACATTAGCTCATCAAATCCTCCTAAAAGTTCTGTGAGAGAAGAGACAGGATAAAAGGAAGGAGCAAAGTCATTGGACCCCGACAGATAAAGGGATTTTATCATAGAACCATAATTTGAACAACTTCTAGCCTAGAGCACTTTCCTTGATGTCACAGCTGCCTCTCCTCTTATTCAACATTGCTTCTCTTCTCAGGGAGAATGGCTTCATGGAAAAGGAGGGTCTTAGGTAGAGGGATCTTAGGTACACAGATGGGGTACTCGCAGACATGGGAGCAAAGAAGACCCACATGGACACCCACCTGTAGGAGAGGCCAGCCCTGGAAGAGCAACAAGAGCAGGGTGGGCACAGTGAAGACAGGTCTGATGGAGACCCCCAGAATTCAAGGAGCCAGAGGAGGACGCTGGCCGCATCTGCAGAATCCATCAGGCAGCTTGATGGGTCGCCGTTAAACAAAGATGGGATAAGGTTACATGTGTTTTCCGTGGGAGTCGGCTCCAATTTCAGCCTGATGATTTAGTCAGGTGTAAGCATGAAGTTTCCAATTTAGAGAAATAAATCTCCAGTGATTTTATTATCCCCTGTTTTACCCTGACACCCAACTTCACCCCGGCCCCCTGTCAAAGCCCTCGTGATGTGTTTATATAGGGCGCACTGTAATTGATTGGCGTGCGATAGAACATGACACAGAAAATGTGGCCTTCTCCACCAGGCCCAACTCTGGGAGCTTCCATATTTCATCATCCCCCGGGCCCAATCTCAGGCCCCCACTACTGCGGCCGCAAATTCCTGGGATTCTGAGTTGTCCAAGAATAGGAGTACAGGGCCAAGGAGTCCAGCCAGGCACCCCAAGGTGGGCTCAGAAGACGTTTTGACTTGGAGATGTGGGGTGGACACCAGAGAGAGGCATCTGCCCTGGGGAGAGGCAGGTTGGGGTGGCTGGTCTCATGACCTCAGAGGTCCTGCCTTTTCTTTTTTATTTATTTATTTTTGGCTGCGTTGGGTCTTCGATGCTGCACGCGGGCTTTCTCTAGTTGTGGCGAGCAGGGGCTACTCTTCGTTGCAGTTGCACGGGCTTCTCATTGCGATGGCTTCTCTTGTGAAGCATGGGCTCTAGGTGTGCAGGCTTCAGTAGTTGTGGCATGCGGGCTCCATAGATGTGGCTTGCGGGCTCTAGAGCACAGGCTCAGTAGCTGTGGCGCACGGGCTTAGTTGCTGTACGGCATGCGGGATCTTCCTGGACCAGGGCTCGAACCCATGTCCCCTGCATTGGCAGGCAGATTCTTAACCATTGTAGACTAGGGGAGTCCCAGGTCCTGCCTTTTCTGAGAGTTGCTTAAATGAATTGTCCGTGGCTCTGAGGTTTAGTAATTCTAAAGTTCTAAACTTCTGAGATGGTCAGATTCTGATAATCTGTTATTTCAATCTATGAATCTGTGGTCCTAGATTTATGAGTCTATGGCAATAGTAAATAATACATGTAATACTATGATATACTATGATAATATTTCTCAAAAATATGAATACAAATGTAGATGTGGATTTGAATACTGACATCAATGCAAAAACCAATACCAGTTCCAATATTATTTATCAAGGGCTTTCAGTGTGCCTAGCACTGCACAGTATGTAATTCTTTCATTTAATTTTCCCAGCAACTCTGTAGGAAGACATTGTCGTCTCTGTTTTACACATGATACCATTGAAGATCAGAGAGGATAATAACTTGCTCAAGGATACACAGTTGGTCTCTGTGTTTTAAGATTCTGAGACTTTAGTATTCTTGCCTATAAGCCAGCCAAGACCAGTGGAAAAAGCAGACAGATATAGGGTGAGAAGCAATTCCAACCTCATGGGTGTTGTTAGGAGTGTGCCTTATAAATGCCCAGTTAGCCCAGCTGTTATTGACTCTGTCCTCAGCCCTAGGAGAGGTATCAAGATAGAGAATCCCCAAGGTTCGGGTTAGAGAATGAGGGACCAACCTTCACCAAATCTGGACGATGGAGGAGTTCACTTCTGATTTCTCTAGAATCATATCATTTTTCCATCTGAAGGAAGGAGACTAGTGCAACCTCCCAATTAGGATCTAGGTTCTTGCCTGCCCCAGCCCCCTGATGGGGGTGGGGGTGCCTATTTTCTATTTGCACATCTCTAGGACAGGAAGATTCTACCTCCGAATGAGCTGAAACCTGCTTTTCTGTAGCTTTGATTTAGGGATCTGAACTCTTTCCTATAGGTCCACAAGCAAATGTGCTTCCTCTGTTCCATGACTTTGGAGATTCTGAGACACAGTAAGTCAAATTTGTCTACTAACTTATCCATCATCCATCCATCCACCCACCCATTCCCACTATCATCCATTAACCATACACTCATCCATCTATCCATTTCTTCATCATTCATCTATTCATTCACCTATTCTCCACTCATCATCCATCCATCAATCAATACATCCACTCTTCCCTCCTTTTTTTCTATTTCTTCATCTCTCCATCCATCCACCACCACTCTAATAGCCATCCATCATTCACCTATTCATCCACCCATTTAGTTGACTCATTCACTTATTCACTCATTCATTAATTCATCGAGGGATGTTCACCCCAATGGCACTTTTTAGACACTCTGAGGGACACAAAGATGAATATGCTCTCAATGAGCTTGGGAGAGAGACTAGACTTACATCTACAGAGTTTACCCATACCAAGACATCGACAATGAAGGCACTGGCTCAGCCATTTGTACATCAGTGTTGGGTGAGGGGTTCAGGCTCTAAGTGCCACCAGGGGCCAGAGGAGAGAGGGGCCAGTATGGGTGTGCTGTTCAGGTTGGGCTTCCTGCATATCATTTTCTTCACTTTACAAACTGGTTTCTTAGACGTGATTCCCCCCACTGGACCAACACTGAAGTTTTGTACTGATTCCATTCATTCATCCTTTGGTTCAAGAAATGCTTTTTGAGCATTATTATCTGTCTAACTCTTCAGATATGGTGGTGAATGACAGATCCTTATTTATCATTTAGCATAGGAAACAGATGATAAACAAATAAATGCCCAATATAATTTCAGATAGTAATAAGTGCCATTAAAAAGAAAAAAACTCAGAAGAGGACAGAGCAGGAAGGAAGATGCTATTTTAGATAGGGACATTGGGAAGACTTCTCTGAGGAGGTGACATTTGGGCAAGGATAGGAATTCTTGGGGATTCCTAGGGATGGAGGCCCTGGCCCTTGGCTTCCTGTTTCTACTGGAGAAAGGGAAGGATATGGACCAGGACTGGAATCATGGGAGGCTGGGGCCCTTAGCTGGAGAAAGAAGGATGGTTCATCAAGAAGCAAAGCTGAGGGCTTCCCTGGTGGCGCAGTGGTTGAGAGTCCGCCTGCCGATG
>NW_006790761.1:578404-587292 GCF_000442215.2 Lipotes vexillifer | reverse complement strand
AAAAAAAAAAAAAAAAAAAAAAAAAAAAAAAAAAGAGCTGAGGTTTCTTTTGGAAAAGCTCTGCCCAGGAAGTCAACCCTTGTGGTCCTCAAAGGGCATTCACTTAGCTCCCCTCACCTGGCAGGGCACTGTCCTCACTTACAGTGAGGAAACAGAATGGGGACAGAATATGACTTGCCTAAGATCTCAGAGTGGGTCAGGGGAGGATTCACACCAGTTCACAGTGTGGAAGCCAGCCCCTGGTGCACACCCTGCCCTCCAAAGCTCTGGTCCTTGGTGGGATGTGTGGGGAGGTTTCCCACCCCATTGGTCCTCTTCTGGAGGGGAAGGCCTGGTGGGATTCAGTTCCTGGTGACTCTTGTGTTCTCTTCTTAACAGATCCAGGGGAGTAAAAAAGATGAGTCT
Organism: Lipotes vexillifer; assembly: GCF_000442215.2. NCBI lineage: Eukaryota > Metazoa > Chordata > Mammalia > Artiodactyla > Lipotidae > Lipotes > Lipotes vexillifer. The sequence continues at coordinate 586,887 of NW_006790761.1, read as the reverse complement.
CAGAAGCCCCAAGGGGCCAGGACAGTGGGGGGCCCAGGAGAGGTGGAGGGCAAAATCCGTGCCTTTCCTTTGGGGAGAGAGGAGAGAATGATGTACTCAGCATCAAAACGAAAGCTGAATGGAGGCAGTCATAGGCTGGGAGTCCAGACACCTGGTTTCTGACCCTAGTCTCTGGTTTGCTGTGGGACCTAGGAAAATCCCTTCCCTCTAGAGACCCTCACTGTAAATTGAGGGGTTTAAACCAGATGACTGTTGTGAACGCTTCTAGTTAGAACATGCTTGATTTGCATTGATATAAAACAGGCTGACATTTCAGCAAGAGGGAGGCAGGTGAGATATCAAATGCAACTTCCACTAAAACAGTTTACCCACCATGGGAGTACACCTTGCCTTCCAGAAACTTGGTAGCCAGACACAGGGATCTGTTCTGGGCCTGGGTGGGATCTAGGCCTCAGGGAATTGATTATACTTGTATAACTGATTATACAAGTATTGATTATACTTGATTATAATTGATATACTCATTTATATCCAAAGATATCCCCAGATGAAGCATGCTTCCTGATATTCACAGCCTGTGTGGCCCCCATTCACAATGACCTGGGCTGGCCCTGTGACTCCTCTGACCAATAGAGTAGTGGAAATGATGCTCTTCCAGTTCTGGCTAGAAGGTCTACAGCTGTGTAACAAATTACCACAAACTTGGAGGTTTCAGACAAAACCCATTTATTAGCTCACATTTCTGTAGGTTCAGGCATGGTGTAGCTCAGTTCTCTGCTCACGGTCTCACCAGGCTGAAAGCAAGGTGTTGGCTGGGGCTGTGATCTCATCTGAGGCTTGGGGTTGGTCCTCTTCCTGAATTCTCTTGGGAGCATGCCGGTCTTTGTGGCTGTAGGCCTGAGGTCCTCATTGTCTTGCTGGCTCTCAGCCAGGGGTCTGTCTAAGCTCCTAGAGGCTGCTCTCAAGTCCTAGCAGCATGGCTCTCTCTCAGTGTGGCAGCTCGGTTCTTCAAAGGCAGCAGGAGATTCTTCTTCTTTTTTTTTTTTTTTTTTACATCTTTATTGGAGTATAATTGCTTTACAATGGTGTGTTAGTTTCTGCTTTATAACAAAGTGAATCAGTTATACATATACATATGTTCCCATATCTCTTCCCTCTTGCGTCTCCCTCCCTCCCACCCTCCCTATCCCACCCCTCCAGGCGGTCACAAAGCACCGAGCTGATCTCCCTGTGCTATGCGGCTGCTTCCCACTAGCTATCTACCTTATGTTTGGTAGTGTATATATGTCTATGCCTCGCTCTCGCTTTGTCACAGATTACGCTTCCCCCTCCCCATATCCTCAAGTCCATTCTCTAGTAGGTCTGTGTCTTTATTCCTGTCTTACCCCTGGGTTCTTCATGACATTTTTTTCCCTTAAATTCCATATATATGTGTTAGCATACGGTATTTGTCTTTCTCTTTCTGACTTACTTCACTCTGTATGACAGACTCTAGTTCTCTCCACCTCATTACAAATAGCTCGATTTCATTTCTTTTTATGGCTGAGTAATATTCCATTGTATATATGTGCCACATCTTCTTTATCCATTCATCCAATGATGGACAATTAGGTTGTTTCCATCTCCAGGCGGCAGCAGGAGATTCTCTCTCCAGTTTGCTATGATGGCATCTTACATAGTATAACATAATCTATGCCATTGCATTTGCCATATAATGTAACCTAATCAACAGAGTGACTTTCCCCTATTTTCAGGTCCCGCTCACACTTAAGGGGAAGGGATTACACAGAGCATGTGTGCTTGTGGGTGGGAATCTTGGGGGCCATCTTAGAATTCTCCCTATTTCACTGGCCCAAGCTTTAAGAATCCTGGCAACTTCCACTCATGTCCTTTTGAGCTCCCTGAGCTGTGATCTAAGAAGTCTGGCTACCCTGATAGAAATACTATGTGGAGAAGCCACCTGGGGAGGGAGAGGCCCTGAAACTACATGGGATGAGAGAGGCCCAGATGCCTGAGTGTCTCAGCTGGGCCTAGCCTTCCAGCCATCCCTGCCAAAATGCCAGACATACAAGTGAGCCATCTTGGATATTCCAGCCCAGTTGAGCCCCTGAAGTCTGCAGCCCCAGCTGACATCATGTGGGGTAGAAGAACCACCCAGCTGAGCCCAGTCAACCCACTGAGCATAGAAAATGATCCCAGAGCTTTTCACTGATTCCACCTGCCAAGTATGCCTTGTTCTAGGAGGAAACATGGTTCTGCCCATTGTATTTTTTGGGTCATGGGAAACCTGTCTGTTGCGTAGAAATTCTCCACAGCAGAGTACCTATTGTGAGGGTGGTGCCATCACTGAAGGGTGTATCTGGTCCCAAGGCTGGTCCCTTCTTAGTTATCCTGAGAGGTGGTGTGGCTGAGTGGGGAAACTTCTAGATGGGAAGGCCAGGGATCTGGACAGTAGCACCAACTGTTGCCCTGCAGTGTGATCTTAGAACTATAGGCCTCACTTCTATGGTGCTTTACGCATATTAACATATGACATATTAACATATTAATTCAACACAATAACCCTGGGAAGTAGGTACCATTATTACTCCACTTTATAGATGAGGAAATGGAGGTACAGAGATGTTAAATAACTTGCCCTAAGTTACACAGCTAGGCAGTGGTGGAACCTGTATCTTCCCTGGACACAATGATTCTAACTCTGAGATTCTAGAATTTCATGGTTCTAGGATGTCTAAGATTCTACAATTCTTAAGGTCCTGGTAGCCCCAAATTCCATTAGTTTGAAGATCATAGAATTCTCAGATTCCAGGCTGAAAAAGCAAATGCCCGACATCTGCGGGAGTGGGGGCCCGGAGCCGTGAGGGGGAATGACACAGCTTAAACCTTCAGCCCTGCCCAGCCCTCTGCTCCAGCAGTTAAAGATGCCACTGCCCCTTTAGGCACTTACTTCATTTCTCTGAAACATAAAACCTCTCTTGGAACTGGGAGCCTTTGGAAGTAAGAGACAACAACGTCTGCAGCATCCACGGAGAGGAGCCAGAATAAGCAGTGCGAACGGGACTCGGAGTTCCCTGGGAATGACAACATTCTTTGCATTCTGCAGACCCCAAATAAACCCACATCACCCTCAGGCACTACCGAGGCCAGAGGAGGGAAGTGAGGCGAATGTTTGCATAGGGCCCACCACCCTGGGTGTTGTGTTTCTGTTGGAACGGGGGCCACATGACTGGTGGCCCTAGAATAGCTGTTTGCTCCGGGACTGTGGGGACACCTTCCAAGGCCCGGAAGCAGGGCTGGCTGGCTGTGTTCTGCAGGCAAAGATAAGAGCCAGGTCAGGGTTGACATGTGGAAGCGTTTAGGAGTCCGGGAGATTGGACACTGTAGAATGAAATGTGCTGGAGGGCCTGGGGGCCCAGGGGTGACTGACTCCAGCGGCCTCATTCTACAGATGGCGAAACTGAGGGGAGGAGTGGCTGCCTCACAGCATTTAGTTTGGAGCACAGTAAAAGCCTCTGGAGTGGACCCTGGGCTTCATCTCCACCAGAGTAGTTAGTGCCTTTAACCCAAACACTTTCTCATTTCTGGGCCTTTGCTCAGGCTGTGCACTCTACCTGGAATGCCTTCCACCTATTTGCCTGTGGAAATACTTAGCTTTCAAGGCACAGCTCTGAATCTTCCTCCTCCAGGAAGCCTTCCTTCGTCCTTCCCCTGTCTCTGATATCCTCTCACCTGCTTTCTCTGAGCACTGAGAGCATTCCACCTGTCTCTCTCTTTTGCTACGTGTCGCTTTTCCCTTCCAGGTAATAATAATAGTTGCTATTTTTGTTCAGATACTATAGGCCAGGTAATTGACATGCATCTTCTTTTCTTTTTTAAAAAATCCCCATTTCACAGATGGGAAAACTGAGGAGCAAAGAAGTTAAACAATTTACCCAAGGCTGCACAGCTAATGGGTAGCAGAGCCTAGCAGAGCCATGGTCTGGCACCATAATCCACATTCCTATTTTCTATATTTCTTTTTCATTCCAGGACCTAGCATAGTGTCTTGCACCTAATAGGTATGTTGTTCAATAAATATTTGTTTACTAAATGAAGGAGCAGCTCTAATAAGAAAATAAAATTTAGCTGTAATCCTACCACATACAGATTCTGGAAATTCATCCTTTAGATTTTTTTTCTAATGCAAGGATAAACTTTTTATCATCATTTTGAGGATCATAGATCAATGATCTATGATCAATGTACATATGATCTATGATCAATATACATTGTACATGTACAATGTACATGTGCATTGTACAACGTACATAAGGCATCAATGTACAATATGTTTGACATTTTGTTGTGTTTTTTTATATCTAATAAGTATTCATTGGACGAATGAAAATACATAAGCAACAGTCTATGCATATTAAGGAGATCTGAAGAGCACTGCAAGGCTTGCCAAAAACATTTCCTCTGCCTCACGACAGTAGTCCTAGAAATTCCTATCGTTAGACTCACTCCTCTGGATTAAGTCACTGCTTCCAGGTGGTTCTAGTTAAATATATCAATTAACTGAGAAAAAGTAAGCCAATTAGCACGTGTGAATAGAACTGTTCTCAGTCTTAATAGAATGACAGGTCATCTTTTTCAGGTTAAGGAAGTGTTCTTTTATTCCTAATTTGCTAAAAAGCTTTTCACTTTTCAATCATGAACAGCTGTTAAATTTTATCAAATACCGTTTCTGCATCTAATGAGATGAGCACACCGTTCTTTAATCTGTTTATATGGCAAATTACATTAAACATTTTTGTATGTCAGATCATCTTTGCACGACTAAGATAAATCCAACTTGCTCATAATGGATTATCCTTTCAATACATTTCTGCATTCAGCTTTTTATTATTGTTTAGAATTTTTACCTCTATGTTAAATTGGCCTATAATTATCCTTTCTCATATTGTTTGCTTCAGGTTTTGATACCGTGTTTATGATAGCTTCATATGATAAGTTGGGAATATTCCCTCTTTTTCTCTACTTTGAAACAGCCCCGTAAGACTGAAATCACTTATTCCTTCAGTAAAGACTCTGGGTCTGGATTCTCTTTTACAGGAAGAGAATTTTTAAAGTACAGATTTAAAATAGGGCTTCCCTGGTGGCGCAGTGGTTGAGAGTCCACCTGCCGATGCAGGGGACACGGGTTCGCGCCCCGGCCCGGGAAGATCCCACATGCCGCGGAGCGGCTGGGCCCGTGAGCCATGGCCGCTGAGCCTATGCGTCCGGAGCCTGTGCTCCGCAACGGGGAGAGGCCACAACAGCGAGAGGCCCCGTACCGCAAAAAAAAAAAAAAAAAAAATACAGATTTAAAATAGTTTATGACTGTAGAACTACCTAGATATTTTAATTTTTTTGAGTCAGTTTGGGCAAATTGTAATTTGCTCATTTCATCCACATTTTTATATTTATGTGCAAAAATTTGTCATAATATCCTTTTATCTTTCAATGTTTGCAGCATATTTAGTTATAACTCCTTTCACTGCTAATTTTCTTTTTTCTCTTTTTTATGAGATATAATTGGCATATATTAATTTCATGTGTATGACATAATGATTTGATATATGTATATATTGTGAAATGATCACCATAATCCGTCTAGCTAATATTGATCACCACACAGTTACAAATTTTCTTTTTCTTGTGATGAGAACTTTTAAGATCTGTTCTCTTAGTCACTTTCAAATATACAATAGAGTATTAATAATTAAAGTCACCCTGCTGTACACTAGCAACCTCTTATAATTCTCACAATATTCCTCTTTGATAGATAAGGAAATTGAAACCCTGAGAGGTAAAGTTACCTGCCTGAGGTCACATACCCAGAAAGTTCCAGAGAAGAGATTCATACCTGGGTCTGCCTGGCTTCACCACCCACACCCAAGCTGCTGGCTTCCCACCTTCCTAAAGGTCACTCGTCTTCAAGGACACGGTTCTTGCTCATGCTGCCTTTTAGTTTTTCACCTATACCTCTGCCCCTACTGCCTGTCAGCTCTTCAAGGGCAGGACTCCCACCCTCCTCCCTGAGCTGTGCCCCAAAGAAAGCGCGCAGTGAAAGTTGAGTTAATTTAGGGATTATGAGGCCATTAAGGTGGAATAATTTAAGGGCCCCAGGGAAGGGCCCAGGTGGTGAGTGTCCAGGGTGTTTCTGGTCTCTATTGTCCCTGAACAGTTAGGACAGCTTCCTGGAAGATGGGCGCTGACCTCTGCCTTGAAAAATGGCATTAAGAGGAGAAATCAGAGGCAGCATCGGGGTAGGAAGAGGGAACCTAAAGACGCCATAGAGAGGCCTGTTCAGCTGGAGTAGAGCCCCTTGATGCTAAAAACTTGGAGCCATAAGCCACAGCTGGAAAAGCACTGAGTCTTGGCAAGAGAGGCAGTGGGGATCCAGGGTGGGTTCTTGGGTGGCAGAGTGACGGAGATTCCCAAGGCAGCCCAGGAAGGAAGCTCACTAGTCACGTCTCCAAGCCTCTCCCAAGGCACTTGCCTCTGCTTTCAGTGACAGGCCCTCGCCACCTCACTGGAGGATGATCCTGTGGTGTTTCCTGGAAGAATTCCTAGGGTAGAGGTACCTGGAGATGATGGAGGAATAGACGTGAGTCGCAGGAAGGCCAGGGAAGCCACTGGGAGGCCGTTTAGTCCCTCAGTGCTGACTGACTGGGCACCATGTGCGATAAACACGGTGCTGGGCAGTGGTCTCCAGTTGCCCTGTCTTCTGACCAAAGGTGGGTCTCTGGGTTACAGTTTCCAAGCTCATTCGAATGTGCACAATGTGTACATAAGGGCCCAAGCTTTGGGATCAGGCAGGCTGAGGCCATATCCCAGCCTTACCACCTACCAGCCAGGTGCCTTGACACAAATGGCTTAATCCCTCCAAACCTCGGTTTCCGATTTCCTCATGTGTAAAATAGGCATGATGCCCCCTGTCTCTCAGGGATGTAAAACAACTGGCCCACAGGAGTGCTTGGAAGATGATGGCCATCCCTACAATGGTATCTCACCCTCATCCCCTCCTTATATAGCTGTCTATCCACCTAGGGATTGCAGGTCCTTCTGCAGTTCCAGTTCCAGTTCCAGTCCACGTGCCTCTAGGTCTTTCTGGAGCTACAGATGGGCTGTTGGCTACCTTCTGGTCAGTGGCTCCTGGATTTGGGACCAGGAGCCTGGGGCCTCAAAGTTGTTTGATTCTCTGGTTCTCTGATTCCAAGGTTCTCAGGCCCCCGCTTTCCTCTCCAGCCTCTCCGTCAAGACCCTCCCTCCCTCCTCCTCCCATCTCTGTCCCCTGGGTGTGACCCTACTTGCTCTCCTGCCTCCCAGCCTTTGCTCACACTCACACTCTGTCTGGAGCACCCTCCCCCTCACTGTCCAGTCAGCTTTCTCTAACTTCTCCTTTTGGTTTAGATGTTCCCTCCTGAGACCTGGATGGCCTGGGTGCTATGGCTCTTCCCCAAGACTACAGGGCGGGTATTGGGTGAACATCTTTAAAGGGCCTGGGATAGAAGAGACATATTCAAGTGTCAGGATGACGGGCAACTGTCCATCCATTCATTCATTCATGAAGCACATACTCTGGCCAGGCCCTTTGCTGGTACTGGGACACTGAGGGAGACGGCATAGCAAAGGCTTAAGAACAGCAATTTGGGTGTTTGGCTGACCAAAGTGTGAGTCTGGATTCTGCCACTTTCAGACTGTAACCTTGGCAACTGATCTCCCCTCTCTGAACTTTACATTCCACACCTGTAAGAAGGGATCGCTGTGAAGATGAATGGGGATAATCCACGTATTAGTCTGCTTGGGCTGCAATAACAAAATACCACATACTGGGTGGCTTAAACAACAGAAATGTGTTTTTTCAGTTCTAGAGGCTGGAGGTCCGAGATCAGGGTACCAGCAGAGTTGGTTTCTGGTGAGGCCTGTTTCCTTGGCTTGTAGATGACTCTGTTCTGGCTGTGTCCTCACATGGTCTTTCCTTTGTGCATCAGTTCTGTCAGATTAGAGCTCTGCCCTTATGACCTCATTTAACCTTAATTACCTCCTTAAAAGTCCTGTCTCCAAATACTGTCACATTGGGTGTTGGGGCTTCAACGTAGGAGTTTGGCGGGGACACAGCTCAGTCCACAGCACCATGCTAAGTGGTTAGCTGAGCTTGGACAGTGCTTAGTGACTGCTGCCGTGGAGTCTCAGCTTAATGGCTGCAGAGGCTACGATGATGAAGAAGACGACTCGGTCCCTGTGTTTTTCAGTCTCTGGATCTGGTGGCAGAAACTGGCCTGTATGTAGGAAATGATAAGAAGGGGATAGTGGTACCCAGAGACCTTATCTAAGGGTAGAGTCAGGACGGTGACCCAGGTCTTTGTCCACAGCATTGTGCTGCTCAGCGTTGTGGTCTCAAAAGTTAGGTGTGGGGCTTCCCTGGTGGCGCAGTGGTTGAGAGTCCGCCTGCC